>NC_134020.1:5094861-5429861 GCF_040712315.1 Castanea sativa | reverse complement strand
ATGAAATATGAGAATGTTGGCTCGTAGAAATTTAGTTTCATATAACAAAAGTGTTAGGGTCATATTTTTCATGTGTTGGCATATCTTTTGACAAAACACATTTTACTTGTAATTGAGTAGTTTTAAGTGGTTTCTAGAATATCATGAAGTATGTCTTAGGACTTAGACATGTGGTATTACTGAAGACATGAAGACTGCACTGAGAAACAAGTGAAGAAAAGTTGAAAAAGTGAATCACAACACTAGTCTTGACACTATCTCGATACTAGTATCTATCGAGATTAAATGAAGGACCTCAACACTAGCTCGACACTCTTGATCTATTAAGCTATACAGATCTAGAATTCTCATATCAGATTTTTAGCCCATGATGACTTGGATTGCTAGGGTTTCGTTCACTATACTCCTAGAGGGTGTAAAAGTTTTATTTTAAAGTCATCAAAGATATAGAGACTCAAATTAGAGAACTCATACACTTTTGGAGAAGCTATTGCATTTTTATGCGTCTTAGGTTTTTCTAACCAAGTGCTTCTAGATCTTCAACGTGTATTAAAGAATTTAAAGTGAAAAACTTTGTATCCAACAACAAACATCAGTTGCTAAGAAGTTAGTTGTGTACTGTGATCCATACAAAGGAAGGAGTCTTTACAAGATCAAATCTGATTGGGGATTAGAATAAAAGTTCAACTGTATGTTGGTATTTTGGGATAGTCTAGAGCAATAGTAAGATTCCTTATACTTATAACCGTTTGATTCTTGATTAGTAATTCTTGGGAGTGGTTACCTGAAAATCACCCGGTGGGAGATTTTTGCCTTGTGAGAGATTTTCTCTATTAGTCAACAAATTATCGTGTCAAATTTAATTTCGTTGCACTTTAGTTTATTTAGTGATTTATGTATGCTTTCATGATTTGTATGTAATTTGACCTAATTAATTAACTTAAGTAATTGAATTAATTAACCAGGGTTAATCTATAATCCAACAAAAAGAACATGGAGTTAAATAAGAGAGAATATTTCTTGTTTAATGACCAAAAATATAGACATAATTAAATTAAAATTCTTACCACAGTGGGGTTGTCTAGTGCACTGGTTGCCCATAGTGGTCTCTTGTATTTCTCACGACCAGCAAAACTTCTAACTGGATCCTGCAACAAGTATCATAACATAATGTGTTAATAAACCCAATTGTGAAAATAGTAATCTCACTCCACTGCGACCAAATTAATAAAAGAAACACCAATAAAAGTATTTTGACACATCAGGTTTCATGTCTCCCACTGCCACAAATCTAAAAAGTAATTAGGAAATCACTTATGAGAGGCAATCACAATAAAAAGAATGAGACAATAGTACAGTAACAAACATGAACATATAATTTCATATAACAGAAAACCAAAAGCTCATCAATACCCTGTATCTGACAGAAACTGCGTACGTTCCAAGGGCTCGATTGCCTTCCCGAAGCTCTAGAATATCGCGAACAAGTTGTCTTGCTGTAGATTCCACCAGGGGGCTACTAATGCACTCAAACTCATTACAGAGCTCACCGAAGTCCATACCATCAACAATCTTATCAGCATCTGATTTTTCAATGGTAGGCTCAGGAGACAATTCTGTGCTTCTAGAATCATTTGTAACTGCAAGAAATATAGTCCAGTTTATATCTCAGTCTAGTTGCTAGCAAAACAGGTTGACCAGAAGGAATTGAAAGATTAAGAGTAGATGCTAGGAAAGCTATTGAATTCATTTATCATAAACGTCTTCATCTGTACTCACTCTAGACCTTGATTAACGAATCTTTCTATTGCACCTTCACATAAAACTGAATACTAATACTAAAAGAGGCTTCAAAGCAACTATAATTTTTTAATGATGGCATAACATCAAATACTACTCTGAAACTAAGAAATTGATTATGGATGACCTCCACTTTTTATTTCATTTTGCAAAGTTAAGTTTTTGAATTTGTGCAAGAAGTTAACTTATCAAACTCAAATTTATTTAACAAAGAGCATTTTAAAGCTAAGATGAGGAAGAAAGGCAAACTATCATTGTTGCTACATTTATATTCCTTAATTTTGGACTAAAATGAAACCGTGAGTTTTCCATTTAAAGAGGCATTAATTCACACATGTCATGCTTGTGTGCAACGTGGGTTAACTTCTCTTAAGTATATGCTATAGTATTTTCCAAATACCCTTGTTCCACAATTGAATTTTTATGAGGAGAGTTTGAGCATATGAATGTTTTTCAGAAGACCATTTGCTCAACAATACTTAATTTTCTCTATGTTTAGACCTATTATCTGGTAAACTACTAAATTATCACTTTTCCTGCAAGCTTAAATTGATGAGGGAAAAAAAAAATCATTGAATCATTATTCTAACATAAACCTCAGTTTATTTCATCATTAAGAAATCAAAATTTTGAATTAGATTGGTAAAGAATGTTCCGCTAATATCCTTATATATACTGAATGTCCATGCATGCATACGTACAAATAACATAGCATTTTCAATCATGAATATTCAACCACAATGAATAAAGTGATTAATAAGAATGTCTTCTTAGCTAGTAAAGTTATTAAAGAAACCAAGATATATTAATTAGTCATCTAAATAAAAATCAACTCTAATATAATCAAATTTACTTCAGCTGATATATGATTAACATTTCGATCTTTGTATTTCATTTTACAGCTTCCACAACAACTGAACTGAACAACAGTAACTGGTCATCATATAAAGTTTGTAGTAATAGAAGAAGAAGATAATTAATTAGAGGAAGTGAAAAGTAGAAACCTCGAAGTGAAAAAGGGTGGTGGTAATGAGAGGACGCAGTGAAAGGCTTGCAAGTGAAAATGCATTTACTGCGGTAGTGGAGGCCAGAAGCAAAGGCGGCAGTGGCGGCAATGGTAGCAGTGGGGAGAGCAGAAAAAACTGAAGCACTCATCTTTCTCCATTCTAATGCATGTTGACCACGTTCTTGGATTAGAATTAGAGCTTCCTTTTCTTCTCTGATTTTTTTTTTTTTTTTTGCTTCTCCACCTGTGGATAAGGTGGGGGCTATGTGTTGTTAAGTGCAACCACTAGTTCGTTTTGTGCAGTGGGATTTTATGCGAGGCCAAACTCCAATATTATCATTATTATTTTTTTGTAATGAATAAAATAGGGTAAGGGGACAATTTGTCACAATCGTAACTAGTGTTATTTTATTTAAAACGGACTTATTTCATAATTTAAATTAAATTTTATAAATTTAAAGCCGCGATATTATTAGAAAATAAAATTTTAACTTTAAAATTGACAAAATGGAGAGGACTTAAAATGTAGAAGATTGCATTCTGTTTTTTTTTTTTATCCGGTGAGAAACTAATGTATGAGAATATCCTTTTGACATCCTATTTTGAAACTACACTTTTTTAAAGTAAAGTTTATTTAAACCTCTTATTTATTTATTTTTTTTAGGTTCAATTTTTTATTTTTTGAAAAGCTATTTTTCAAAAAACCTGAAAAAAGAAACTGTGCCAAACAGAGACTACAAGGACCGTAAATGTTTACTCAAATCAAATGGATTGAGCCATGGCTTAACTTCAAGTTCAGTCCCACCCAAAACTATTGTGGCCCGAATGTATGAGAATACACCAAAGCTAGTTCTTTTAACCTATTTACCTTGGGCTTGGGCTTATCTTTACTCATTGGAGAGCTTGAAAATGCAACCACCCATGCTCCTATTTTAAACCAGGATGACTTTGAATACTAGGGAACAATATATAGAGAAGACCACCTGAGTGCAAGAGAACTTAACAAACTTTGTGGTGCTTCTACATTATCAAACAAGACTGAGGCCTCTCATGAGGTTGTTGAAAACCATTATCTAGAAATTAATTCTTCAATAATCTACTACCATGACAAGCATCCCATATGCATACAAGCCTTCCCAGAATGGCAGTGAATATGGCTTCATTGTGATGTTTATAGATTAAGAAAATTGTCCAATTCTAAAATTGTATTTCCATGAAAGTCACTTCCACAAGCAATCAATGTACAATTAGTTAACTACATAAACAAAGAAACTCTCCTTTGCCTTTGTTGGTGGGTAAATTTGTTCTTTATTTTATCTATACTACATATAACAAGATTTTTTTTTTAATTGAATTTTTATATGATTCAAAAAAACCCTTATTAATAAACAGTAACTTTTCTTAAAAATATATAGGGTCATAAATGTCAAATACCAAATTTAAAACACACATTCCTACTATATCTACAACTACTATCATTTTGAATTCAAAAAGAGAACTAAAATTTAGGGTTTTTTTTATTTTTATAATTTTCTTTTATCCTTCATGTTCATCTTCTTTTTTTGTTCTAAAATTTAGCCCTTTTTTTCTTTTCCATCCAAATAAAAAACCTCTAGTAGTTTAGGAAAAAAAAAAATTAAAAGAAAAAAGAAACACCTCTTACCTTGCTTATCTCAAATGTCCTAAAATTTGGATTTTTTTTTTCTCCATTTTTTCATCCAACTTGGAGACGATCTCATAAAAACACATCTCTAACTCTACGTAAAACATTGTTTACAGCCACTCTCCCACTGACCCACATTTACCTTTTTTTTTTCTTTTTTTTTTTTCCTTTTTCTCTTTATTTTATTGAAAACCCAGGTTTATCCCTTAACCACAAAAATGTGCACATTCAAATATCACTAAGTTAGCTCTACTACACATTCTCAACTTTTATTTTATTCATTTTTTTTTTGTTAACTATTTGAATTCAAATACTTTATCTATATACGGTTAGTAAATTTTTTTTTTTTGATAGGATATACCCAAGTCATACAATTATCACAAATTTCACAATAATGGATAGGATAATTTTTAAGAAAAAAAAATTACAAGTCCCCACCCATCCATATTTTCTAAAATTCAAAATTTAGAAACAAAACAATTTCATCGAGAATTAATTACATGTTTAAAATAGTTATCACCATAATTTTTTTGGATCATTTTTGTCAATAAAAACTCCCACACTCATCAGTCTCATATCTCTCTCTCCCTTTATTCTACCTTATTTTTAATCCCATTTGATTTCACACTCAAATCTAAATTCTCCAAATCTAGGCGAGTTTTTCTTTTTACTCTGTTTAGTTTTACATATATTTAAGAATTTTAATTGATTAGGAAATCAATGAGTTAGTTGATAATGGGTTCTGATTATCTTTCTTTTTTTGTTTATATATATTCTTTTTTAAAATTAAAATCATAGGTATCATCTTCTAGAGCAAAGGTAGCGCAGATTTTGTGATGAAAGGCAAGCACAATTTACTTTTTTTTTTTTTTTTTTTAAGTTTGGAATTCTTGGTTTAGTAGGATTTTATGTTGAATCTTGTGGGGGCCTTTTATGCTTTTGGGCTAAGGCTTTCTATAGTGGGTTGGATAGTCAGGCCTGACTCGTTATTTCTGCAAAATCTACCCAAAATCAATCTATGCACAAGACAGGACACACCAAAATACAAGCAAACAATATATATATATATATATATATATAATAGCAAAAATGAAGGTCAGTCCAAATAACTTGTTAGTGGTTAGACATAGTTAGAGTAGCAGAATCATAACATAAAAGAGAATCTCTGAATGAAGAAGGCTAAAAAGAGCCCAATCTTCAACTTATATAACCTTATTATCCTATTAGGCCATAAAGTTATGCTCTTTGGGGGATGGCTCAGAATAGCTACCTTGTCCAATGAGATTACAAAGAGTGAGTTTATTACGTGAGGGAGGGAAAATGTTTGCCTATTGATACATGCTGTCTTTGTTGTGATCACTCTTCTCTATTTTCCAAATCTCAACCTATGCACAAGACAAGACACACCAAAAAACAAAAAAACAATATATATATATATATATATATATATATATATATATATATATATATAGTAGCAAAAATGAAGGTCAGTCCAAATAACTTGTTAGTGGTTAGACATAGGTAGAGTAGCAGAATCATAACATAAAAGGGATCTCTGAATGAAGAAGGCTAAAAAGAGCCCAATCCTCAACTTATATAACCTTATTATCCTATTAGGCCATAAAGTTTTGCACTTTGGGGGATGGCTCAGAATAGCTACCTTGTCCAATGAGATTACAAAGAGTGAGTTTGTTACGTGAGAGAGGGAAAATGTTTCCCTATTGATACATGTTGTTTTTGTTGTGGTCACTCTTCTCTATTTTCCAAATCTCACTTCACCATTTCCTTTTTCTCTCTTCTTTCTCTTTCAATTTCCTATTCTAATTGCCTAGGTCACTATCCCTGTTCCCCTTATGGGTATTGTTCCTATTTATATACCAAATCAAGCTTATGTGATTTCTATGTTTTACACTCGTTGCTCACCAACCATTTTTGTTCATTGTAGACACTCTTCAGAGGTGCTCACTACCTTTCTGGCTGTATGGGTTCAACCCAAGGAAGTCGATACCATATTGATACCGACCGGTATGTACCGTACCAGTATATATACCAGTATCGAAACGCCAACGTTTCGTACTAGTTTAAATACCGGCCGTACTGGTCATGTATCGGCCATATCGGCCGACTTCAGGCAATACCAGTCGGTACAAGAAAAACCCTTTTTTTTTAGTTTTGTAATTTTTGAATTTTTGTAAGGACAGAATGGTAACTTACTTGCATTAATTTATTAGTATTATTTGATTTCTTAGTATGCAATAAACAATTAAGCTTTCTAACTTATTAGTAAACTTTTATATTTATTATAATACACACACACACACACACACACACACACACATTTATAAATAGAAAAAATAATGATAACCCAAAACGGTACACCGGCATTGATCGGTACCAAAATATATTGTTCTACTAGTCAAACCAATACACCTCTACTACCCTTTGAGCATATGCAGCATTTTCTCTCTTCTATTACCCATCCCATGACAAACTCTCACTGGTGGGAAATTTAGACCCCGGTTGATCAAATTAACAAGTTTTAAATCCAAGTTATTAATTAGATTTATTATGCATAAACTTGTTAAAACAAACAAACATCAATATCATGTCAAAATCATATGCAGCGGAAAAATAAATAAGACAAGATATGATGACCCAGGAAAACCAATGAAACCAACCAGTTTCACAGTAAAAAACTTGAGGGGAAACCTTTCCGAAAAGCAATCCACTATATTAAAGAGAAGTTTCAGATCTAGTACAAAACCTTTGTCCCTAGACTTTACAATCCTCGTAGATGAACTCACAGCAGAAACCTTCTATCGCTTTAGAACCTCTGAACTCTTCAATATATGAACGCCACCCTTTGATGCACGGATCCCAGTACGTGACTCACTCCTTTGCACGAATCCTAGTACGTGACTCACTTACCAACTTAAGAAAGGAAAATGTTGGCTGCAAAGTTCTTCACTTCATCAACAATGAAGATCAAGAAGCACTTGGTTACAAAACCCTAAGGCGCAAAGATGCAGTAACTTCTTTCAGAGAGAATAAGGCTTCGGTCACCTTTTGCATATGTTCTCCTTGTATTCTCTTATGTGACGGCCTCTAAAATATGCCTTATATATGTCTAGGGTTGTGAGAAAAGAAACCCTACACAAATACAAAAGCCTGACCCAAAAATCAGATCTGAAAATTTTGATTTCCGTAACCTCGATAGATAGCCTCGATAGATAGCATCTGTCAAGTCTCATTAAATCTTGATAGATAGCTATCTGTCGAGCAGCTGTCGAGCAGGTGTCCAGCTTTAGTAAACACCTTTTCTTCACTTGTTTCTTGGTCCAATATTCATGGCTTTAATACTAGACTTGAACAACATGTTCTTTGAAGTATTAAACACATCCTAGATCAATCCAAATACAAGTAAAGTGCGTTTTGTCAAAAGATTAACCACCTTCATAAAATATGTCCTTAACACTCACCCATTCATTCTACCACATACCCCTCTCTCTCTCCATTTAAATGGTAAAACTTGGGTTTCTTTCTACCAATTTCCTCTAGTATACATCAAGTGCCCCTAGCTAGTTTACTACTTATTCTGGGTAGAGACGCTTTCCTAGCAAACCACCTCCTAAAAGAAGTCTTGATAGGATACCGAAAATGGGCTCTTTTTCTTCCTCCACCAAACTACACTCTTTGTAATCCTTTGGCCATTGGCCCACCCTTTTGGCATTGACTGGGTTACAAGTTGGTGATGCTCCAGCCATTGCATTGTTTTCTTCTCCTTCATGCCTTGTCTTCTTTTTTCTTCACGTGCTTTCTACTACTGCTATCTGGTTTTGTCCATTTTCTTTTTTGTTGAGATTGAGATTTTCCACCCATATTTATCCTTTATAGAGAATGATATGGGCTTATTGGGCTTGCCTGATTTGGTTTCACGAGGGTCTTTTGAAGTCCTTCCCTTCTTATTTTCCATTAGTTCCTGTTGGATTGGCTTATTGGGCCTTTTGCTTTTTTCCTTCCTTCTTGGGCCTTTTTAAGGCCCATTCTATTTCCTTGAAAATGGCAATTCCACCGTGGCTGACTCTCCCACATTGTCCATAATTTAATCTTGGAAGATGACTAAAATGATCGTTCTAAGTAGCCAAAAGTCATAATTACATTTCATGCATGAAATCATTCATCACATATAATAAAAATGATCTCGAGATTCTAACGATCGCGACGATATATTTGGTTCCCAAATCGGACAGTTAAGTTGAAAGATATCATAAGATCAAGTTTCCATGGTCTGCATGCATTTACTGGGTGGAATTGATCACATGTGATTAATTGAAATTAATTTTGATTGTTGAATAATTAAAATTAGTTAAATAAATTTTTGTGATTGGTTATTGATTTGATTAAAAATAAGTTTGGTTGCAGAGGAATAAAAAGTATGATCTGATAACGTTGAAATTGAATTTATGATTATGTTTTTAAGATAATTATCTTTGAGATAACTATTTTTCAAAGATTTAATTATCAAGTATAATTGGATTTTTATTAAGAATGCAAATTCAAAATATGTCCAAGTATGAAGCCTGGCTCAAAAGAACGCACAAAAAAGAGTCCAACACGTACAAGAAGAAAAAACTGGGCTGAGCAATGAGGAGTGCCAATCGGGACTCCAATAGTGCCAATTGGCACTTGTAGAGGGTTGATTGACACTTCCACAGTGCCGATTGGCACAAATATTAAATTAGGACCATATAAGGTTAGTTCAAGTCTAGTCTTACCAGATTTGATTTTTAGGGATAAAACCTGACCTAATTCGTATCTGCTGATTTTCTAAGCAATCCTAGCTTATTTTTTAAGCAAATACACATCTATAAATAGAGAAGACCACCCAAAATTCAGCTTTCTCCCCTTATGTTGAAGAAATTCTGGAAGCTCTGATTTAGGAATTTCTTTTCTATTAAGTGACCTTATTTTAGATCTCTAAGAGATTCATTCTCTTGGATTTCTAAAATAATCCCCTCTTGTAGAATTGATTCATGTAGGTATGTTCTTACTTTACTTTCCATAAACATGATTTTGTTTTTATTTTACTTCCTATAAACATGCTTTTCTCTTTGTTTCATCTTCTATGAATAAGTCTTTGCTTGTATTTTTTACAAAACCATGTTTTTAATATGTTATTGCATCTCTCTCTCTCTCTCTCTTGAAAATTCACATGATTAGTTTAAATTTTAGTATATTGATTGATTAACATGTATAAATCTAGGGTTAAAATTTCCTTTTAAGATTTTAGATCTACAAAAATAAATTTGTCATGAAAGTTTCACTCTTTTCTACTTTTAAAATCAGATCTGTATTTTTTTAAGCCAAAACTAGATTTGAATTTTTTATGCCAAAACCAGATTTGTATTTTTTTAAGCCAAAACCATATCTGTATTTTTCATTAAAATCATATTTGTAATTTTTAAGACAAAACCAGATCTGTATTTTTCATTAAAATATGATCTATATTTTTTTAGACAAATACCAGAAGAAGAAGAAGAGGACTCTTGATAACGCCTTAAAATATATACTTGTTATATATTTATGTGGGTATTATATCTTTATTACTATGCTTAATTTTTATAATTAAGTCATGATTCACATTAGTCCTTATTATTTATCTTTACATAATTTCTTGAATAAGATGTTATTCATTGCATGTGATGGTGAACTAAAAATTAAACCAATTCCAATTTGTCCATAAGAGCTATCCAAAGCAAAAGGCTATCCCACATAAGAAGGTCGTCCATAGCAGGATGGTCGTCCATGGGCGTGAGGGTCATCCATCAGGAAAGCTCCTAGACGACCCCCTAACACTTAGGAAATTTCCAAGTGTGGATTTGCCTGCAAGAGCTGGTGATTGAACCACGTGTTATTATTCCAAGGCATGAGCAAGATCCAGGTTCATTGCTACAACTCCTTACTAAATACCTAACTTCCAGTGACAGTTATAGAAAAAATATAACTCCTATAGCGGTTGTGGAAGTTATCCTTGAACCCTCTGACCTCCTCAAATACAGGGGAAGTTACAAATCTAATAACCGTTTCAAGGGCGCACTATATAAACACCCATCCAGACCAAATAAAGGTAAGTACAAAGCAACTCCTGAAAAGTTGGAATTCTAGAATAAAAGAAAGAAACTAACTTTGGCATCGGAGAATTCTTGGCCGGTCCACCCCGGTCACCTTTGATCGTGTGTTCTTTTCTCCAGGCCTTCCAAGTAGTCACCGGTCCTTTGAAACCCGAAGCATCCAGCCTACTGATTTTCCTTGCATCATCAGCATTTAATTTTCTACTTTCAGGAAATCATATGAAAAAGATGAGTTGACAGGAGTTTGTGAGAGAATGGAGGCCAAACTAGAATTAAAGAGGTGCTAAAGGACCATGCTTAAATGTCTAAGGAGGTGCAGCTGGATTGCTTAGGTCATCTACCATGTTTGGAAGCTTCCAATAAGGAAAGAAATCAAAGAGGAAGAATCTGAAAAGGAAAAATTAGATTTGAGCACTGATTAGTATTTTGGGCGTATCTCTCTCCTCAAAAATCTAATTGACACAAGGCCAGATAGGTTGGATCCATGACTTAAATATCTACAACTTTCCAGTTTTGAGTTTTTCAAAATTTATAATTTGAAGGCCGAAATTAATTCACAAGTTATTGCTAAAAATCTGGACGAAAATTAAAATAGTAAAAATTTTATTTTCTCTGGATACTTGGACGCTAGGGTTTTGAAGGGAGGCTGGGTAGAATGAATTTGGCAGAGAAAAGCTTGTATTTTCCTTTTTCTAATGGCATCCTAATCTCTTTGCTAGGGTTAGGGGTTATGTTTCTTCTATACGGTATGAATATTCAATGTGATTCTTTCTAGGATTTTATCAACAACGTATTTGATTGTTCAATTAGATTTCTTTTGATGTATTAGTTCTTCCATGCTTTCAATAATTTCAATCATATTTTTCTTATTGTTTAGATGAATTTCTAATAGTTTCAAATAGAAATAAGGTTTTAAAGTGAATGAGTTTTTCTGAAAACTTTTCCAACCACATTATTAATCTAGGTTATTGTACATTCTTGAATTCTCTTAGTTCAACTGAATCATAAGTATTTAATTGCATAAGAACAATCAATTATGAAATATATAATTTCTTAGATTACAAAGAATTTCATATCGATATAGGGAAACACCCCAATGTCCTAGTATTTACATTATTGACTTAAATTAGTTTTCATTGTTATTCTTGTTTACAATTACCAGGCAAAAAATTAGTCTTCATCTTCACCAAAAGTTTTTTTTTTTTAATTTTAATTACATTGTCTTTGAATTTACCCCGCTCCTTGTGGTTCGACCTCGGTACTCCCAGAATTATATTGCAACAATCTCCTACACTTGGGAGTGAGCAAGCAACTCCCTGCAAAGAATGATGCTTCCTCCCTATGACCGGCATCCAAACCATTGAGGGTTTTAGCCAAGATAATGGCTATTGGGCTCTCACTCCCTAAATTCTTAACCACATGAAGAATTCTAGGATCTACAGGAGATGTTTCATGCACCAAGAAGAACCTTGCAAGAATGCAAAGGCAAAAGGTGTTGAGATGATGAGAAAGCTTCACCCCAGCCAATGGTACATCTTTCTTAGAGAAGTACTTGAAAACCATGGAGACATTCAACTTGCTGGACTTACACCATCTCTTGGCCATGGCTAGATAAACTCCTAAAAGTTGATGAGCTAGGTCAGAAAGATCTTCCTTGAGAATAGGAAGAATGATAGCACCAAGATCGTGCTCACCCATGATTGCACCAAATTCCTCAAGAGTAGGGCATAACTCCACACCATTGAATCAGAAAATATGCAGAGTAGGAACCTAAAACTCAGTGGTAGCATGCAGAAGGGGCTCGTCCACTTTGATTTGATGAAAGAAAGAAATATAAGAGAGACCAAGGGGGATGAGAGCATCCTTGAAATTGAGATTTAGCTTGTTAATCCAAATAAAGACCTCCAAAGAAGTGAATTTTGCCATTGGGAACCCTATAGAATGATTCTTGAGCTTAAAACACATTTTATGAAGGTTTGAAGGCTAGGGTTTTTTGCCTACACAGATGCATGCGAATGGTCCTAAATGCTTACGCATGGTCAAAGCACGTGTATGCATATGCATGTATGCATGTGCGTGGTCATTAGGGTTTTCATATTCCTTTTCCTATTTGGAGTGTGTTTTCTACACCAAGATCCTTCTCATGATAACTATGGCCTAAGGGATTACTCAAGACAGCTTTGAACTTAGAGTTTCATTCCAAAAAAAAAAAAACCAAGAAGAAGAGAAGAAGGAAGTCAAGACAATATAAAAATGCATATCCAAATCTCCCATAAGTTGTAAATAAGTACATGTCCTAAAATAAAAGCAGAAATGTAAAGATGTTCTTAAATACAACCAAATGTCTCAAATAAAATAAAAGTGCAAAAGATATATGATAAAAAGAAAAAGAAAGAAACAAGAAATGCCTATGTGTTTGTCTGACTACAGGAATCACCTCCGGTGATGCTTTTTCCTCGGTTGAGTACTTAGGGTCACCTTTGGATCATCATCATCATCATCACCGAGTTGGGCATACCCATCAGGCCCATAGATCTATTTGGAGTACTTGATCACCACCAACTTGAGGTTCCCAGCGAGAAGGACCAGCTCCTAATGCTCCGCTATAGTAGGCTAATATTTTGAAATGGACAACATTAAGGCAAGCCTAAGGAATGCAAAGAAGAAAGTGCAAAGAGTAAAGATGGAGAGAACTCATAGCCCGTGTGCCCTAAGGGAAGGGATAACCCATGACATTAGGGTTATGCCCTACAGGACGCTCCCAAGCAAACCCATTTGAACCATAGGTATAGACCAACCAAGGCAAGTGAGGAGGATCAACAAGAGCACTAGCAGCTGGACCAGCAGCACCCTAAATTATTCACCACATTTGAGTGTTACCACATGCATGAAATGCAAGATTAAAAGAGAGAAGAGGCAAAAAAAAGGAAAGTACATACCCTAATAAGGAAAGGAGGCATAAGACGATCCTCATTGAACTCATCATAGTCCAAGTCACCCAAGAGCTGCTAAGCATAGGCAATGCCTCCCCTTCATAGCTGAAACTTAGTCAAACATCTAGAGTGGGGAAAACATGAATGCAAGAGGATCCATAGGCACTTGAGGTGTGTCCTTACCCACCAGCTGGCAAGAAACTCTCTTAACTAGGTATAGGACCCTCAGGTCAGTACCCTCAAGCAGCTGAGAGGTCTCAGAAGAGATGATGGCAGCTGCCTCTAGATCTGGATCAATAACAGGAGGAACATCTACCTAAGGTCCCCAAACAATCCGCAAAGATGCTTATGATTAGAAAGAAGCCTTTGAAGCATAAAATGATAACTAAACAAGGGGAATTTTGCTCACTAAGTTAGTAATGAGGCCGTCGAGATGAGCCTGCACCAAGAGGATGACCTTTAGATTCATGTCCATGCCACGGGAGATGAGATTGTAAGACAAGGCCCAATGCTGCAAGAAAAGAAAGCATAGATACAATTTGCAAAATGATAGTTTGCAAGAAAAGAAAGTCA
Organism: Castanea sativa; assembly: GCF_040712315.1. NCBI lineage: Eukaryota > Viridiplantae > Streptophyta > Magnoliopsida > Fagales > Fagaceae > Castanea > Castanea sativa. The sequence goes on along the minus strand of NC_134020.1, from coordinate 5,415,755 downwards.
GATACAATTTGCAAGATGATAGTTTGCAAGAAAAGAAAGTAAGATTCAATTTGTAAGAAAAGGAATACAGATACAGTTTGCAAGAAAAAGGATATGGGTACAGTTTACAAGATGAGAGTTTGCATGGAAGTACGACGCAGTTTGCAAGAGCATGAAATGTAGTTTGTAAACTTAGATGACATCTCAAAGATATGAGACAAATACAATTTGCAAGTGTTTAAGATACAATTGTTAGAACTACATGGGAAAAGGAAAAGAGTATAACTTCAAGGAGCTTCTAAGGCCCTGCTAGCTAGTGCAGTGTCCTTGGCTTAGTGTATCCATGATTGAGTAGAGGTATGCAAGGTAAGCATGTCCCCAGTTCACCTCTGGAGCTTGCTCAAAGTCACTGTTTGACTCCCATTAGCAAAGAAATATGCCCTTACCACATATAATAGAAACACCCTAACCATCTAGGAACGATCATAAGGAGTTGCTTGAGAAAGAGGCTTGTAATTCCTCTCTAGATCAAAGTAGCAAATATGCTCACTAGGGTAGGCACGCTCTATCAAGTTTATGCCCAGTGGAATGCCCAACTTGTCCTCCAAGTTGATGATAGGCCCATTGGATCTCAAACAGTTCATTCGGTGGAAATCATATGGAGTTACAGTGATTTCCCTCTTAGCAATGTTGAAAGTGTGGGTAGTGTCCCACCGCCTCTTAGGAAGGGCTTGAACTAGTATGTTGTTGGCTGCACCCTTAGGAAGAAGGCATATGAGTGGCCCATAGCCAGCCGCATTTACCAATTCCCTCGTCTCGGCCATCAAGGTTTGATACCACGGGGATATATGGTTAGCACTACCTCTACTAGAGTAAGTGATGGAAATATGCATGTGCGTAGTGGATAAATAACGGATCTACTTCATTCATAAATGTTAATATGCACTATGTAAGTTTCAGAATTAAAGAACAAGAGAGTGTACGTTAGAGCAGTGAATTTCAAAACCGAAGATCAAAATCACTTGGGAAGACTTTCAATCTTCACTCCAATTCCACTAACGCACAAGATGTGTGGTCTCTCAATCAGTTCCAAAAGGAGAATGTCAAAGTAGTGTCTAACACTTTTTGCACCACTTCACAATAGTGTTCTTAAAAAAAATTCTCTACAAAATCTTTCTGTGTGTATCTCCCTTTGTGTCTAACCGATTATCTAATTGGGCTGACCTTTTGGGCCTTTCCAATTGGGCTTAAGTGTGTGGCTTGGAGTGTGACCAAAAGGGACCAATAAGACACTAGCTTCAATGGGCCTTGGGCTTTTCTATCAACTCTTGACAAGTCCAAAGTTACCATTAACTATATTTAATACTACTTTATAAATATAGTTGCACTCTAGGCCTTATCTATAAATTATATCCCAAGACTTTATTATACATGCAACCCCTTCATAAAATATTCGTAGTAACACAAAGTCATGAAAGAAGACTGTCACTTTGTAGATTACTACATCTTAATTCCTTGAGTACCCGGTTTAATCCTTTAAAGTTATTCATTATATATATACTTTAGTAACTCCTTACTAAAGTGGTTAGGCTTAACTCTCTGAATAACAATCTCATTAAACTTATCTCAAGGGAATATTTTATATCTCCATTAAGAGACTATGAATTCCATCTTGAGAATATATGTTCTAGCAACACTAAATGTGGTTGCCCAACATACTGAGGTTTTGACCGTTACTCTAGATCTCACTCCTGATATGTCAAAGCAACCTACACCTCATGATCAAGTCCATTATTCTCTTAGGATTAAGAGTTCATGCAAATATAAGTCGTGAGTTTATTATTCATTTAACAGTCGTTGGAAGAATAATAAATCTCACACGGTCCAGTTCAATATGTTTTAACTCTTAAAACATATCAGTATACCAACTAGAAATCTTCATTTCCATGATCAAGAAAAATTATCTTAGTTGATATGTTATAGTCTTCGCAGATGAAATGCCCAATTTTCATCACCGACTACGAACTACATTTTGAGTTTACAAGGAACTTGTGATTTACATCTTCTGTGACTAAATCACATAAATCACATACAATGCATCTCATGGACTATATGATAATGTCCCAATATTCATGTTACCATTATTTTTAGATAATAATAAAACAAATTTATTAAACACAATATTAAGTCATACATCATGTCATACATAATGTCATACATAATGTCAAACATAATATCATACATAACATCATACAATAGGATTTAAGGGCACTAATACTAACAATAAGACTGCAAACCCTGTAGAAGACTTGAACAGAGAATCATTTTGGACAAAAATAAGTGGAAAAAAAAATATCAAACTGGCGTAAAACTGTGATTCTGACTCTCAGTATACATTCGCGTACTGAGAGTATGCATATACATGCCTTCTGTACATATGCGTATGTTGAGGCATGTGTCCATGTGATTTTATGAACATCTAAGTGTACACATACAGAGTGTACACACATGACTTGGCTGTGCATGCATGCACAATGCATGAGTATGCATGGGTGCAACTGGAATGGTTTCTTCAACATTGTTGGCCTGCCATGGATCAAACCTAATACTAAACATGTTCCTACCCCTCCTAGGACATTAGGTTTTCATCTAAACACAAGCATTTACAAGTCTAAAAACGGATTAAAACAGAAGATCATAATAAAACTCAAAAATAAGAAAAGTTTGAGAAATTTACTAATTCGACCTGTGCATTGTCAGAGAGATGATCATTTGGTCTGTAGAGCAATAGAGGAGACTCATTCAGCCTTGTGGCTCCAACTCGGCAGTTGAGGTTGAAAATTTCACCGGTGATCAAGTAAGAAGGTTTCTTGGTCTTGGGTGCCATTGGAGGGAATGAGAGAGTTTGAGAGAAAGAGATTTTCAGATTGTGAGAGGGTGAAGGATGAGGAGAAAGAGTAGAGGCTTTTTTAGGGAAAGAGGCAGTTGAAGAGTTAGAGAGAAAATGAAAAGATGAAGAAGATGAAGAGAACAAAAGGAAAAAAAATGGTTGGTAATTGTTTAGAAAATGAAGAGGCGGGAAAGACACCCAGTAGCTAGACTACATGTAATTTAGGCCCCCACTAAACTACGTGTAGTTTAGTTAAAAAAAATTGTAAGGCATCCCTAATAGACTCCTAGAAAATAGGAAATGAAAGGAAAAGTTCAAAAGCATCCCCAGTGGATCAAGAAACATTAGAAGTTACAAAAACATGCTAGAACGACAGAAATACCCTATTGTGGGTCGAAAGGCATCAAAATTTCAAGAAAACTCCCTCGTGAGTTAGAATCCCCAAGGAAACACCTTCATGAGTTAAAACCACCAAATCAACTCCCTAGTGGATCACAAAAAGAAGATTTCCCTAGTGGATCATACATCATTAAGGACTTCCCCATAAGTCAAAAATTATCGAGAAAAACCCCATGCATGTTTGGGAAGCCCTCCGAGTGAGCTTTCCCCCCAAGATCACAACTACCACCATTCTTGTGCACATATCCTTCGAGAATTGAATATGCAGGTACAAACCCCCAAGATAAGTTAGAAAAGAAGAATACAAAATTTGAGTACATATCCTTCTTGGAATTGAACATGTACACAAGAATTGAGGTGTTAGCCATTTGGAATAGAAGAGCTTGAGACATGGTCAAGAGCCATCTAAAAGTGAAAAGATTAAGATAGATACAAAAATCACCTAGAGGCAAGAGCCATGCGAAGACGTTTGAGGTAAGAGCCCCAAATGGACACCACAAATATGAATCCTTTTAGCTCGTAAGAGCACTTTGTTTTTTTGGTTGATGGTTGAGGTTGTTGGCCATGTTTGTTTTTCTTTTTAAGTGGCTCTAAGATAATGAGTCACTTGCCTTTTGCTTGCAACTAGTAAACCAGGTTTTGAGATAGTGAACCTATTATTACTTGTTTCTCGAGTAACACTCGTGGGACTTCAAACACACGAATCCCACGCAACTTTGCGAAGTTGCACCATGCCCTTTGTATGCGTGTTGTTTGCCTAGTGCGTGGGTTGGGCCTAAGTTATACGTTCAAAAAAAAAAATTTCTCTCTTTTTCTTTTGATTCCATTAGCAGAGCTCACGAATCAAAAGACGAGCATCTATAGACACCTCATTTTATACCCCTTATGACTCGGGCCCCCGTTCCCCAATGATGATAGTACTCTAAGGCCCAAGGTTGGTTTAGGGCCTAATATGATGAAAATTGACTTGAGGAAGTATTTATGGAAAACATAACTTATTTTCAGAAGGAATAAATCTATTTTTGAAAACCCTAAGTTTGCGAACGCATACACGCGTATATGTACGCACACTCAAGCCATGGCATGTATACGCATACATGGGCATGCATACACAGCTAAGGTTCCAGAAACTTTGAAAGGAAAGTTTTTCTACATTAAACTTGGTTTGGAATGAATCCTACATCGCCTGGGTGCTACCCTACTCTCCTATTTTACCATTATATAAAGCCATAGAAGTCACTTTTTCAAAACACACAAAAACGGAGGCAAAATACGCAAGATTCACTAGAAAATAGTGAATCAAATAGGGAATTTTTCACGAAAACATCCTCAAGTCAAATTTTACTTGATTGGAACCTATTCTGCTCTTGATCTTTGAGTTCCAAATTTTGCTAACCTATTTTGATTTGGTTGTCAATAGATTGACTGAAGGGAACGATCAAAACCAAGCTCTAAAGAGTTCTAGTATTGAGGTAAAGGTTCTGACTTTGGTTCTTCACTTTTCTTTGTTTTATTATTGTTTTGTACATTTTCTTTGTTTTAATATGTTTGTTTAGTTTAGGTTCCATTTTGTGTTTATGTTAGAAGCATGCTAGGTTGTTAGATTTTCTGTCTTCTTTGTTTTTATGTTCTGAGTTTTTGGGTTTAGATTTTTGGGTGTGTATCCATGCACATGCTTCATGCATGCATACACATACTTGAAGTGTGTGTACGCGTACAGTTGGGATGCACATGCATACCTTATGTATGCTTAAGCATGCTTGTGCCCAGAAACCCTAATTCACTTATATTTGTTCTTTCTTTGTTTTCTTTGACATGTTTAGTTTCTATTTAACCCCCTTTTTTTTTATATCTTTGGGTATCAATTCATCTGCTTTGTTTTGTTTTGTTTAGTTTTATCCCTTTAATGCTTATTAAGTTTTTATATTGTGTGAATACCATGAACATGTACATGCACATGAACATGAAACATGAATATGCATTGATGCATATGTGTTGTGTTGTAGTGAGGTAAGTCATGCATAGATCACATGAACATGCATTCTAGCTGTGAATATGAGATGTTTAATATGTTTGGTTGAATACCATGAGCTTTGATGCTTGGATTTCTGGATATGCTTGTTTGAATTTGCCTTGTGAGGTTCTGCCTTTAGAGATGTATGTTAAATGCCACGATAGACGAATGCTAGGCTTGGGGATGATATGCCATGTTGTTTTTGTTTAGATGCATGTTAAAGTGTGTGTGAGTTAGAATAACATGTTACATAACCCTTTAACGAGATTAAGACTTGGAACATAATGAGTGGAGGCCAACCCATGGGTCAGGTGGGGATGGGTGCCTAACACTTTCCCATCCCCATGCCTAAACTCTGGACACATGCTCTGGTAAAGATCAGTTCTTCCACAAGGGCGCTATATTTATGGTTCCTAGACCTAATCTAGGTGGTGACTCCATTTATACCTTCCCCCATGGTCCACCCTAGGCCAATGCGTACTTTCCACGGATTTTAGGGAAAACCCCAAGAAGCTTGTCACGGGTGCTGGCTCCCACAACTGCTTTTATAGCCCCGTTAGTCTGTAGTTGATATGTTGAAGACGTGTGATGCTCAATTTTGTACAACATAATCCTTTTAACTTCCCCTTCAAATTGAGACGCATTGTCAAAGATGATCTTTTGTGGCAGTCTAAATCAACAAATGATGTTGTTCTCTATAAATCAGGCCACATGCTTGGCTTTCAACACAGAATTGGAGGCTGCCTCCACAGATTTAATGAAGTAGTCGATGGTAACCAAAATGTACTCATGTCCATTCAATTCTTTAGGAACTCTTCTTCCAATCACATTTATGCCCCATACAAAGAAAGGCCATGAGGAGGTCATATTGTATAGTTCACTAGGTGGTATATGGTTTAGATTGGCATGTGTTTGGTAGTCATTGCAACACTTCATAAATTTTGTGCAATTAGTCTCCATTGTATTCCCGTAGTATCTCATCCTTAAAATCTTCTTTGCTAGCATCTCCCCATTCATATAATGACCACAAATTCCTTGGTGGACTTCTTCCATGATCCTTTTAGCTTCCTCTTTATTCAGAAAATGAAGGTGCACCCCATAATAGGACCTCCTATAGAGTTGATCTCCACACAAAATGTATTACATTGCGATCATTCTCACAGAATAGTGTTCTTTCTTGCTAGCGTTATCGGGATAGATTCCTAATTCTAGGAACTTTAGGTTGTCATTGTTAGGATTAGTGCCCTAAAATCCTATTGTATGCCATATGTATGACATTATATTCTATGTAATAAACTTGTTTTATTGTTATCTAACATAATGATAACATGAATGTTTGGACATTATCATATAGTCCTTAAGACGCATAGTATATGATTTAGTCACAGAAGATATAAATCACGAGTTCTTTGTAAACTCAAAATCTTAGTTCGTAGTCAGTGATGAAATTGGGCATTTCATCTTCGAAGACTATAACATATCAATTAAGATTTTTTGTCTTGATCATGGAAGTGGAGACTTCTAGTTGATATGTTGATGTGTTTTAAGTGTATAAAAAGTTGATATGTTGATATATTTTAAGTGTACAAAACATATTGAACTAGACCGTTATGAGATTTATTATTCTATCAACAACTGTCAAATGAATAATAAATCTCACGATTTCTCATTTACATAAACTCTCAATCCTGAGGGAATAGTGAACTTGATCATAAAATGTAGGTTACTTTAATATATCAGGAGTGAGATCTAGACAAACGGTCAAAACCTCAATATGTTGGACAACCACACATAATGTTGAAGGAACACATATTCTCAAGATGGAATTCATAGTCTCTTCATAGAGATATAAAATATTCCCTTGAGATAAGTTTAATGAGATTGGTTATTCAGAGTTTTAGGCCTAACCGCTTTAATAAAGAGTTACTAAAATTTATATTTTATGAAATTAGATTTCATAAAATATACATAAATAACTTAAAGGATTAAACTGGGTACTCAATGATCAAGAAGTAGTAATTTACGAGTGACAGTTACACATTATGACTTTGTATTACTACGAATATTTTCATGAAGGGGTTGATTGTTTAATAAAGTCTTGGGATATAATTTATTAATAAGGCCTAGAGTGCAATTTTATTTATACAGTGGTATTAAATATAATTACTGGTAACTTTGAGCTTGTCAAGAGTTGAAAGATAAGTCCAAAGCCCATTGGAGCTAGAGCTTTATTTGTTCCTTTTGGTCCCACTCTAAGCCACACACTACATCCCAATTGGGTTGGCCCAAAAGGCTAACCCAATTAGATAGTCAATTATTTATTTAATTAGAGTTATTAAATAAAAGTAATTGTCTAAGTGCAAAAATATATGTGTGATTAAAATGGAGAAAGAAATAGAGAGATCTTCTTAACTGAGACAAATGATTATTCTCTTGAAAGATTACATATAAAACTGATTGAGAGACCACACATCTTGGGCACATTGTGGAATTGGAGTGAAAATTGGAAGACATCTCAAGTCTAATCTTCATTTGCTTTTGAATTTCACTGCATTAAGGTACGCTCTCTCATTCGTTTTTTTCGAAACTCAAATGTTACATGCTATCTCACATGAATGCAGTAGATCCGTTCATATTCCGCTGCGTGTTTTTGTATGAGATGCAAAACTGTATTTTCCATGTGTTTTTCCAACAAATGGTATCAGAGCGGTCTTTGATCTCATGTTTGCATAATGTGTTGAGTGAGTTTTAGAATCAAAGAAAACTAGTTTCATGATTTTGAAAATTCTACAGTAGATTATTCTGCATTTTTAGTTTTAGAACTATGGTTTGATAAACATGGGAATATGTGCGAAGTGGGGAAGGAATGATGATTGCCCCACTAGCAAGAGCTTATAAGAGGAAGGAGTGGGTAAATTTTTTGTGGTTGGAAAACACTCTAAAGGAGGAGATATACAAAGAAGATACTAGGAAACATAGGGGAAGGGGAGGGAAAAAATGGTGAGGGAGGTGCATCAAGGCTAGGAGGAGGTAAACCAAGTGAAGCTCAGAGCCCAATTGGTAGGATTGTGCCAAAGCCCACATACAAATTGATTAAGGGCCCAAATACTGTTGTCCAACTAGGATTTGGTGCCCACAATTATGTTTTTTTATTTTCCCCTTTTTCTCTTTCTCTTTCTCTTTCTTTTCCTTTCACCCATACCTTCTTTCCTTCAATTTTACCTCTTTTGGATTTGGTCATACAGGATGCTCCAATTATTTCATCCAACTTTAAGATATAGAAATGACTTAAGGCTATCATGAAGTAGGTTCACATAGCTGAGAAAGCTAACAAAAAGTCTAATCAAAAGAAAGAAAGATTGACCGACCACCTTGATATCCCCCAAATTTTACTTTTCTGCACTTTATGATTCTCATGTCTTTTCTTATAAATTTAATAAAGGATCGGAATGTTCCACATCCCCCATAAAAACAATTTATCATCTTTTAATTTAAGCAATGAGAGAACCACCCATTTATTATCTTTGCTTATTGTCATCATTTTTCTTTTTCTTCTTTTTTTCCATGCCATGTAAATTTTTGCCCATGACATCCTTTGAGGAATTTTTGCCATGCCCATGGTCTTTGCCCCTATCTTTTACCTAGATCGCCCATCCGAATTTTCAACCTAGCAGGATTCTTTTGCCTTAATTTTTGCCTAGGCTGCCCTTTTGGGTTTTCAACCTACTAGGCTTCTTTCTTTTCAAATGTTGTACCTGTGGAATCTATCCATGTTGATTAGGCAAAGCATTTCTTCCCCATCCAAATATGTAATTCTTGTAGCACCTATTGACATGATCTTCTTAATAATAAAAGGACCAGTCCACCTTGGTTTCATCTTTCTTCTCGGATCAAAAGTTTCATCTCCACTTTTAAAACCAAGTCCCCTTCTATAAGGTTTCTAGGTATCACTTTTTTGTTGAATGCTCTAGCAATCCTCTTTTGGTATCCTTGTGCATAGAATTTTACCCTAGCTCTCTTCTCATTTATCAAAGCCAATTGCTCATATCTTTGTTTCACCCAATCTTCCTCTAGGACTTTGGTTTCTGCTAGTACCCTCAAAGATTGTATCTCCACCTTAATGGGAAGTACCGCTTCACTACCGTAGACCAAAGAGTAGTGGGTTGCCCCAGTTGATGCACGGCTAGAAGTTCTATAACCCCATAAGGCAAATGGGAGCCCCTCGGCCTAATCTTTGTAAGTCACTACCATTTTGGCTAGGATGTTCTTGATATTTTTATTGGCTGATTCTATGGTTCCATTGGTCTATGGTCGATATGGTGAAGACTTGTAATGCTAAATGATGTACAATTCCATGATTGTTTTAAACTCTCTCTCAAAATGAGAACCATTATTGAAGATGATTTCTTGGGATATCCCATACCAACAAATGATGTTATTCTCTATGAATCGAGCCACATGCTTGGCTTTTAACATGGAGTTGGAGGTTGCCTCTACCTACTTGGGGAAGAAGTCAATTGCCACTAGGATGTATTCATGTCCATTCAAGGCCTTCGGGGCTATCCTTCCAATCACATCTATGCCCTAGACTAAGAAAGCCCATGGAGAGTTCATGCTATATAGCTCACTAGGTGGCATGTGATTCAAATTCACGTGTTTGGCAATCATGGAAACTCTTCACAAAGTCTACACAATCGGTCTCCACCATGTTCCAATAGTACCTTATCCTTAAGATCTTCTTGGCTAACATTCTCCCATTCATATGAGGACCACAAATCCCTTAATGAATTTCTCTTGTAACTTTCTCGGCTTCTTCTTTCTTTAGACAACGAAGATGTATACCATCATAAAATCTTCTATAGAGCTGACCTCCACATAAGATGTATTACATTGCCATCAACCTAATTGAATGACTCTCTCTTTTGTTGGCGCCATCTGGATATACCCCTAATTCCAAGAATTTTGTGATTTCATAATACCAAGAAACCATTTCCACTTCTATAACCAAGATGAAAGCTTCGGTCTTCTCTTTTTGTGCCATCCCATAACTTTGTTCAATCTCTAAAGGCCATGTCCATACTCCTTCGAGCATTTCAACTATGGAAGCTTAAGTAGCCAAGGCATTTGCAAACTGATTTTGAGCTCTAGGGATGACTGTGTATTCAATCTTGTCAAAAGTCTTGGTCAAACCCTCTAAATTTTGATAACATGTCCTGGTGTTATCTTGTGTTTGCTTCTCTCTTCCCTACTCTTTAAGCTTTCATTTAATTGTATATTGTGGATTGATATGGCTTAGAGTAGTGTTATCAGTTCATTGTGCTTATTAATCTTGTTCCACACTTAGTCTAAGTTAGAGTAAAAGCAATCTAACCGTAATTTTTAATTGGGAGTCTGAACAAGTTCTTTTGTTTTAGCACAAATCCAAGCTTTCATCTTCTTCTTCTTCTTCTTCTTCTTTTTTTTTTTTTTTTTTTTGAGAATGAGGAGGACATTATCTAGGATTACATAATAAATAATAATTAAGTTTTTAACACCACTTGAGGATACACTTTTCACCTTTTCCTTTTATGATCTTTTTTGGATCTATGGCTAAGGTAGCAATTATGATGCTTTTTTTTTTTCTCTTTTTTTAAATTACAATATGTTTTTAACTTTGTAATTCGAATCCTTTCTCTCTAGGTCCCCATGTATTTTATTTTTTTTACTAAAAGATCACATGCATTTAATGCATACGGAGGTGCCAATGTAAATAAAAGTTTATTATAATTTTGACTTGGGAAAAAAGCGTTAGTATTGGTGGTGTCAAATTGCCAAATTGCTATTTTTAACAACCAATATAACAAAAATGAGCCTGCATTAGTGGAGGTAATGCTATAAATTTTACCACTTGAGCTACAGTAGCAGTGCAATTAAATACTATCATTTTATTTGCTCCTCAATTAAATATTGTTTTCCTTTTCTTTTTCTTTCTCTTTTTACATTTTATCCCTCTCATTCCACTCACCCTCTCCCTTTCATTTTTCTTTTATCTCTTCCTCCACTCTCATCTCCCCTGCCTAGCCACCATTTCTCTTGTTCCATTCTCTCTCTCTCTCTCTCTCTCTCTCTCTCTCTCTCTCTCTCTTTATTTTTTTTTCTCTTTCGCTTCTCCTTTTCTCTCTAGCTGAGATCGGTGACGATGTGGGTCAGTTTGTTGCTCGATTTTGTGTGTTGACGATGTGGGTCAATTTGTTGCTGGGTTTTATGGGTTTTGGGTTACTAGGTTTTGTGGGTCAGTTTGTTGCAAGCAGTGGCGGTGGTGGGTGTTGAGTTGTTGGTGTTGAATTGAATGCTAAAATAAAGCCAAAAAATATTATTTTATTGTGTTGAATGCTAAAATAAAACTATTGATATTGAGTATTTTGTAAATTGATGTGGTTAAATAGATAAAGTAATTTTTTGTGGTGTCAAATTATTAAATTTTTGGAACCACCAATACTGATGCTCTTATAAATGCTTTTGGCAGGAGGAAAGGCCACCTTGCATTGTAATTTAAGTCTATACCAATTAACAAATTGTGTTGCATTGTAATATGATTACTGATTTATGAAATATAGATTCAAATTTCCTTTAAAAAAATGAAAAGAAAGCCAAGAAAAGAAAATATTTATATTTTTTATTTAATATATATATATATATATATATATATATATATATATATATATATAATTCAATAGTTACAATAAAAAGAAATCCCTACCTTAACAACCCAAAACAAAAATATAAAAATCTAATAAATGAAAATTCTCAACCTCCTTCCACCAACGTCCCTTCAACAAAATTCATATAATCATTTTCTATTTGCAAAGATAAGTAGGTCCCAAATCATTTCTCATTGAAAATCAGGCCAAGATTATCACCCATTCATTACATAATCTGTGTGCTTACATTTCTCTATTTCCAGAAAAGTTCCCCTTTTTTTTGTTGGAAGAATAGTTCCATTTTGTCTCTTACGTCACATTCATGGCAATTTCAGGACAGTTCATCAAATAGCAAAAGAAGTGTGAGGATACATCTAGGATGGTTTGTGTGGGGGGTAAAAATGCTTAAATGCACGTTTGGGCCTTGGGCCTGGTTTGTTGGTATAAGTCCGTTCAGTCAGAGTCTTCAAGGCCCACAAGTCAGTCCGTGCTACAAGGGGCCGAGGAGTTGTCCGAGGAGGAGTATCTCCTCGGACAGGCCTAGTAAAGGCCAAGGGACTTGCTAAAGGGTTTAGAGATAGAATTCTGGAAGATCTTTTGGGTAAAGGCGTGATCCAAGCACCCGTTAGGAGTAGGAATGTGTGAGAAATATCTGAGGAAAAAGCTGCTACCATCGCATTAAAGGCCCTGCATCTACCTCTCTGGCCGCATTAATGGAGAAATGACCTCTGAAAAGTAGTATTTAGCCTTCCAACTATTATTTGAAGACTTTAAGAAGGTGGTGGATGGGACAAGTATCTAGGAGGAAAATCTGTGTTGCACGTGGATGAAACAGGGAAAAAGAAGAAGGATATAAGAAGATGAGAGAGGAAAGAAGAGAGGGATCTCTTGGAAAAACTAAAAAATTGTAATCTTTTGCTTAGAAAAAGAAAGGCTATACAAATTGTCCTCGGCTTACGTCCGAGGAGAGTTTTTTTTCATATTCAGCTATTACTTGCATAGATTGCGGCATTCTAGCTTGTTGATCAACTTTCCAATATCCCTAACCTAGGTTTCAAACTCATACTCTACAAATTTCATTGTATAAGGCTCTTTGGACCGGAGCCTATCACTCGTTTGGGTCTGGGTACAAATTGTGCACTTACAATTGGCGCCGTCTGTGGGAAATCTAGTGTTGAAGGAATTGGAACATCATGACAGGCTTAGGTTCGCATCATGCAGAGTCTTAGGGGTCTTAGCGTGAAGATCATTTTGAGCGTCGGAGGGATCGAGAGGGAAGAATGCATACAGTATACCCTAATGCAAGCCATTCACGTGGTGGAAGCAAGGCCACCCATGAGGATGATGCCAAGGCCATGTAGAGGGAGATTGACCACCTCAAGAAAAAGCTACGCTGTGTCAGACGAAGGCGGGCTTCACCTCCATCCAATCCTTCCTTTGGGGGGTCCTGGGGAAGCAGTTACAGTCCAAGGTCCAGGACTCCCCCTAGCGAAACCTTCTCTTACGAGAAGGATGAGCTTCCAAGTCGTAAGCATAAGAGGTTTCCCTCCAGGGGCTTGGGGAACGATGCTATGAGCTGAGCGTTGCACCAACTCTCCAAGTCACCCTTCTCACGCAGGATCGAGAAGGGAAAGCTCCCAAGATGGTTCACTCAGCCCACCTTCACCATCTATAATGGCAGGACAAACCCAGTCGAACATGTGAGCCATTTTAATTAGAGGATGGCGGTACATTCTCAGAACGAAACCTTGATGTGCAAAGTCTTTCCTTCTAGCCTAGGACCTGTTGCTATGAGATGGTTTAACGGACTAAAGTTGAGGTCTGTCGATTCTTTCATGGAACTCACTAGGGAATTCGCGTCTCGGTTCATTACATACAGCAGAGTCCCTCGGCCTTTGGACTCATTGTTATCCATGGCCATGAGGGAGGGTGAGACTTTGAAAGCGTATTCTGACAGATACTGGGAAATGTTTAATGAAATCGACGGAGATTTTGACGAAGTGGTGATTAACACTTTCAAAGTGGGCCTCCCAAAAAGCTCGTGCGAAGTGTACGTCGTCTCATGGATCGCACCAACGAGTACAAAAGGGCTGAGGAAGATCAGCAACAAGGTAAGGGTAAGGCGAAGGTTATCCCGCAGGAGAGAAGGGATTTCAGGTCAGACAGGTACCATAACAATAAGCCGAGGAGAGATTTCTCTGGGAAATCTGGTTCAGCCACTCCTCAAGTAGTTAATACCGTAATCTGAGAACCAGTGCACCAATTGCTGGAGAAAGTTCGTAAGGAACCCTACTTTAAGTGGCCCAATAAGATGGCGGGGGACCCTACGAAACGGAATCAGAATCTCTTTTGCTAGTATCATCAGGATGTGGGTCATACTACCGAGAATTGTCGGACCCTTTAGAACCATTTGGAGCAGCTTGTTAGCGAGGGAAAATTGAAGCAGCACCTGTATCAACCCAACAGACAAGGAAATCATTCGGGTTCAAATAATCAGAGGTACAACTCATCTCGGCCGCCCTTGGGAACGATTAATGTCATCTTCGCTGCACCTGGCAGGACCGGTTCCTATCCCATAAGGGTGATGGCGGTGTCACATTCCCAGGTCGAGGAGTCTAGCTTGAGGCCGAAGAGGATCAAAGGGAGTATGCCTATTTTGGGATTCTCTGATGAAGATAAGGTTGGGATTGTTCAACCACACGACGATGCCCTGGTGGTCACATTGAGGATAGGGAATTATGACGTCAAGAGGGTGATGGTTGATTAGGGTAGCGGTGCGAATATAATGTACCCTAACTTATTCAAGGGGCTTAAGTTAGGGCTGGAGGATCTCACTCCCTATGATTCACCGTTGATAAGCTTTGAAGGGAAGGCTATCATGCCAAAGGGACAAATTCGACTGCCCGTACAACCGGGCTCGGAGACGGTCGATGTAGATTTCATTATGGTTGACGCATATTCTCCATACACGGCCATCGTCGCCAGGTCTTGGCTGCATGCTTTGGGTGTTGTCTCCTCGACTTTACATGTTAAAGTGAAATTTTCCTCGGGTGGATTGATTGAAGAAATTCTTGGTAGCCAATCAGTAGCAGGGCAATGCATATCGGCCGTAGTACTGCATCAAGCCGAATCAGAATCCTCAGCGTCGGCTGTGGCAGACTTATAGCAATTAACAACTCTGGATGCGCCCGGTGCGATGACAGCAAAGGAGGCCTCGTGTGAAGATTTGGAAAGGTTTCTCATAAATGATGACCCCGAAAGGTGTTAGGATTAGTGCCCTTAAATCCTATTGTATGATGCTATGTATGATATTATGTATGACATTATGTATGACATGATGTATGACTTAATATTGTGGTTGATAAAGTTATTTTATTATTATATAAAATAACGGTAACATGAATATGTGGCATTATCATATAGTCCATGAGATGCATTGTATGTGATTTATGTGAAAAGTCACAGAAGATGTAAATCACAAGTTCTTTGTAAACTCAGAATTTATAGTTCGTAGTCGGTGATGAAATTGGGCATTTCATCTGCGAAGACTATAACGTGTCAACTAAGATGATTTGTCTTGATCATGGAAGTGGAAACTTCTAGTTGATATGTTGATATGTTTTAAGAGTTAAAACATATTGAACAGGACCGCTGTGAGATTTATTATTCTTCTAACGACTGTCAAATGAATAATAAATCTCACGACTTCTATTTGCATGAACTCTTAATCCTGAGAGAATAATGGATCTGATCATGAAGTGTAGGTTGCTTTGATATATCAGGAGTGAGATCTGAAGTGATGGTCAAAACCTCAGTATGTTGGGCAGCCACATTTAGTGTTGATGGAACATATATTCTCAAGATGGAATTCATAGTCTCTTGATGGAGATATAAAATATTCCCTTGAGATAAGTTTAATGGTTCGATTATTCGAGAGTTAGGCCTAACCACTTTAGTAAGAAATTGCTAAAGTATATATTTATGAAATTGGATTTCATAAATATATAATGAATAACTTTAAAGAATTAAACCGGGTACTCAAGGATAAGATGTAGTAATTTACAAAGTGGCAGTCTACGTTTATGACTTTGTGTTATTACGAATATTTTATGAAGGGGTTACGTGTATAATAAAGTCTTGGGATATAATTTATTAATAAGGCCTAGAGTAAAATTATATTTATATAGTGGTATTAAATATAATTAATGGTAACTTTGGACTTGTCAAGAGTTGATGGAAAAGCCCAAGGCCCATTGGAGCTAGTGTCTTATTGGTCCCTTTTGGTCCCACTCCAAGCCACACACTAAAGCCCAATTGGAAAGGCCCAATAGGCCAACCCAATTAGATAATCAGTTAGTTATAAAGGGAGAAACATATAGAATTTTTATTGAGAAGAGATTAGAAAAGAAAAAAAAACGGTGTGTGAGAGAGTGTGAGACACACTTTCATTCTCCCTTTGAAAAACTGATTGAGAGACCACACATCTTGGGCGTAAAGTGGAATTGGAGTGAAGATTAAAAGTGTTCCCAAGTGCTTCTAATCTTTATTTTGAATTTCTCCACACCAAGGTACGCTATCTTGTTCTTAAATTCTGAAATTTACATTGTGCACGTTATCAATCATGAATGAAATAGATCCTAGTTCGTCGCTTCCGCTGTGGGTTTTGTATGAGATGCAAAACCAAAATTTTTCCTTCAAAAGGTTCTTTCAAGTTGGGATACAATTACCACACCAAAAGAAGATGGAATTGGTGATGTTTTTGAAAAACAATATCGATGTTTTTGCCTAGGATCCCTATGAGGCTTCGGGGGTTGACCCAAGTTTTATTTGCCATCATTTGAACGTCAAACCTGTTGTTATTCCCAGGAGGCAACCACCTCGGCGTTCTTCGAAAGAACATTCCAAGGTCGTCAAGGAAGAAGTGCTCAAGCTCAAAAGGGCTGGGGCTATTAAAGAAGTTTTCTACCCAGAATGGTTGGCGCACACTGTCGTAGTAAAAAAGAAGAGTGGAAAGTAGAGAGTATGTGTGGACTTCATGGACCTGAACAAAGCCTGCCCAAAAGACTCGTTCCCGATGCCTCGCATCGATCAACTAGTGGATGCTACGGTTGGGCATCTTCGAATGAGTTTTTTAGATGCTTTCCAAGGTTATCACCAAATACCTTTGGCATTGGGTGATCAGGAGAAGACTGCCTTCATTATCACTATAAAGTGATGCCATTTGGTTTGAAAAATGCAGGGGCTACTTACCAAAGGATGATGACCAGGATGTTCGAATCTCAGCTTGGGAAGACCATTGAGGTATATGTGGATGATATGGTATTGAAGAGTAAGATAGTACCTATGCATGTAAAAGATTTGGATGACACCTTTCAAACACTTAGGAAGTACAAGCTGCGTCTTAACGCCTCAAAGTGTTCTTTTGGGTGGGCTTCGGAAAGTTCTTAGGCTACATGGTGACTTATAGAGGAATAGAGGTAAACCTGGCATAGGTCAGAGCCCTTCAGGGCTTGCAACCACCTCGAAATTCGAAGGAAGTTCAGAAATTGACTGAGATGACTGTTGCTCTCAGCAGATATATCTCTCAGTCCGTTGATAGGTGTAGGCCTTTTTTCCAATTGTTAAATAAATGGAAAGGATTCCAATGGTCCGAGGAGTGCGCTTTAGCTTTTCAGCAACTTAAGGAATATCTTTCCCGGCCACCCATCATGTCTCGGTCGGAGGTCGATGAAATCCTGATTGCATACCTAGCTGTAGCTATCCATGTAGTCAGCCTGGTTTTGATAAGGGATGACGGTGGGGTACAAAGACCGGTTTATTATGTCACCAAATCTTTGAATGAAGCTGAGGTGTGTTATTTACCTTTGGAGAAGGCAATTCTAGCCGTAGTCCATGCTACACGAAAGCTTCCTCACTACTTTCAATCCCACATCGTCGTGGTTTTGACTCAACTGCCTCTTAAGTCAGTATTGCGAAGTACTGACTACTCGGGGAGGGTAGCTAAGTGGGGAACTATTCTGGGAGCTTTCGATATCAAATACATGACACGCACCTCGGTGAAGGACCAGGTTCTCGCTGATTTGGTGGCAGAATTTGCCAAACCGTTGTTAGAAGAAACTACGAAGGATCGCACATGGATGAAAAATCAGTTGGCATGATCACATGCAAAGCGCCTCCAGTTTGGAAAGCGTATGTTGATGGGGCAGCAAACCAAAGGGGATCAGGCGTTGGACTTGTTTTGGTATCCCCGGAAGGAATTACATTTGAGAAATCATTGAGATTAGCGTTCTCGGCCACTAATAACGAGGCTGAGTACGAAGCTGTCTTAGTCGGTATGGATATGGTATGGAGAATGGGGGGAAAGGCAGTTCATATGTCCTCGGATTCTCAATTAGTTGTGGGCCAAGTGACGGGGACCATGGAGGCTAGGGATCCAAGAATGCAAGAGTACCTGACCCAGGTCAAATGTTTACAATCCAAGTTTGATTCTTTCATCCTTTCGTATGTTTCTAGAAGTGGAAACACGCATGCAGACTCGTTGGCCACTTTGGTGACATCCTTGGCTCAGTGTTTGCCTAGGATTATCCTCGTCGAAGACTTGTTGAAACCGACTTTAACCACCACAAGTGCCGTGCATATCCATCTGATAAGGCTCGGACCTAGCTGGATGGACCCCGTGGTTTCTTTTCTAAAAAGCGATGTTTTGCTCGAGGAAAAGTCTGAAGTAGATAAAATTCGTCGAAAGGCTCCTCGATTCTAATTGTCCGAGGATCAGAAGTTGTATAAACGCTCCTTTTTCGGACCATACCTGCTATGTGTACATCCTGAAGTGATGGAGGCACTTTTGGAAGAACTGCACGAGGGAATTTGTGGAAGCCATACTGGGGGAGATCCTTAGCCCATAGAGCTCTGACTCAGGAATATTGGTGGCCCAATATACAGAGAGAAGCTCAAGACTACGCAAGAAAATGTGACCAATTCTGAAGGTTTGCTCCCAATATTCATCAGCCTGGTGGTGTCCTTAATCCTTTGTCTAGTCCTTGGCCATTCGCTCAATGGGGACTGGATATAGTTGGGCCTTTTCCGAGGGCTGTGGGAAATAAAAGGTGGCTACTCGTGGGAACTGACTACTTCACCAAGTGGGTCGAAGCTGAGCCTTTATCAAATATTAGGGATGTGGACTCCAAGAAATTTATCAGGAAGAACATTATTACTAGATTTGGGGTACCTCACACACTTATTTTAGAAAATGGCGTGCAATTTGATAGCAAAGCTTTCAGGAAATACTATAATGACTTAGGCATCACAAATAGATAATCCACTTCCGCTTATCCTCAGGGAAATGGGCAGGCTGAGGCCGTTAACAAAGTTATAGTTAGTGGACTTAAGAAGAGGCTGGATGACGCAAAGGGTAGATGGGTAGAGGAATTGCCACACATTTTGTGGACATATCAGACTACGCTGTGAAGATCCACAGGAGAAACACCTTTCTCCATCACCTACGGGGCTGAGGCGGTAATACCTTTGAAATTTGGGTTTCCCACATTAAGGATGAGTTCTTTCAGCCCGGGAAATAACGATGGCCTCCTGGAAAGAAGCCTAGATCTGGTTGAGGAACGGCGAGAGGCTGCCATGGTCCAAATGACTTATTATTAGCAGAAGCTCAAATGAGGATATGATGCTTATGTGAAGCTAAGGCCATTAGCGCCTAGGGATTTGGTGTTGAGGAAAATCATGGGTACTTTCAAAAATCTAGCGTGGGGAAAGCTAGCACCAAATTGGGAAGGACCATATCGGATCATTTCTGTAGCGGGCATAGGGTTATATCACTTAGCTGATCTAGATGAAAAAATTGTACAACGCCCTTGGAATGTAAACAACCTACGAAGGTATTATTTTCAATACAAAGCACTTTTGTCATTCATTGTTCAAATTATCATTATGCAGTTCAATTCACTATTTCTAAATATCAAACAGAAACTTGGTTATGTATGGTCCTCGGACCACATACCTCGTGGAAATTGATATCCTATTGATTGTCAAACAGAATCTTGGTCATGCATGGTCCTCGGACCACATACCTCGTGGAAATTGATATCTTATTGATTGTTAAAAAGAACCTTAGTTATGTCGGGTCCCCGGACCTTCTACTTTGGGGAAATTAACATTTCAATTCACTATTTCTAAATATCAAACAGAAACTTGGTTATATATGGTCCTCGGACCACATACCTCGTGGAAATTGATATCCTATTGATTGTTAAACAGAACCTTAGTTATGTCAGGTCCTCAGACCTTCTACTTTGGGGAAATTAACACTTCAATTCACTATTTCTAAATATCAAACAGAAACTTGGTCATGCATGGTCCTCGGACCACATACCTCGTGGCAATTGATGTGTTGATGAGCCACAGTAAGTTTGATGGATTGCTTTATGCCCCAAACTAAATGCTAAGTTCAGTTTTAGATTGTGTATTGCTGTATTACATGTATTATGGTTTTAAGGCATAATTTACATATATACGTTAAGTGTATGTACTATTATTTGAAGTTACTGCTAATCGAAATGTTGTAAAGACCTTCCTATGTATTAGGAGGTGGAGTTAATTGTTCCATTCATGTAGTTTTGCGCTAAAGAGAAGCGAATTAGTATTGTTGTACTGAAGGTTGAAAGCCAGTTGAAAATCAAAATTTTCAAATTTCTAATTAATTTTTGTCAATGGATACATTGGAGATAATTTTTAAATAAAAAAGTTAAAATGAAAATCCTAATACAAAAAACTCATCACAAAAAGGAAAAAGGGGGTCCTAAGTGGCCTGAGCCTTAAGCCTTGGTAGGGGGTCCTGCTTGGAAGTGCTGGCAGTCCCTTTTGCTTTGCAGTCCTCCTCCGTTTGTTTCAGCTCTGCTTCGAATGAGGTCTGGACTTGTTTCCCTTTGTCTCTTGCCGCTAGTGGAGGAACATTGGGCTCAGCATCCTGGCTCGTAGGCTTCTCGGCTCCGTCGCCTTGTTCCTTCTCTTTGTCAGAACCCGCAGGTTCTTTAGGAGTTGGAATGGGCTCTGGAATCATGGATGGATGCGTTGAAGGCGCTGTCTCGGGGGTAGGAGCGACAGGAGGAAGCTCTTCGAGCATTTGAATGTCCTGAGGAAGCCAAGTGTTCTCAGGCTTCCTCAACTCGGAAGTTGTGGGAATTCCTACCACATTTAGAGCTTCCACCCACACTTGTTGGCAGTACTCCCGGCATAGCTCGGTGAACTCCTCTGTCAGTTGATTTTCTGTCACCTCAACCCCTTCTTTGTAAGTAGCCTTCTTTGCGGCCTCCATGCTTTCCTTGAAGGTACGAGCCTCTTCCCTCATTCTAGCAAGCTCCTTCTTCAGGTCGGAGTTTTCTTGCTGGGCTTTGGAAAAGTCCTCGTCCTTTTGACGCAGAAGCTTGCATTGCCCCTCCACCTGGGTTTTCATCGTTTTCAGGTTGGCCTTAGCACCGTCCCTCTCCCTTTTCTGCTCTGCCAACTTCTTGGTTAGGTTCTCGTTCTCCGCAAGAGCTTGGCCTAAGGACTTCTCGGTCTCCTGCCTGACCTCAAGTTCAGCTGTAGCTTTCTTCCGAGAGTCTTCCACCCACTTTTCGGTAGCAAAGACTTCTTGAATGGCCTGCGTTAAGATATTAAAATAAATGCATTATTGTTAAGGCAAATTCAAAGTACATGAGAATGATTTTTTTCGGTAAAGTGTAATGAAAGCAGTAAAGTGGGGGTAAACACGAGACACTCACCAGAGTCAAGCCCCTTTTGAGCGAGAGAAAAAGATGTGGTTGGTTCATCTTATCTAGGGCATCCATGTCCTTTGGTAGGAGAAGAGGCCGTTCCAAAGCCTCAGCCAAGTGATGAGCATGTCCTTGCTGGAACACCCTGATGCTAGATTGGTAGGAGATTAGGGCTCCATCTAGCTTTATTTCGGGAGTCCAGTTGGCCGGTGTACGCTGTACCTTGGCCAGGTCACGATTCTCCCCACTCTCTACCAAAGAGCCACGTCCCTTACCTTTGCTTATTCTCAGTTGTTGTTGTTGTTGTTGTTGTTGCTTTAGTTTCTTCTACCTCTCCATTTCGGCCTCCTCGGCCTCGTTTTCCTCTTCTTCTTAGGCTCCGGCATAGGAACCTTAGGGTCGGAGGGAGGAGGGGCGGTGGCAGAGGGGGAGGGATCTGGGACTTACCCGCGTCCTTTTTAGAGGCTTTCGAGCCCCTCTTCGACATCAGCTTCCTTAGAGTGGACATGTCGTCTTCTTCGGAGCTAGAGTCGGGCTGTGCAATTATTAAACCTTTTATGCTCGAAGTTTCTGTGGGCACGTGCTCTTCGTCCGAGAGGATAACGAGTTGATCCTCTCGAGGTCTCTTAGCTTCTTCAAGGCGAAATTGGTCAATCTCCTCGTCCAACGATTATTGCAAGGACGCAGGTTCTTCTCGAACGGTTGTTGTTTGGGAATGTGCCGAGAGAGAATTGATGCGATGAGGCAAGAGTATAGAATGATGGAGGGGTCGTCTGGGAGTTCGTGGTCAGAAAGGAAGCCTCGTCGTGAAGCGTCTATCCTTCTGCGTCGTTTGTCTCCTGCAGTGATCGCGTTGTCAATCTCTTGGAAGTCGTCTGATAAAGGATCGTATCCTAATATCAGGTGGGCTGCTCTCACTTGTAGGTCTTTGCTAACAAAGACTTCGGATCGGAGAACGCGATTGAGGTCTGCAATGCTGCAAAGACTTAAGCGCGGCCGTACATGTTGTTTATCTGTGAAAAATATCTGAGGAGACGAACGTGGTTAAATCAGCAATAAATATCAAAGAAAGGTGAAATAATATGCAATGTAATAAGAAAAAAAGGGGAAAGATAATGGGACTAAGTCATGGGTTAGGGAATCTAACTCCTATGGAGTCACACCTGGGTCTCCCCATTCGACAGGGTAGTGAGGGCCGTTAGACCAGTTTCCCGAGGCGATAAGGTAGTCGTCTTTCATGCCTTTATTGGATTTGGAAAGGTAGGATATGAGCCCAACAATGCTAGATCTGGATTTGAGGTAGTATCCTACGCTTTTAAGCTTATGGCACTTGTACATGTAAACAACGTTGTGCCATGTGAGGTTCAGACTTATCTGCTCGTTTAAAGCATCGACACAACCTAAGACTCTAAATACATTTAGCGTGCACTGATCTGGGCATAACCTATGGTTGCGTAGGAATTCGCTAGTTACGTTTTTCATGGGGAGGGTCATCCCACCTTCTAGGAAGGCGATGATGGGGATGATAACTTCTCCTTCTCTCCTAGCATTACCTATGACTTCTACTGGGCAATATCTTAAACCTACATTTTAGGGAATTTGATATTTGGCCCAAAAACCCTCCATACCGGCGTCAGTATCTACTAAACACTTAAATCTACCCATTTGGTGGGAGTGAGAATGACAGTTTAGAAAAGGGGAGGGGTCTAGATGGTGGCCGAGGATAGAAGCCAAGAAGAAATGAGTAAAGGAAGTTGAAAACTTACAGGAAATAATTAGGCGATTCTTCATGAGCTTCTTGAGAGAAAAGATATTGATTAACTCTTAGATATGATTGATTTCTGAAGGGATGGATGGAGATACAGTTTCCTAGGCATTTTGGCATGTGGGAGGCGGCCTCAAATCAGAATTATCCCGCCCAATTTTTTTTAGAACGAACTGGGACCGTTGGATGTGTATCTCACCGTTGAACGTGGTAAACAAGACGTAACTTGCAGTCATTAATGCGAGTGTTCCGGGTTTCGAAGCATTAGAGGTGGTTTTAAAGGAACGAAAGGACCCCTACACGTGTGGCGATTTGCAAAGTGCGCGAAGGTGTGCTGTTGGTTCAAAACTCCATTTCTCTCCTCGGAGGGGGGAGGGGAAATAAAGTTTTGAGGGGCTATTGTGGGGGGTAAAAATGCTTAAATGCACGTTTGGGCCTTGGGCCTGGTTTGTTGGTATAAGTCCATTCAGTCAGAGTCTTCGAGGCCCACAGGTCAGTCCGCGCTACAAGGGGCCGAGGAGTTATCCGAGGAGGAGTATCTCATCGGACAGGCCCAGTAAAGGCCAGGGGACTTGCTAAAGGGTTTAGAGACAAAATTCTGGAAGATTTTTGGGTAAAGGCGTGATCCAAGCACCAGTTAGAAGCAGGAATGTGTGAGAAATATCTGAGGAAAAAGCTACTACCATCGTATTAAAGGCCCTGCATCTACCTCCCTAAACGCATTAATGGAGAAATGACCTCTGAACAGTAGTATTCAGCCTTCCATCTATTATTTGAAGAATTTAAGAAGGTGGTGGATGGGACAAGTATCTAGGAGGAAAATCTATGTTACACGTGGATGAAACAGGGAAAAAGAAGAAGGATATAAGAAGACGAGAGAGGAAAGAAGAGAGGGATCTCTTGGAAAAACTAAAAAATTGTAATCTTTTGCTTAGAAAAAGAAAGGCTATACAAATTGTTCTCGGCTTACGTCCGAGGAGAGTTTTTTATCATATTCAGCTATTACTTGCATAGATTGCAGCATTCTAGCCTGTTGATCAACTTTCCAATATCCCTAACCTAGGTTTCAAACCCATACTCTACAAATTTCATTGTATAAGGCTCTTTGGGCCGGAGCCCATCACTCGTTTAGGTCCGGGTACAAATTGTGCACTTACAGTTTGTATCTGGTTTGACTCTCTTAATAAAATCTCTTTTCTCAAAAAAAAAAGGTGTGCGGATACATCAAATTGTCTACAGCCAAAACTGCTAGATCCTCCTCTACTTACTCTAGTGAGTCAAGTCTCATGCATGCATATATAATTGGTAATTTTTTATTCTTATCTTTTTTGTTCTATACCAAAAATCACTAGTGATGATTGGAAAAAGCATTAGGCAAAAGATGCTCACTTTACAAACCATAAATAGTCTAACAATCATTTGGAGAAAGGTTTACTCCAAATGAATCATTTAATTCTCTTTGTAGACGCTCATTTTTTTTACAAGCCCAGCAGGGAGTTAGGCCCGGAGCCATGGGCAAGAGGAAGTAGTATGGAAGTGCCATTAAGCTAAAGTAGCAGGAATGAAGGATAATGGGTCTATAAAGCAAATAAATGGATCCTGAGGAAGTAAGTGGGCGTAAGAAGGCCTAAAAGAAAGTAACAACAAACCCATGGGCTGTATGGATGTGGAAAAGTGAGAATGGGCCACGGCTGTTACGGCAAGCCCAAAGTAATGCAGGAAAAGAAAGTAAGGGGCTATGGAAAACCCATGAGCCCCAAGAAATAGGTAAGAAGTACTTGGGCCGAGGAAGCCCAAGAAGTTAGTAAAAGCCCATGGGAAACATAGAATTGAAAAAGGGCCAAGGATGCCCAAGAAAGTATATGGGCCAAGGATGCCCAAATGAAAGTAGGTGGGACAAGGGAGCCCGCAAATAGCAAAGGGCCTAGTAAGATTATTGGGCCTTCGGAGAAAGAATGAACAGAAAAAGTCTAAAGTGGCCTAGCAGGCTTGGGTCAAATAGACTCCACGGCAAGCACAACAGAAATTGTGAGATAGGAAGCAAGTAACAGGAGCTAGGAATAAAGGCATGGAACGGCCCACAATCGGGCAAGGCCCAGCCCATAGAGGATGCAAGACATAAAAGAGGAGTCAGGCGAAATAGCCCACGGCAAAAGAAGCCAAAACCAGCAGCAAACTAGACGATTTGACGATCAAACCGCGGTAGACAGATGAGCAGTAGGCAAAGTTTGAATAAGCACGGAGGCAAGGCATGCGCGAGGCTCAAGCACCACCAGCCTGTACCCAGCCAATACAGGAAATGGTGAGGTCATGGGTCATAGGTAAGGGAGTATGGTCTGGCGGTGGGGAGGGGGAAAAACCCACTTTCATGTTTCCTGCTCAAGCCCTTTTGGAAGCAATGTCCTATTAGGATGACATACTACCCAAAAGAGGTAAAGCTAAGTGGGAACCACCAGGTGCATGCCGAGAGAGGTAGAGAGAAGGAGAGTATTCACACCATGGCAGGTAAGAGTGCCACAAGGAGCAAGCAAAAAAAAAAAAGCCTTCTCTATATGAAGCGGAGTGGCTCTGGCTGGGTGATTGACCAGTCAGTGATGGTCGGCAAAGAAACCCACGCCAGACAAAAACGGTTAAGGGCTAAAATGGTAAAAGCCAAGTATGGGCTGGCCCAATATAAGGAGCCCTACTGTGCAAGGCCAAAGAAGGAGGAACCTCTGGGAGATAATCATTGAAATTGCAAGAAACAGGGGAGCAAGAGAAACAAGAAGAAAAAAAAAGAATAAGAAGAGAATAAAAACAAAAAAGAAAAAGAAAAAAAGAAACAGATTAAAGAAAGAAATGAGAGAGAAGCAGAGAGAATGGAGGGATTGGCATGCACCGAGTGGGTTAATCTCCCTCTCCCCCTCTAATCCATGCCCTTTGGCAACAAAAAAAAAAAAAAAGGAACTTCACCCAACCCCAGTCACTTAGGCCCATTCTTTCAAAGCGGCTAATTTCCTTCTTAGGGAGATTAGTAGCGTTGAAAGAGTGGTTTCCCTTCCTGACGTTGATTCTGCAGGATGGTTTGACACGGCAAGCTGACTTTTATTTTTAAATACACTTGATTTTTCTCTGTTCAATACTTATTTTTTTTCTGTTATCATTGTGTAAAGCGAGCACCCCTCATACGGGCCCACTGTCTGATTTAACTAAATCCATATTATTGTTTTATTATATCTGCTTGCTGTAGTTAATGTAACAGTCCTGCCTGCCGAAAGCATACGATCAGGAGCTGATCAACAGGGGATTTGTTTGTGCACAAACTGAACCAGGATGGTTTGCTCCAGGACCGGTCCTAACTCCTCGATCCAGAAAACTCTGGGCCTGGTGTAGCGGTGGGCGGCCCAACCCAACACTTGCAAAAAAGGCCTACAAATTTAAATTGGCCACTTCACTGGGAGTTGGGAAATAGACGGATACAGAGATCCTCGCAAATAAATGCCACCAAGATCTAGAACAACACGTAATATGAGCGTTATCCCCTCGCAGGCTGAGTCAAGGCCAACAACGCCTCATCAGCCCAATCATGCAGAAAACATCAATGAACCGGGGGCTGAGCCCCAACCGCAGGCAAGGAATCCCACTGACGGGATCAATGCTTTTGTTGAGATGCTACAAGCACTGCAACACTCACAACAACAGATGATGGAGGAAATACGCTAGTTAAAGAATGAAAACACTAAGGAAAAAGGAAGCCAGCATGACCCTGACCATGCGACTGACAAAGAAGAAACGCCAGTCGAAGGCGTCCCGCAAGCTGAAGGACAGTGCTACATCACCATGGCCGAGGTGACAGCTCTCTTGGAGCAAAAGAGGGCCAGAGCGCCTAAGGAAAGGTTCTACGCACGCAGGCCCCCTTACCCGCTAAGGTTGCTTAGCAAACCATATTTAGAAAGATACGAACCACGCGCCTTCACACAATACAACGGCAGGAAGGGCAGCACTGTCGAGCACGTAAGCAAATTTATTGATACTCTTGGCCTATATGCGGCAGATGAGGACTTGTGTTTGTAGGAGTTTTCAAAATTGCTATGCGACCGTGCCTATACATGGTACATAGGCCTAAAACCAGGATCCATCCCAACCTAGGATGATATGGTGGATGTATTTTGCACTAAGTACTTCCATGGAGAGGAAAGAGTAACGCTTGCCACCTGGCAAGCCACTAGACAGAGAAATGGAGAAGACTTGATGGAATACATCAAGAGATTTAGGGACATAATGCTAGATTGCTATGACCATTGTGAGGAGAAGACATTGGTGGAGATGTGTATGACAAATATGGTCAGAGAGTACAGAGCTGTTCTGGAGAACTTAGAAATTTCCCAGTTTGCACAGCTATTACAGAAAGCCAGGAAGACCGTCCAATCGGTGAAGCTAAGTTTCAACAAAAGGAACGCCCCGCAGGCTATGGTAGTGTCCACCAATGAAAGGAAGAGAAAGACAGATGGGAGGGAATACGATACCCCTCCACCAATACCATGTACTCCTAAGGAATTGGATGTGCTTTTAGACAAATGGATAGAAGATGGAGTTTTTAAGCCCAATCCATTTGCTAGGGAGCCCACAGAGGAAGAACGGAGGGACCCATGCTTCTCTCGCTTGCACAATTATGTGCAATATCCTACGGCAGAATGTTGGGCGCTCCGTAGGCTGGTGCATCGCATGATTAAAGAAAGGACGCTGAAGCTGACGCAATAGGAAGTTCAGAGGAACCCTCTCCTGAACCACAAAGGGAAAGGTGTGGCAACAGTGGTAATCTATGCAGACCCAGGGGAAGACGAGGAGGAAAACCCAACCCTGCCTGCCACGGCCATCACCACCTTGCAGAAAAGCTCTAAGTTCAAAAATATGTTTGACCAACTAGGTCTCATAGCAAAGGAGCGAAAGACGGCCACAGAAGCTCTGGTAAGCATTGCTTCCGAGGCAGGAATAGCATGCTTGTCGGCAGAAGTTACAGAGGATAGGGCTCTCCTGCGGGAGTCAACTGAAATCACCATCAGTGATGGGGATATGGAAGTGGGCCGTCCTGACCACAGGAGACCCCTTTACTTGGCTGCGTCGATAAATCAGATCCCCATCAAGAGAGCCTTGGAAGATACTGGCACCTTGGTGAACCTGGTACCATTAAGCACCTTGCAGGCGATAGGAATCTCAGAAAGAAAAATCCAAGGGTGTCCAATGGAAGTAACAGGGTTCGGTGGGAATAGAGAGTACACTCCCAGCCATATCCAACTATGGCTAAAAGTAGGTCCAATAGCCTCTTTGGCCTGGTTCCATGTGGTGAAAACAGAGGTTTCGTACCATGTGCTCCTGGGGAGTCCATGGCTGTACAAGCACCGGGTGGTGCCATCTACTTACCACCAGTGCGTAAAAGGGAGACTGAATGGCCACATGGTACGTATAGCGGAAAATCCATCACCATTTGAACAGGCAGAGGTTCATTTACTGGAAACAATGTTTTACAACCAATGGGCACTATCTGGGGAAAACTCAGTATCAAAACCGAGGGGTACTTTTGTCCCTAGGTGGGAGGACGTTCGAAACGATCCAGAGCCTGATCTAAGGGAGTTACTTTCTCAGAAGAAGAAGAGAAAGGAAGCGCCTACCGCAGAACCGAGCGATACACCACAATGTGTTAGGGTCCAAGGACCCAACGGCAGGATTATGTATAAGTTATGAAGGTGCGTGGGGCCCACAGGTGAAGCACAAGCGGGCCCCAAACGTGAAGAGCAGCGCAAAAGCTTGATGTGTTGCATAGCCCAGGAAAACTTAGAAGGAGGAAATTGTGAAGAAAGAGACAAAGAAATTACGGCGAATAAAGATGCACAGGTTGTAGCAGAAGAACAGATGGAGGAAGTCAACTTGGGACTTAGCCCTCACGAGCCAAGGCCCATCTTAATCAGTTCAAAGTTGTCAGAAAAAGAAAAATTGGAGTTCATACTATTGTTAAAAGAATACAAAGACGTCTTTGCATGGAATTACAGTGAAATGCTAGGATTGGATCCTGGGTTAGTAGTGCACACGTTGAACGTGGACCCAGAGGCCAGGCCAGTAGCCCAGCCTGCCAGAATTTTCCATACTGAAATAAAGGAGCAAATAGTCAAGGAAGTACAAAAGTTGTTGGCTGCAGGATTCATCAAACCTATTCAGCATCCACGTTGGTTATCCAACATCGTGCCAGTAAAGAAGAAGAATGGGCAGATAAGGTGTTGTGTAGATTTCAGAAATCTCAATAAGGCCTGCCCAAAAGATGAGTTCCCATTGCCAAACATGGACCTATTAATAGATTCTGCAGCAGGAAATGCCATGTTCTCCTTTATGGACGGGTTCAGTGGATACAACCAGATCAGAATGGCGCCACAGGATGCGGAGAAGACTGCCTTCAAAACACCTATAGGCAACTTTTACTATACAATAATATCGTTTGGGTTGAAAAACGCAGGTGCAACTTATCAAAGGTCAATGATGGCCATAATTCATGACATGATGCATCAAGAGCTAGAGGACTACGTGGATGACATAGTGGTGAAGAACACATTCAAGTGTTGAGAAGGGTATTCGAAAGATGTAGAACCTTCAAGCTTAGAATGAATCCCCTCAAGTGCGCATTTGGAGTATCTTCAGGGAAATTTTTGGGTTTTCTAGTCCATAGTAGAGGAATAGATGTGGACCTAGGAAAGGCTACAGCCATAGCCACTATGAAACCTCCAACCACAGTGAAGGAGTTAAAAAGTTTCTTGGGGAAGGTCTCATACATTCGAAGATTCATCCCCGAGCTAGCGTCTATCACCTCTGCCTTCAGAAAATTGCTAAAAAAGGGGCAAAGCTTCAAATGGGGGGAGGCATAGCAGGCAGCCTTTAAAAGGTTACAGCAGATTATGATGAACCTCCCTAATATGCAAGCTCCAGTCCACAAGAAGCCACTATTGCTATACTTAGCCACCAACCAATACGCTGTGGGCGCACTAATCACTCAAGAAGATGGAGACAGAGTGACACAGCTGGCATATTACATTAGCCGAGCCCTAAAAGACACAAAAACTCGCTACCCAAGGGCAAAAAGGGCATGCTTGGCTATTGTGTATGCCTCGCAGAGGTTACGACACTATTTCCTGGCCTATGAGGTGTGGCCGATGACTAAGTCTCATGCTATCAAAGCCTTATTGCGACAGCCAATTCTCTCCTGCAGGATATCCCAATGGTTGCTGCAATTATCACAATATGATCTGAAAACGAGAACGCCCAAAGCGGTGAAGAGCCAGGCTATAGCGAACCTGTTAGCACAGTTCCCAGGAGAAGAGGAATTCCCGCTAGGTGATGAAGTCCCAGAGGAAGTAGCCGCGACAAAGGAAGTTGGGGAATAGTGGTTAATGAAGTTCGACAGGTCTTCTACGACCCAATCAGGGGGAGTGGGAGTGGTTTTGTATCATGAAGAAAACGAGGCTGCAGCACTATCATTCAAACTGAAATTCCCTTGTTCGAATAACACGGCAGAATATGAAGCCTACCTAACTGGGTTGGCCACGGGCGTGGAGATGGGGCTCAAACACTTGAAAGTGATAGGAGACTTGAACCTAGTGGTCTTCCAGACCAAAGGAAGCTTCTCCTTGAAGGAACCCAGCCTGGCCCCTTACTGGGCGATGGCCCAGAAGATGGAGGAGAGGTTTTCAACCTTTGAAATAGAACACACGCCGAGAGGCAAGAATCGATTCACGGATGCGCTAGCCACGTTGGGTTCGCAAATAGTATTTGAAGGGAATAGTGCCAAGATAGAAGTCAGTAAGAGGAGAGAGTCGATCGTAGAAATTTTGAAGGAAAAGTTCCAGGAGGAACAGTGCGAAGAAGATTGGCGAAATCCCATATGGGAAGTATTGATGAAGGGAGGTGAGCATGTGGAGTTAAAGGCGCCTAAAGATTATGCTCTGATAGGAGGAGAATTGTACCGCAGAATGCCAGGAGGAATCTTGTCAAGATGTGTGGGTCAAGAAGAGGCCTAGAGAAAGCTGAAGGAGATACACAATAAGACCTGCGGATCCTACAGGGAGATCAGCCTCTACCGCAGGCTCCAAATGGCAGGCTTTTCCTGGCCCAGTATGGGAAAAGACGCGAACTAAGTCCAAGTCCAATGAGAATCTAACAACTTGCGGCTGACAGAGAGGAGAGCTACGCTGTGTTTGTCAACGAGGACTAGAGAGGGCCCTTCACTCAGTACCTAGCAGAAGGTGTCCTGCTGCAGAAGCACAGTGAGCAATACAAGCTTAAAAGGCTAGTAACACGCTACTTTTTATACAATGGGGTCCTCTTCAAAAAGGGGTATGATGGAGACCCACTGCGTTGTCTGGGCCTCGAAGAAGCAAAAGGTATGATAAAGGAGATACACGCAGGAGAATGTGAAGAACACCAAGAAAAGAAGAAATTATACAGGTGTCTACTGCAGATGGGCTATTACTGGCCTACCATGAAAAATGACACGACAGAATTTGTAAAGAGATGCCACAGCTACCAAGTACAGGCCAACTTGATCCACACCCACCCGCAGCAACTACACAGTATGGTCATCTTGTGGCCATTCCACACTTGGGGGCTTGATTTGGTGGGGCCAGTTAACCCACCATCGCGTGGATACATATGGATCCCGGTTGCTACAGAATACTTCACCAAGTGGGTAGAGGCAGTGCCACTTCGCAAGGCCACGGGAGGAGCAGTGGCAAATTTCATTAAGGAGAATATAATCGTAAGATTCGGAGTTCCCCATAGGATCATTAGTGACAACGGCACGCCATTTGTCAACAGTGATGTAAGGAAGATGCTGGAATTCTACCAAGTTAAATACCATCGATCATCACCCTACTACCCGCAAGGAAATGGGCAAGCAGAGGCGACGAACAAGGTCCTCATAAAAATCATCAGTAAAATGAGCCAAGAGTATACAGGAGGATGGGCAACACATCTACCAGACACCCTTTGGGCTTACAGGAATTTGCCAAAGTCAGCCACAGGATTTTCACCTTTCTCACTAGTCTACGGAACGGAAGTGATGGGCCCGGCAGAAATAATGACCCCTTCCCTACGGGTTATGCAAACGAAACAAAAGGAAAAGGAGAAAGAGGTTTTTGCGGCAGAAAGATGTGAGGACCTAGAAGGGCTCGATGAGAAGAGAGAAGAAGCCCAGGAACATAGTCGCAGATACAGGCGAAGGATGACAGAAGCTTACAGCAAGATGACCAGAGAAAGGGTATTCGCAGAAGGGCAACTTGTGCTGAAGGTGGCAGATTATGTTAGAAGAGGCATGGCAAGACCATCTAAGTTTGCACCTAAATGGGAGGGACCCTTTGTGATAAGGGAGGCACACCCCACTGGGTTTTACCACCTAACTCAGACAGATGGCAAGGACTTGATGGACCCAATCAATGGGAAATGCTGAAGTATTATTATGCATAGAAGGAAGGAGGGTGAAAGATAATGAAACCACCTTTTTTCTTTTGTCTTTTTTTTCAGAGAATATCGTTACTCCCTTCTTCTTTTTTTCCTTTGTTTTCTCTTATCTTCCAAGTGGCTATGTCACAAAACAAGGAATTGTAATATGCTTTCATGAAAAGAATATGCAATGAAAAATTATGAAGCATTACAAAAAACATTCCACGTCATTATAAGTAGCTAGAAAGGATAGCAATAGCATCTCATAGTTACAAAACCCAAGTTGTGGCAAACCCGCCAAATGAGTGCACAAAAAAAAAAAAGAAAAAAAAAAAGAGGAGAACAAGACAAGAGAAACATAAAAGGGATTAAATAGAAAAGGAACTGGAATCACATCAACAGAGGCCAAAGATAAGAGTCCAGTCACCAAAGCGGCTAGAACCACCAGTGCTAGAAACAAGGCGCTCACGACGACCCTCAAAGTCTGTCACCTCCTTCCTCAGAACCTCAAGGCGCGCGTCAATAGCTTCAACGGTAGGCTAAATCTTCCTCATGAAATAAGCACGGGCAATCTCACGAAGATGGTCCAAGACAAACCCTACAGCAAACCCCACACTGACAAGTTCCTGAATCGCTTCCCTCCACTGAAGAATCCTCTTAGTCGAAACAGTGTCAACAAAGTTGTGCTCAATATCATTCATCATACCCCCTAGCAACTTTAGAAAGTGCTCCCTAGTAGAACGGCCAAACCTAAACTCTCGCATGAAGTCACTGCGACTACTGTAAATTGCCTCGAGATGGGAGGCGCAATCCTCAGGAATCCTAAAGCCATGGAAATCAACATAGGGAGGCCCGGAACCTCAGAAATCTACAAGGCCGAGGTCGTTAACCTCATGCTGATCAAACCGGGTAAAGAAGGCCACAACCTCACTCGCCGGATCAAGTGCCACAGCAAAACTACTACCCACCTTAAATTGAGAAGGAAAAGTAGGGAGCGAACCTAGCAGAAGGCACCAGAAGTGGAATAAGAACGTGCGACTAAGTAAGTCGAAACACATAGCGAATGAAGAATGGAGATAAGAGGAAAAGAGAGACTTTCCAGGCTCTACAGGAGTGGGGGCTGTGGGAATGGCAGAAACAAGTGCTACAAGTGTGGCAGAAGAAGTTACGGTGGGCATGTCCCTGTCTGTTGCCACTTCTGGCTCTTTTGAGGTCTTTGCAATAAGGAGGAATGGGCATGCAAAATAACGGGAAACCATAGCAGGAAGAGTGTTATACACAGAAGGGAGATAACAAAAAAAAAGGGGGAGGGAATTTTGGCGATACATAGAGATACGTACCCATGTATTCAACTTTGTGCCCAGAACTTTCCTCCTCTCCTTCAGATTTCGAGACCCTATTCTTCTTGGCCGGTTCATCATCAGAATCCTCCAGAATATCTTTGGATTCCTCGGAGGACAAGTCCGCGGTAGGACCACGTGTGGCAGAATCAGGAATGGAGGAAGGGGTGACCACTAAAGAAAAGCCATCCTTTGCGGCCTGGGATAGAGATGCAAAAGGGTCACTAGTAGAGATAATAAGTGGCGTGACCGAGGAAGCAACCTCGGCCTGAACAACAACAGCGGGACTATCCTTCTCTTGGGAAGTGGGCATCGAGGTAGGAGTGAGAACGATCGCATTGACCCCCCCAGCAGGAGCTCCTTGTGGAGCAGCAGTAGTAGAAGGGGTTCCAGCAGGAAACACCGTGTCTGCCCCATCAAAAAAGCCCTCCGTTAAGATGCCCTGGGAGGCAAAAATCTCCGCGGTTGTGGGACGGTGCACGAAGATGGGTTGAGGATCAGCCTGAGAAAAGAAAAAAGACAAAAGGTCGGAGACGCAAATATAAAAAAAAATAAAGGAATAAAAGGAAGAAGTCATACTTCAAGCTCAGGCTCATCCAGCGGAATGGGATGGGTAGCATTTGAGTCCTCCTTGTACTTAGACTGCAAGAAAAGAAACAAAGGGAAGGGAACAAGCCAACATGGGTTAGCCACAAATTCTAAACAAGAATGACAAAGAATAAGGAAGAGGGTTAGAGACGACATACCCTCCTCTCAGTAGTAGTGGGCACTTGGGGGGGGGAGAAGTCTTCCTTTTACCTACTAGAGGGAAGAGCGTCAGTGGATGGCCGAGGAATGGCAGGCTTGGTCTTGCCTACAGCAGAACGTTTGCTGGAACGAGTGCGAACAGGGGGGGGAGTGGTGCTCTCTAACACTATATTTCTCATGGGAGGCAGATCGCTTTCGAAAGGGACAATATCCAAGCAAGTATCAAAAGAATCATCACCTACCTTCTTCTTTACAGGCTTGGACTTAACAGAACTTTTCTTCGCCAGTACTGGTACATTGATCACTGTTGCCTTCTTTTCCCAGCCTGTGGGGTAATCACCGTCATGCCAATACCACCCTTTCTCCTCTTCGACCCACTCAAATATGGTAAAACGGCTTTGCTTCCTAGAATAAGCCCGCACAGATGCAGAAGGCTAAAGCAGGTGGGGATTGGCAGAGACAACCATGCTAAGTCCGTTTGGTGGAATGAGGGAAAATCCACGACTACCCAACAACTCTTTCTCAAAAGAGATCATCACTGCTTGCTAGTATCCATGCATAGCGACAGTACACATACCTACCCTCTAAGAGCCTGGGATAGTAATTGCTGTGAAGTGCTGGCTCTAGAACTCAAAGGCAGTATGCCGTAGGAAACATCGGATAGAAGTAAGAGACTTCGCAAGAAAAGACGGGCCATCAGGAATGTCTTAGTCCAGTCTAAATTACCTTCACACGCGGTTGGCAGGATAATGTACATACCTGACACCTTCATTAGCCAGATAAGGTAACCACCCAACGTTGGTGGCTATCAAATATGTTATAGCCCACTCATCAAACTCAGTCAGCGGGGTGGTAGTGCCAGCAACATCAGTGAAACTGCCCATACAGAATCCATACATGTATAACCTCTACCTAAATCCCTATACGCCTTCCAAGAAAACTCAACTCCTTTATCAAAAAACTCAACAATAGGATGCCCAATTGGCTTGAAACCAACCCAACGAAAAGCCAAAGGAAAATCAAAGTCAAACCTGCCACAGAAGTCTGTAATAACCCCTGGACATGAACTGTATTTCCCTCTGGCAAAGTGCACGAGCCTACACTTTGTCAGATGCTTGGCGCAGCGCTTGTACAACATATGCTGCAAGATGGTGCTGTGAACAGAAGTAGTGATCAAGTGACAAGAACCTGCCTGACTCTCGTCACTTCGCAGGATGTCTAGTTAGACATAAAGATGCCCCAGGAACATAGGTGCCAGTGGCAGACTCACCCCAGCAGCAATCTTGATAGCCAAACGAAATTACAGAGGCTTCACAGCGTAATGGGGGTGAGAACCAAAAACATACTTACATAACCAGAATGCGACAAAGGTTGCACGGCTGGCGGCGGCGGAAAGCTTTGAAGGAGTACTAATCCAAAACGACAATTTAGCGTTACCGCTCATCCTCTTCTTCAATTTGGCTTTAAGGGAGAACTAATCCAGAACGACCTTTTCACGGTCTGTATTTTTTACACTTCAAAACTGATATGTATTTTCATTAAATACAAATCTGTATTTTTTACACCTCAAAACAGATTTGTATTCTAAAATTAATATGTTGAAATTAAAATTCCTATATTTTACAATGCTTCTATTTAAATAAATAAAAACATATATTTGTGCATTCAAATGAAAAAAAAAATTACTTATTTTTATGTCTATGTTTATTTGTGGATTATCAAAAAAAATATAAGGAACTCGAGCTTAGCAAACTCGAGTTCCATATTACAAGGAACTTGAGCTTGGAAAGCTCGAGTACCATACATGAAAAAAAAAATACAAAACTCGAGCTTGGTAAGCTCGAGTACTGTGTTGCATGGAACTCGAGTTTACAAAACTTGAGTTCTATGTGGCATTTCTTCAATCAGAAAATCCACGTCAACAAAAGTTGTTTTATGAAACTTGAGTATTTAAAACTCGATTTACACAGCAAACTCAAGTTTCAAAAAAGTAGTATATTGTTATTTATTTTGTAAACAGTGGTATGTTGCCAATAATTTCTGCGAAAAATGTTTAATGGCCAATTTGGCCGCATATATTCTTTGCTTTTCTGTTTTCCTTAATTTCTTCTTATTCTATACTTCTTTAGCCCCTGCAATTATGGTAGACCTTAAAGGTGGTTTTTGTGGTTATTACCCACCACAACCAAACAACTCCTTATTTTGTGTCCTTCATTTATTTCGTTTATTGGTATATTGGAGTTCTTCAGGCTTTGATGCCATGAAGAAGAAGTGGGTGTGAGGAGAAGCTGACCACAATAATATATTTTTAAGAGACATGCTTATCACTTTTTCTTTTTCTTTTTTCTTTAAATCTGTATGAGATGGTATTTTTTTTTAAGGTTCATCTACAAATGCAATGATATGGTTGCCACTACAGGGTATCATGTTTAGTTTACGCTGGTATATGTGTTGCATGTAACAAAAACTAAGGATTTGTTTGGAATCTGCTTATTTTGCTAAAACTGAAAACTAATTGCTTAAAGTACTATAGATAAAGGTAAAATTTAGCTAAAATAGTATAGTAAGATCCATAAATAGTACAAAAAATACAGTGAAACCCATGAATAATAGCAAAAATAAGCTGAATAGTAAAATAAGTTAACAAAATTAATCATGCCAAATAGACACCAAATGTAGTTAATTTATAAGAATGAAATTGGGTGCTCTTGAGTTTAAACTTTAAAGTGTTGAAGATTAATTAAAGCTGCTTCGGTTTAAAAAGAAATTAAAAATAATCTCTATTAATTTTCATATACTTCTGCAGTGCTACTCATTTTATAAGCACAACTTTAATATTAAATATCCCTTAACATTCTATGACAATCAATTGAGAATGCAAATCTTGTATACTATTTTTTATATTTCACTAACCACAACTTATCATATATTTTTTATTTTTCTTATATAATAAGAGCATTAGCATCCAGTATTTAAAAAATATCTCTATACGGGGTTGGGCCTTGGGGCCATTGGGCCTTAGACCCTTGCCTTTTGGCACCAAACGGGGCAAGGCCCCAGGCCTGTTGGGTATTGGGTCTTGGGCCCTAGTCTTGAGATACAACACCTGACCCTCTCCCCATTGGACTTAGGACCTTGATCTGAACACCCCTTGAGACTCAATATGAGCCCAAAAACTGTAACGGGACCATTTTGCCTTGAACGTCAAAAGCTGGCCCCTCGTAATCA
The DNA here is from genome assembly GCF_040712315.1 of Castanea sativa. Taxonomy (NCBI): domain Eukaryota; kingdom Viridiplantae; phylum Streptophyta; class Magnoliopsida; order Fagales; family Fagaceae; genus Castanea; species Castanea sativa. The sequence continues at coordinate 5,377,490 of NC_134020.1, read as the reverse complement.
ATCTTAACTTGATTGGGTGTGTGATTGCTTGGCAGTACGATGTCTTGGCTTCCCGGTATTGCCTTGGGGAATATCGCTGCCGAACAGTCTCTTAAAAATGGGAACCAGTTCCGATGCCATTACCACCGTCCCCGATAGAGCACCCACTTAGAAACGATGGAATTGGACCGCTATCAGAAGGTAATCATAACACCTCCACTTATCTCCAACTATAAATAGGAAAGTAGAGTAAGAAATTGGGGGTTGGCAATTCTGAAAGAAAACAGAGATAATAGGATAGCCATATAAAGGGAAGGGAGGGGGGGCAACTCTGTAAGGGGAAAGGGAGGGAGTTTTGTGAGAACAAGAATGTGTAACTGGACCTCTGAGCAAAGGGTCACCCATAGTAGGAAACCCAAAACCCACAATATAAATAAATTGTGAGCCAAAGTATAGGTCGAGCCCGTTAACCGTATTCTAGGTGCACACAATTGGCGCCGTCTGTGGGAATCCCCTATGAAGCTGTTGCTCTGCAGAGACGTGCACTAGAAAATTTCTAGAGGTTAATCAGGGAGTTACGCTGAAAGTGGCTCCGGTCTTCTTGGGGATCTACCTGGCGAGAAAGAAGGCAAAAGAGGCGTGAAAATAGGGAGCATGAGCGGGAAGAAGAGCAGTTCGGCCTTGGAGAACGGTCGTATCAAACTAACTAGACAATATCAGGTGCTTCGAAGTGTCGGCGTTTTGATGAGAGAGACGAGGAACTTGAACGATTGTGTAGGTTGGTAAGAGATTTGGAGTTGGAAGCAAGAGGTAGGCATCGAAGAAGAGACCGTTAAAAAGAAGAGACTGGCATTGGCTAATATCCGGGATGTAGATGAGAAAAGTTTGTGTGAAGAAACATAGTTACAGGATTTGGAGTGCTAGAGTCCCTCATGTCTAACAACGGGTAGCAATTCGACAGTAAAGCCTTTCGCAAGTTCTGTAGTGATCTCGGCATAAAAAATAGATATTCCACCCCAGCTTATCCGCAAAGCAATGGCCAAGCTGAAGCCACCAACAAAGTGGTCGTAAACGAATTAAAGAAAAGATTGGAGGGTACAAAGGGTAGGTGGGCCGAGGAGCTTCCAAACATTTTGTGGGCATATCGTACAACCCCCAGAAGGTCTACGGTAGAAACTCCATTTTCCCTAACGTACAAAGCGGAAGCCATCATTCCGGCCGAGGTAAACCTATGCAGTGTACGGGTTATGGGATTTGCCCTACCTATAACGACGAATTAATGGTAAAACGGTTGGATCTGTTAGAAGAATGCCGAGAATCAGCAACTATACGCCTAGCCGAGTATCAACAAAAGCTTGCCCAACGATACAACTGGGATGTAAAGACAAGGCAATTCGGTGCCAGAGACTTAGTACTGTGGAAAGTGGTAGGAAATATGTGAGACACCAATGCGGGAAAGTTAGCCCCGACCTGGGAAGGACCTTATAGAGTGACCGCCATCGCCGGTGCGAGAGCATACTATTTGGAAGACTTAGACAAAAGACCACTTCCCCGGCCATGGAACATTCACAATCTAAAAAAGTTTTACCACTGATCGTCGGTGTACATGATTATGGGTTGGGTATAATATTGCATGTATACAATACTAAGTAATATGATAGCGATGTTCATCCTTACAAATGTGTTCATACTTTTGGTCCTGTCACTGTTAATTAATTAACTCCAGTCAGCAAACTTGAAGAAAACCAAGCCTATATTTTATCTAAGGACAAAAACCTGTCCCCAGTTCGATCTTCATCACCGGACAGGTGGAAACCCAATTTCAAATTTTATCAGACAAAAACCTATCCCTGGTTCGATCTTCATCACCGGACAGGTGGAAACATAATTTCAAATTTGATCTAAGGACAGAAACTTGTCCCTGGTTCGACCTTCATCACCGGACAGATGGAAACCTTATCTCAAACTTTATCTAAGGACAAAAACCTGTCCTCGGTTCAATCTTCATCGGGATAAGTGGAAACCTTATCTCAAATTTTAATTGATGGAAACCTGTTCTTGGTTCGATCCAAATCACCGAGTGGTTGGAAACCCTACTTCAAATTGGTCGAAGGGCTGAAGTTGTATATTAATACTCGTTTTTCTAAGAACAAGAGCTTCAAATTTGTTTTTGCTAAGTACACTAGCATGAGTTCGGTTCGGTTAAAATTACCGAGAGCGTGCAAGTCTAACCTCTTGGAGACAAAAAACCATCTCCACTCCACTCTCAATTGTCGAACAGGTGAAAATATAATCTATCCTTTCTAGGACATAGGAACGGGTGAGTAACCTTTATGAACATTGACTTAACTGCTTAACCATCATGAGTGAAAAAGTAGGGTATGACAGAAAACCACTCAAGATTTAGATGTACAGCAAAAATAGGTTGTCAAACCAAATGAAGAAAGGGCAGAATAAAAGTTAATCAATGTTCTATCACCACATCCCAGTGACCATAGGCAAAGCCAAGTAATTAAGAGGGAAAAGTATATAGCGGGCAAATTAAAATTTAACCACTGTTTCGTCACCACAACCTAGTGACTATAGGCAAACCAAATGAATAAAAAAGAAGGGTAAACAAAAGGAAAGTAGTAGATAGGCTTAAATCTGAATAATCAAGCTAAAGGACCTATGGGTAGGAGCTGGGCTGCATCCTTGGCTAGCCATTCTGGCGTATCCTTGGCAGTCTGAGCAATTGAGAGTGGTTGAGCATAAGCGTCTAATCGCTAGCATGAAGGTTGCTAATGACTTCCAAGTCAACTAACTCCACGTGGGAGTCAATCGCCTGCACCAGCTCCCTCATGCTAGGAGTCTCTTCTTCATCAACAGCACCAAAAGGGTTCTAGACGAGGGGAGAGGGATCTAGGAAGGGGATCTGGTTGGGGTTCCTTAATGGAGAGTCTTTAGAAACCCCCACAGCTTACAAGGCAGCCAACCACCCCTCCTCGAATCCCAGCTTCCGAGCTTAGTGAACGATAGGTTCCGCGAAGTTTTCTACATCTGCAAAACCTTCATTGTACCATTTGTTTTCGCAAGCTTCTTGCTACCTTCAGGTCAGCAATCTCATCGACATGTGTGAGGTTCAAGCTCTCCGCCTCTGCCAGCTTGAGCTTGGTCCCACCCAACTTCACCTCCATCTCCGTTAGCCTCTTTCTTGCTAGCGCTCTAGCCTTCTATGACGCTTGAGCTTTCTATTTCGCGACCTCGGCAGATTTTACCTTCTCCTTCTCAGTAGCCACAGCAACATCCTTAAGGGCCTTCTCCCGTTCAGCATCCTCAGAGAGATCTTTTAGCCACTCATCAAGAATGTGAGTTAGCTGCATGGCCTAATAACGCAATAAGGACAAGTGTGAAGGCAAAAGGAGTACTCACACATCAAAACGAATGGAAAACAGAAGGATAAAAAAGTTATCACTATGGTGTGCCACTGCAACCGCCTAGCACGAGATTCCTCAGTCCCGTCTGAGAAAAAAAGAACATCCTTAGGCAAGAGGAGGCCCTGCACCAAGCTCTTGGCAACCCACCCCTCTTCACCCTGGGCCTATGTCCATACGCTGGCAGACACTAACAGGGGCTTGTTACCTAGCTTGAAAGTGGGCTGCCAATTTGCCTCGGATTGAGAGGAGGATGTCACGTTGGTCCCGACCTGGGCAGTTGGCTCCCGAATAGTGATTCCTCCTCGAAGGGGAGTACATGAGGGTGCATCCCCTGAGCCTGCAGGAGGTTGCTCTATTGTGCGTTGTCTCTTTCGAGAGTAGTTGGGGTGAGGAGAAGGAGGAGTTGGGTCTCTACATTGGGGTTCTTGTTGTTATTGGGTTGGCTAAGTGCTGGGCACGAAACGGCTAATGGTCATCGTCCATCTGGTCACCATCTCGTCCTTGCTGGGGTCAAATTCGGCACTTGAGGAGTGTACGGATTCGGCTGCTTGAGCAGGGGCTTCAGGCTCTTCAATGGGAATGCGGACTCTTCGGCTTTGAGACACAAGTTCAACCAAGGCGTCCCTCACCAATGCAAGATCTTCTGCAGTAGTATACCAGGGGCCGAGGTCCCAGGCTTCACCAATGGTTGGCCAAGGAGGAAGTAGGTTGGCGTGCCACACGTCTATGTATGACAACAAAGGGTTGTCCACCAGCAAAGCTTGACTAAAAGGTTGCCAAATTTTGTAAACGGGAGTGCAGCCGAGTATAAGGTGTGACACTCGAAGCTGCTCGTCAGAGTTCACGAATATCTCAGACCTGAGCACGAAGTTCAAGTCTCTCACGTGTACCACTCTAATGTTTGGATTAAACCTTTTGCTGTTTGCGACAAAACAATACAAAAGCTGGTTAGTGCCTATGTGAGCAAAATAATCACGGGTAAATCACAAATTAAAAAGTAAAAGATACTCAGTACTGATTAACATCACGAGGCGAAAGTGGCTAGGGAGCTCATCGGCAAGCCAATTGCCACTCACCTGGACGAATTCTCCCGCGGAGTTTCTATTGGAGTCGAGCAGGCATGATATAAGCCGTACCCACATGTCCCTAGTTTTTAAATAATAATTGGACCTAATATTACCGCATAAACTATACATAAAGTTGATATCGTGATGGTTCAGTTGCAACCCGTATATTGGGTTTAGTCTGCTGACACAACTCACAATCCGGTATAAATTGGGGGGAAGTTGGTCAGGGCATAGGCCATAAAACCTAAGGGTACGTACAATGAGAGGGTCCACGGGAAACCTAACCCCACCCTCTATTATGGCCATCAAAGGAAAAAATGCTACATTTGAACCGGAGTGCCTCTGGATAGCAATATCGCCCTCATGACAGTAGGAGATATCAACATCTTCAGGAACGTCATAGGCTACTTTAAAACTAGCCAAAGCCGCTTCAAAATTGAGGAGAGAGAGACACACTTTCATTATCCCTTTGAAAACTGATTGAGAGACCACACATCTTGGGTGTAAAGTGGAATTGGAGTGAAGATTAAAAGTGTTCCCAAGTGCTTCTAATCTTTGTTTTGAATTTCTCCATAACAAGGTACGCTATCTTGTTCTTAAATTCTGAAATTTACATAGTGCACGTTATCAATCATGAATGAAATAGATCCTTGTTTGTTGCTTCCGCTATGTGTTTTGTATGAGATACAAAACCAGTTTTTCCAACAATTGGTATCAGAGCCAGGTTTTCATATCATGATTGTATAGCGTGTGATTGAGTTTTAAAATTTAAGAAAACCGTTATCTTTGTGTTTCAATTTTCTGCATCAAGTTATGATGTTGTGTCATGGTCTTTAATTTTCATGGAATCCGTATACATATATATTGCAAGTGGGATTGCATAGTGCCGTGTCTTATGGATGCCAAAGATATGATTATTGAATTTCATAACTGCCTTGTGGGTGATTCAATTTGTACGGATTGCATTGTTTATGGTCATTTATGGTCATTGGAGTAACCGTCCTCTGTTTGCACCGCTTGGCCTATTGTTTTCACGGCATGGACTTAATGAAATTGCATGGCTTGCATGGCTTGACTTCATTACACGGCTTGGTTTTATAGCATGGCTTGTATTTTCATATACACTGAGTACTTGTCATATGCCATGGAGAAGTTGAATCCGTATATAATATTAAGGGTTCCAACAATCTAAAAGTTATATATATATATATATATATATATATATAATATAATATGAATGATTCTATATATAATGTTATATATAATGTAATATTTACATATTATATAATATGGGTTTATATTACATTATATATATATATATATATATATATATATATATATTTATATATGTTAATGCTAGTTTAATGAAATTTATTCTTAATGAGATTAGGATTATGTTTTTCACGTGTCTAGCATTATTATGGTTCTTGACCTTAAAAAACCTTTATTTTAAAATATCTAGTGGGAGAGAGATACAAGGGCTGGATCTCACGGCCTCCATTATAGGTTCATAGTAGTGTGGATAAACACCTCGTCTTGGCGTATATGCTTCGCGATCCTAAAGGAGGGTGTTTATTTCATAATACTAGAAGATTGAACTTACCTGTTTGAAATAGTGTAGACAAACACCTCATCTTGGCGTATATGCCTCGCGATCCCAAAGGAGGGTGTTTTGCTCCGTGGTACTACAAGTTTAAACACTATAAAAGAGAGATGAAATGTGGCTACACATGACTCTAGATAATGGTGTACACTAGACTAAGTGTAATGTTAACCTCCCAAAGGAGCTGTGTCATTATTACTTAGAGGCTAAAGGCAATACGGTATATTGTTAGTGTTTGATAAGAGTTATCATGATAGCACTAATAATGAGAATAGTTCTCAACCAATTAATGTGTTTATAATAAACTTGCTACCAAGGAATTATGGACATGGATTGGGTTGTCGTTGCATATATTATTTTATGGTTTTATTAAGGTTCCATATTATATACTTATATGCTAAATTGATAATGTCCAGTTTACTTATTGTAGTCATGTTTATTATTTTCAGATTTAAATCATGGCATCATTTAGCCCACTTGTTGCTATTTTTAACCAAAACAAACTGACTGGATCCAACTATGTTGTCTGGAAAAGAAATTTGGACATTGTTCTTACAATTAAAGAGCACAAATATGTGCTTACTCAACCATGTCCTAGCTTTCCTTCATTAGATGCTCCTCTTGAGGAAAAACAGCGATATGATCGTTGGCAGAAATCTAATGAAATGGCCAAGTGCTACATCTCAACATCTATTTCAAATGTTCTACAGCATCAAATGCAGGATGTAGAATTTGCTTCGGACATAATGCATAGTCTGAAGGAGATGTTTGGTAAGCAAGGCCGTTCTGCAAGGCAAGAAACCATGAGGCAAATTTATAATACCAAAATGGATGCAAGAAGTTCAGTGAGGGAGCACTGTCTTAGGATGATTGCTAATCTGAACACATTAGAAGTTTTAGGTGCCGACATTGATGGAGAATCCCAAGTGGATATGATACTCCAGTCACTACCGGAATCATTCAAGGAATTCAGACTCAATTATAATATGAACAAAAAGATTTATTTTTTGTCTGAATTAATGAATGAGTTAGTGGCGGCAGAAGGCATCCTCGGTACTTCTAGTGTTGAAGCCAATGTGGGTGAAGCTTCTACTTCTCAACCTAAGTCGAAAGGCAAGGGTAAGAAGAAGAAGAAGAAGGACTTCACTAAGAAAGATGGTAAACAAATTGCCTTAGGAGTTGCCAACAAAGGAAAGAAAACCAAAGGAAAGTGTTTCCATTGTGGTGAGAAAGGACATTGGAAGAGGAATTGTCCAACATTCAAGGCTGCCAAGAATAAGGGTATGAAAAGTTCATTTCTTCTTGAAATATGTTTGGTACAGAATCCAACGGATTCCTGGTGTGCGGATTCAGGTTGTACTAATCATATCTACAATTCTTTGCAGTGGTTCTAGGAGACCAAAAAGTTGAATGAGGGAGAACTATTTCTTACTTTGGCTAATGGGAGCAAGATTCCGGTTGAAACTGTTGGAGTGTTTAATTTATGTTTTATGTCTAGAGTTTTAATATTGGAAGACTGTTTGTATGTACCTAATGTTCATAGGAATTCAATTTTTGCAACTTACTTAGGTAAACATGGATATTGTGTTATCCTCAAAGACAATGTTGTAATAAAGAATGATAAAATGTTTATCTGTTTTGGCAATATTGTGGATGATCTTTATATTTTAACTCCTGACAAGCATGAATTATACAATTCTTAATTAGATAGTAGCTCTCATGTAAAATCATTAAAGAGAAAGTTTCCTTCTACTAGTGATGCATATCTATAGCACTTGCGTTTGGGTCATATTAATTCAAATAGGATTCAAAGACTAATCAAAGATGGACTTTTACAGCCCATGGACTTTGATGGATTTCCAGTTTGCGAATCTTGTTTGGAAGGTAAGATAACCAAACGACCTTATAATGAAAAAGGTAGAAGAGCCCAAGAGTTGCTTGAATTAGTTCATACAGATGTATGTGGTCCTATGTCAACCCAAGCAAAAGGAGGTTATGAGTATTTCATCACTTTTATGGATGATTACTCAAGATATGGTTATGTGTACCTAATGAGACGGAAGTCCGAAGCCTTTGAAAAGTTCAAAGAGTTTAGGGCTAAAGTTGAAAATCAATTAGGTAAACGCATAAAGGTCATTCGATCTGATCGAGGTGGCGAATACCTTCTTGGGGATTTCAAGGATTATCTAATTCAAAATGGAATTGTCTCCCAATTGACTGCACTTGGAACCCCCCAACAAAATGGTGTAGCAGAAAGAAGGAATAGGACTCTTTTGGAAATGGTTAGGTCCATGATGAGTTACTCAACTTTACCAGTTTCTTTTTGGGGATATGCACTAAAAACTGCTATGCATGTTTTGAATTTACTCCATCAAAATCTGTTCCCAACACACCTAAGGAATTGTGGAGTGGGCGTAAGCCTAGTATGAAATATCTCCATATTTGGAGATGTCCAGCACATGTGTTGAAAGGGAAGTCTGATAAGTTGGAAGCTAAAATGAAAGTATGCATGTTTTTAGGGTATTCAAAGGAAACCAAGGGTTATTTATTCTATAATCATAAGGATAACAAAGTGTTTGTTAGCACCCATGCCAAATTTTTAGAAGATGATTATGTGAATAATTTTAATCCTAGAAGTAAAGTTGTATTGGCTAAAATAGATGAACCTGTAGTTGAACAACCAATGAATGAAACTAGGGATTATATGACTATGCTAGATACACCACAAGATACTACTCATGAGATGTCTAGTACACAGGTGCCTCTCGTAGTGGGAGAATTATTCGGACTCCTATAAGATTCATAGGTTTGGGAGAAACTTATGAGGCTATCTTAGAAGAGGCTAAATCGGATCCTTACACTTATGATGAAGCAATGAATGATATTGATGCACATCATTGGGTCCAAGCTATGAAATCTGAATTGGATTCTATGGATTCCAATCGTTTATGGGATCTTGTAAAGGCACCTAATGACATTAAACCTGTTGGTTGCAAATGGGTTTACAAGAGGAAGAGAGGGATAGATGGAAAGGTTGAAACCTTTAAAGCAAGACTAGTGGCAAAAGGGTATACACAAAAAGAAGGTATTGATTATGATGAAACTTTTTCGCCAGTAGCCATGCTTAAATCTATCAGAATTCTCTTATCCATTGCTGCTCATTATGATTATGAGATTTGGCAAATGGATGTCAAGACGGCATTTCTTAATGGCAATCTTAAAGAAGAAATATACATGATGCAACCGGAAGGTTTCATAGCAAAGAACCAAGAGCATATGGTATGCAAGTTAAAAAGGTCCATTTATGGACTTAAGCAAGCATCTAGGTCATGAAACATCAGATTTGATCAAGTAATCAAGTCGTTTGGTTTTGAACAAAATCTTGATGAACCATGTGTGTACAAAAGACATCGAGACAAAGTAGTAATATTCCTAGTGCTTTATGTTGATGATATTCTACTCATTGGGAATGATGTAGGGGTAATGTCATCGGTTAAAGTTTGGTTGTCAAGCCAATTTGATATGAAAGACTTTGGTGAGGCTAACTTTATTCTAGGGATCAAGCTTTGGTGAGATCACAAGAATAAGATGTTAGGCTTATCACAAGCTGGATATATAGATAAGGTCCTAGAACGGTTTAGCATGCAAAACTCCAAGAAATGATTGCTTTCTTTCAGACATGGAGTTCCTCTATCTGATGACCAAAGGCCTAAGACTCAAGAGGAAGAAAATATGATGAGACAAGTTCCTTATGCTTCTGCAGTGGGAAGTCTCATGTATGCCATGCTTTGTACTAGACCAGATATCTATTATTCAGTTGGTATGGTCAGCCGATATCAATCAAATCCAAGACCAAAACATTGGCAAGCTGTAAAGCATATTCTCAAGTATCTTGGGAGAACGAGAGATTATATGTTTGTTTACCGGTGTGAGGATTTAATTCCCATTGGCTATACAGATTCAGATTTTCAATCGGATCTAGATTTCAAAAAATCCACTTCAGGATGTGTTTTCACCTTGGGAGGTGGAGCCATAAGTTGGAGGAGTGTTAAGCAATCTTGTATTGCGGACTCCACCATGGAAGCTGAGTACGTTGCTGCTTGTGAAGTAGCAAAAAAGGCTATTTGGCTCAAGAAATTCCTTTCTAATCTTGGTGTTATGAGAATGGAGCAAGTTCCCATCACACTGTTTTGCGACAATAGTGGAGCAGTTGCACAATCCAAAGATCTAAGGAATCACAAGAAAGGAAAGCACATTGATAGGAAGTACCACATCATTCGAGACATTGTTGCTCGTGGAGATGTTATGGTAGCAAAGATTGAAAGTGCAAATAATCTAGCAGATCCTTTTACCAAAGCCCTGCCTCAAAGGACTTTTGAGTCCCATTTAGAAGGAATGGGAGTTAGATTAGTACACAATAGTCTTTAGGGCAAGTGGGAGATTATTAGGATTTGTGCCCTTAAATCCTATTGTATGATGCTATGTATGATATTATGTATGACATTGCGTATGACTTAATATTGTAATTAATAAAGTTGTTTTATTATTATCTAAAATAATGGTAACATGAATATTGAGACATTATCATATAGTCCATGAGATGCATAGTATGTGATTTATGTGATTTAGTCACGAAAGATATAAGTCACAAGTTCTTTGTAAACTCAGAATTTATAGTTCGTAGTCGGTGATGAAATTAGGCATTTCATCTGCAAAGACTATAACGTATCAACTAAGATGATTTGTCTTGATCATGGAAGTGGAGACTTCTAGTTGATATGTTGATATGTTTTAAGAGTTAAAACATATTGAACAGGACTGCTGTGAAATTTATTATTCTCCTAACGACTATCAAATGAATAATAAATCTCACGACTCCTATTTGCATGAACTCTTAATCCTGAGAGAATAATGAACCTGATCATGAGGTGTAGGTTGCTTTGATATATCAGGAGTGAGATCTAAAGTGACGGTCAAAACCTCAGTATGTTGGGCAGCCACATTTAGTGTTAATGAAACATATATTCTCAAGATGGAATTCATAATATCTTAACGGAAATATAAAATATTCCCTTGAGATAAGTTTAATAGGTTTGGTTATTCAAAGTGTTAGGCCTAACCACTTTGGTAAGAAATTACTAAAGTATATATTTATGAAATTGGGTTTCATAAATATATGATGAATAACTTTAAAGGATTAAACTTGGTACTCAAGGATAAGATGTAGTAATTTACAAAGTGGCAGTCTACATTTATGATTTTGTATTACTACGAATATTTTATGAAGGGGTTGCGTGTATAATAAAGTTTTGGGATATAATTTATTAATAAGGCCTAGAGTTCAATTATATTTATATAGTGGCATTAAATATAATTAATGGTAACTTTGGACTTGTCAAGAGTTGACGGAAAAGCCCAAGGCCCATTGGAGCTAGTGTCTTATTGCTCCCTTTTGGTCCCACTCCAAGCCACACACTAAAGCCCAATTGAAAAGGCCCAATAGGCCAGCCCAATTAGATAATCAGTTAGTTATAAAGGGAGAAACATAAAAAAAATTTATAAGTGATATAAGAAACGATGTGTATGTGAGAGTGAGACACACTTTCATTCTCCCTTTGAAAACTGATTGAGAGACCACACATCTTGGGCGTAAAGTGGAATTGGAGTGAAGATTAAAAGTGTTCCCAAGTGCTTCTAATCTTTGTTTTGAATTTCTCCACACTAAGGTACGCTATCTTATTCTTAAATTCTGAAATTTACATAGTGCACGTTATCAATCATGAATGAAATAGATCCTTATTTGTTTCTTCCGCTATGTGTTTTGTATGAAATACAAAATCAGTTTTTCCAACAACCGGTACATATACCGGTATCGAAATGCTAACGTTTCATATCGGTTTAAATACCCGAAATGGTACACTGGTATTGATCGGTAGTGAAATATATCGTTCTACTGGTCAAACCGGTACAGCCTCCGGTACGAGATTGACTCCCTTGGGTTTGATGCTAAATTTTAACATATTTGGAACTTTAGCATGCCGGATACTGATGCTCTAAGAGAAATTTAAGATGTAGAAAAAAAAAATTAAATATATATGTTAAGTTATAATTAGTGAAAGATAAAGTGAAATACAACAAGGAGTACAAAAGATTTGTATTCGCTTATTAGTTAGTGTTTTTAAAGAATCATCTGCAAATCCAAAGGCTCTAACTGCTTATGTATATGACAGTGGGTGTCATATCTAGCTAATTTCTGTCAGAACATCTGTTGCATGTGAAAAACATAAAAACAACTTTTAACAATGAAAATTCTTTTGGTTTTAAAACAAAGAAATTTTTATCTTATGTTGTTATCTTTCTTTTCTTTTTTTTTCTTTTTTTTTTTTTTTGATAAGCTATGTTTATATCATTGTATGTGACAAAGGCACTCAATTAATATATTTAATCGTCGAGAGCCTTATAATTTGGTCATATTGTCCATTTTCCCTACAAACTATGCCTGAGTTTGAATCCTTTTCTTCTCATATATTGTAAGCTATAAAAAAAATGTGCAAAGAGAAATACTAGCAATTTTAATCACAGATTTTCTTTCCTCTTCTCCTATTTTCTCTCATATCTTTCTTTATAACATACCTTTTAACTTTCTGATTCTACAAGCAGCCAATAGATGGTAAAGAATTTTTTGCTACCACCAATTCCACCCACAATGGGCTTCTACTTATGAAATTCTCCAAATGATATTTTAGTGGTGTGGGGACAAATATTATGTGCAAAACTCCAATCCATCATAGCTCGACTGCAATTTTTTGTAGTATCGCTTGATTCAAGCATATAGATGTGCAAAATATGAATATCCATCTTCTTATTATGAGTAAGCATTCACATGCGTTGACTACATAATTGCTCGGTAGTTTACATTTTTGTAACAATTTATTATTATTATTATTATTTTTAAGAATATACTAAAATATATTTTAGGCCTCGGTTGTCACAAAATTAATCAACTTTCAACCAATTAATTAATTAATTAATTATGCTCTAGATCAAATTGATTAAAACATCACACAAGTACATATCATATATGACACCATATTAATGACCTAGGAAAACCAATGAAACAACTATTTCACAATAAAAAAAACTTGAGAGAAATTAACCTAACAATTCCCAAGGCAACATAACGCTAGAATAAAATCAAAATTTGTACAATAGACTTAACCCTAAATCTACTATTACCTTATGTAGTACTTACTAGCATGACCACACAGATTTGAGATCCACAAACTCTTCTAGTATGGATGGTTGCACGTACGTGAACTTTCTTCTTTGTGACTCCGAGATCCACGTGTAGATGCTCATTTTTAGAGGCCCAACAAGAGGAAAAGCCCAAAGACGTGGGTAGAAGAAAGTAGGATAGAAAATGTCATTAAGCCTAAGCAGCAGGAATGATGGATCATGGGTCCACAAAGCAAGCAAATGGACCCTGAAGAAGTAAGTGGGCCTAAGAAGGCCCGGAAGAAAGAAATAACAAACCCATGGGCTATATGGACGTAGAAAAGCAAGAATGGGTCACGGCTGTTACAGCAGGCCCAAAGCAATGTAAGTAAAGAAAGTAAGGGGCAATGGAGAATCCATGAGCCCCAAGGAGGAAATAAGAAGCACTTGGGCCAAGGAAGCCCAAGGAGTTAGTAAAAGCCCATGGGAAGCATATAATTGGAAAAAGGCCATGGATGCCCAAAGAAAATAAACGGGTCAAGGATGCCCAAAGGAAAGTAGGTGGGACGAGGGAACCCACAAGTAGTAAAGGGCCCAAGGAGTTTATTGGGCCTTCAGAAAAAGATTGAATAGAAAAGCCCAGAGAGGCCCAACAAACTTGGGTTAAGCAAACCTCACGGCAAGCTTAGTAAAGGGATGCGGAAGGAAACAAATAACAAGGGCTGGGAGCATAACAACAACCCACAAATGGGTGGGGCCCAGCTCCTAAGAGAAGCAAACCATAAATGCAAAGTCAAGAAAAGTAGCCCACACTATAAGAAGTTAAAGGCGAACGGCAGACAGGGCAGATTGACTTTCAGACCGCAGCAGACTCCTAAGCAACGAGCAGATCTTGGCTGAGCATGGAGGTAAAGCACGCGCAAGGCTCAGGCACTACCAACCTGTACCCAGCCAATACAGGAAATGGTGAGGTCATGGGTCAGAGGTAAGAGGGTATGGTTTAGCGGTGGGGAGGGGAAAAAGACCTATTTCCGTGTTTCTTGCTCAAGCTCTTTTAGAGGCAATGTTCTGCTGGGATGACATACCACCCAAAAGAGGCAAAGCTAAGTTGGAACCACTAAGTGCATGCCATGAGGGACGGAGAGAAGGAGAGTACTTACATTGTGGCAGGTAAGAGTACCACGGCAAGCTAGCAAACAAAAGAGCCTTCTTTGTCTGGTGAGGTGGAAAGGCACGGCCAGTGCAGGTAAGTGGTACTGGCTGGGGGACTGTGCAGTTAGTGACGGTCAGCAAGGACACCCACACCAGACAAAAAACGGTTAAGGGCAAAAATGGTAAAAGCCAAGCACGGCTGGCGCTATATAAGGAGCCTTTGCTGAAAGCAAGAAGAAACAGAGAGAGAATCAGAAAAAATAAAAATGAGAGTAAAAACGAAAAGAAAGAAAGGAAAGGATTAATGAATAGAAAGAAGAAGCAAAAGAAAACAGAGTGAACTGAGTGGCAGGCATGCACCGAATGAGTCAATCTCCCTCTCCCTCTTCAACCCATACTCTCTGGTAACAGAAAAAGACCTTGCAAAATACAAGTCATTTAGGCCCGCCCCTTCAAAGCAGCTAATTTCTCCTTTCATAAGAGATTAGTCGCATTAAAGAGGTGGTTCCCCTTTTTGACTTAGACTCGGCAGTAACTTAACGTGGCAGGCTGACATTTACTTCCTTTAATAAGCTTGCTATTGTTCATTCAATACTTATTATTTTGTTGTTGTTTTGTGAAACGGGCACCCCTTATCAGAGCCCACTGTTTATTTTATCTAAATCCTAAAGGAATTTCCATTACTGTCATTATTATATCTGTCAGCCGTAGTTAATATAACAGTTCTGTCTGCCATGGACGTGTAACCAAAGCCTGATCAACAGGGGCATTGTTTGCGCACAAGTCGGACCAAGAAGGTTTGCTTTTAGACCGGTCCCAACTCCCTGATCCAAAAATCTTTGGGCCTAGTATTGCAGCAGGCGGCCCAGCCCAACACTAGCAAAAAAAAGGCCCACACACCACGCTCAAAGATTTGATCAGAAACTGTGGTTAACTAATGACAACAACTTTGCTTTATAACCAGTTCCTTTTTTTTTTTTCACGTAGCCAGTTGATGCTTCAAGAACTGTGTATAGAAACACTGCCATCTTGTGTGTGTAAAACGTGATCTAGGGTTTGTAACTATATGTACTTAAGTTCCATCAAAATCCTAGATCAAACAGCTATGAAAAGAAGCTAAAATTCCAATTTGCCCAAATCTCGATCGGTCTAGATATGCAATTTGATCGGTTGAGATAAGTGGTTTTCAGCCTATCAAGTTGCAATTGAAATGCAGTCTTCCAACAATTTATTTTCTATATTCTTGAATCTTTCATTGTTTTGAACATGATTTGTCTTGATCAAATATCATCTAAGGTAATTCTATCTAGAAAAGCTAAGTTCTAAACTGTTACAATCGTTCGTGGTTGCCAATCTATAATAATGGACTTTACAGGACCATTTACCGTTGAAGAGGGAAAACCAAAAGGAAGCCTTCCTAGGCTGCGTCTTAATCCTTATAGCTGGTCCAAGGTAAATTAGTCTATCTCATGCTTATATTTAGGAAGTTAAGAAATAACTTATAACATATTTATGAACTCCCAAACAAAACGGTAAAGAGATAATTAAATTATTGAAAATTTAAATAACGATTTAATTTATTGTTTTGCAAGCAGTGGTTTAAGCAATTCCCAGAGTTCGTCTCCAATCCATTTAATATATCAGGAGAGTCTTATGCTGGAGTTTATGTGCCAACTCTTGCTTCTAAAGTAATAAAAGGTACTAATTGAGCTCTCGTCTTTATTTTTTTATTAAATAAGAATATGTTAAATAAATTATATATTTTCTCATAATACATATTAACTATGTGGTAGTATTAATTTTAAAAATGTAATTTTAAATTTTTCTTCGGGAATAAAAAATGGCGTAAAGCCAATTATCAATTTGAAGGTATGTCACTTTTGGCATTTTGGATATTCAATCTATTATAGGCTAATTTTTTTTGTTATTAAAAAAAAAAAAAAAAAAAAAACTATGTAGGGCTACGTGGTGGGAAATGGAGTCACTGATGGCAAATTTGATGGCAATGCTCTTGTCCCATTTGCACACGGGATGAGCCTTATTTCAAACAATTTCTTTGAGGTGGGTGAAATTTTATTAAGAAAGGAACAGGTCTATACAATTGCAATTTGCAACGTAGACCAACCATGCTGTTTAAATATTGGTTTTTTCTACATCATATCCTTGGCTTTATTGTGAAGCTTACTTAAAATGCTACAAAATCTGGACCAATTTTTATTCAAGATTTCCAAAATGCTTCTACGGAATTTTAATTTAGAATCCTGCTTATAATAATTATTCAAAGTGTGATACACTGTTTCTCATACTTAAAAATTCCTAATGGAGGCAAATTTGACTATGATTTTTGCAGAAAGTTCATTCTTCTTGCAAAGGAAATTACTATAACCCTGTAGGAAAATCCTGCAATCAGAACCTTCAACTAGTTTATGCGGTGAGATGATTTTGCTTGGCCAATTACCATAAGAATTAACTTCCAAAGAATCTGAAATTGTGATGTTAGTCAGAAAAATAAAAACTGCAAATTTCTAAACGTTTATCTCAGTATAGGCTATTGATGGGCTAAACGTTTATGACATCCTTGAGCCTTGCTATCACTCCCCGGGAACACAAGGCAAGGAAACACAAGTTTACCATTAAGCTTCCAGCAATTAGGAGAAACTGAGAGGCCTCTTCCGGTGAGAAAAAGGATATTTGGCCGCGCTTGGCCTTTTAGGGCACCTGTAAGTGTAAGAGATGGCTTGGTACCATTGTGGCTTCAATTATCCCAAGGAATCAGTGTTCATCTTACTTGCAATTAATTTATTTTTGCAAGTGTAGAATGATGAAGTTGCAACTGTATGGCTGAACAATAAAGAAGTTAGGGATGCAATTCATGCCAAGCCGGTAAATCAATCTATATATTATTGATTAGTAGTATTCCAAAATTTTGCATCACTTATTTTCTTCTAATCCAAACTTAAACCAATGACAGCCAAGTGTGACTGGTGGTCCTTGGGTATTATGCACTGGTGCAATACATTATGAGTATGATGCTGGAAGTATGATCCCCTTACCATAAAACTCTGACCCTTCAAGGATATCGAGCACTTATTTACAGGTAAATCTCTTGGATTGAATCAGGAGATTCTTAAACGTTAATTCAAGAATACCAATCACATTTCTACGATTTTATTTTATGCAATGTTTACAAAAAGGGCTTATTTTGATTTCCATGCTACTTCTAATTATTTTGAGGATTTAGTTAGGGACTAATAATTAGGATATTACATTTCCAATATTTTCTATAATAATATTAAAAAATGACTACTACAACTTGTAAAAATAAAAAACTTACTTTTTGGATGTAGATTATTATGTTGGTAAAGGCAGTCAAGCAAAAACGCTTTGGTAGGTATATACTTGGCATAAAATGACGAAGGATTAGAGCTGAAAGCATTTCATGTAGATTGGAAGTTCATCAGTTTGCTTACTCAAAAATGTATTGCCTTCTTCTAGGGAAATCCTAGTGTTACCTACTAGTCTGAAGGGATACAAGAAAACACATTAAAACAAGTGTTTTCTTTTTTAATTGCCAATTGGGATCTTGTGGCCATGTCCAAAGGCAACCAATTATGACTCAAATTGAAAGATATGTGAATTTAATTAGAGAGATGATGATAATTATATAGCCAAAGCTAGAAATTTATGGACTAGACCAACCTGCTCAAGAGCCCACTTAACTTAAACATGCCTACCTAATCCAACATGCATGGTGTTACTCAAATGCTTTCTTTTTCAATGGGAACCAAAGGACCTACTAAATAATTAAATTGTTTATTCTTTGTTGGCACCTTTCCATCAATACGGTGGTCTACAACCCAATTCCACTGACATTGATGTTTTGGATTCGAACTAATACATTAACATTATACATATACATGCAATCAAAATTCCACATTTGGATTCTCTGTGCTCGTCCCAGGGATATATTTTGACAAATTCCTTGTGCTATATTACTTTTTCAAGATGTCACTGGAATACTGTGCAATTATATGTCATAAATGTCCAACTGTTCCTTGATAAATGAGAAAAGTTATACATGCTTATGAGTTTGGTGTGAGCCCCCAAAAGTTGTGATCATAGTCATACACACCTAAGATGGTTACAGAAATATGTCACTATCGATTATAGGTTTAATTTGTTAGAAGTTAGAACAAAGTTACTATACTTTGGAAAATAATAGATCAAAAGTAGTTTATTTTCTTCAAGTGAGTCTTATTTTTTGTGACAAATACCATTTTTCAATTTGAATGCAGTGGTGACCATGATATGTGTGTGCCGTTTACCGGGACCCAGGAATGGACTAGATCACTTGGATATAAGATTGTGGATGAGTGGAGATCTTGGCACTCCAAGGGGCAAGTTGCTGGGTAAATTTTTCCACTTCAAAAACAATTTCTTTAATTTCTATTACACAAAAGACACATCAATAGTATATAAAAGACACATTGGAGAGAATTATAGTCAAGTGCTCAAAGAGTAAAGGACAACCACGTCAATAATATATGTATATATATATAACATTCTAATATTTATGTTATAATTTGCTTGTTTTCAATTGTTGCAGATACTTGCAAGGATATGATAATAATCTCACCTTTCTGACCGTCAAGGTTTGTATATATAAGTGTTATGCTTTAATCATTGCAAGAAAATTGACCAAAAAAAAACTAGAAGTGTACTTTCTATATGATATATCACAATAGATTTCCTATTTTTGGTAGCATTTTTTTAAAATTTTTATAATTCAATAGTTTGGAAATAGAGAATTTGAAAACATTTAAATAGCATTTACCTTTTTAATAACGTGCACACATGCATGATACAACAGTCTTTTTTTTTTTTTTTTACTAAACACAAACAACATAGTCAAACAAGAACAACTACAAAAGATATTATTATTATTGGGATTAGCTAGAAGCCTAGAAGGAACCCCTATTTGAATTTTTTTTCTTTTTCTTTTTCTTTTTCTTTTTCCTAACAAAAAGAAAATCTCTAAGCCTATTAGTTGCATTACTCTATTTTATTTACAAACTGACTATATCTCATGGTGTAGGGTTCGGGGCACCTGGGATGCACGGACGCGGCACCGGTGGTGCCGCACCCGCGTCCGACGCGGCGGGACTCGCCGACGCGCGAGGGACGCCGCTGCTCGCGCGTCGGTGCGGCGTCCGGCCGCGTCGGCCACGTGGCAGATGGATTTTCACGCCGACTCGCGCCGACGCGGCGTGGACTCGCGCGATTCGCGCCGACTCGGTCGGACCGCGCCGACCGGCCGGATCGGCCGTATCGGGCGAAACCGCCGAAATTTTCCGGCTCAGCCCGATATGGCCGATTCAGGCCGAAATTCAAAAAAAAAAAAATAGAAAGGTGCGAAACGCACCGTATGAACTAAACCTAAACCTACTTCAACCAAAACAACACCGCATTCTCACTTCACCAAATTAACAAAAATCTCATCCGTGCTCTTATTAGCTCTCTCTCTCTCTCTTCGTTTCGCTCTCGCCCGTGTGCTCGCCTCTCGACTCGTGAGCCGTGTGCTCGCCCTCCATCTTGGTCTTTGCCTTCAAGCTTCGTTCCCTCCATCTCTCGCCTTTACTCTCTCCGTCTCCCCTGTTCAAGCTTCAACCCTTCAACCCTTCGGCCTTCACTTTCAAGTTTCAAGTTTCAATCTCTCTCACGCATTCTCAACTCTCTCTCACGCATTCTCAAGTCTCAACTCAGGTATTAATAAAGCTTTCACTTTCAATCTTAGTTTGATTTAGTTTGATTTGTGATTTGTGAATCTTAGTTTGTGATTTGTGAATGTGATTTGTGAATCTTAGTTTGATTTAGCTTTCACTTTCAAATTCTTAGTTTTATTTAGTTAATAGTTATCAAATAATAGTTTGAGTTGAGAATAATAGTTTGTGAATCTGTAAACTTGGTTAATATCATGAACTGTGAATCTATGAATCTGTGACACTGTGAATTTGTGAACTTGGTTTGATTTATTCTAAATTTATTTAGTTAATAGTTATTATTTGTAGGTTAAATTCAATTTATTGAATTTGCAATGGACGAAGTTACTAGCACAGAAACTTCACCTTCGTCTAATCAAGAAGTGCCAAATGATGAATCTTCTCTTTGGCAGTATGTGACTAAAGTAGAAAAACCAGCTGGTGCATCTGTTAAATCAGGGGGAAACACATACTTTAAGTGCAATTATTGTGGTGTAGTTTATATGGGATCTTATTCTAGGGTTAAGGCTCATTTGTTAAAAATTCCAAATAAAGGAATTAAACCGTGCCCTAAGGTGACACCGAGTCATAGGCTGGAAATGCAGCAAATGTATGATAAAGTTGAGAATGATAAATTAGAGAGGGAACGGAGAAGTCAAATTCCCTTACCCCCACCTCCCCCAGGCCGTGGGCCTATACCTATTTCCCAATTTCGGAGACATGAAAGGAGTGATAGTACAAATCCGATTGATGGTAAGAGGAGGAAGGTGGTCGTAAATAATACTTTGGAGAAAGCATACCGTAATAATGCTAGACATGAGTTGGATAGTACAATTGCTAGGATGTTTTACACCGCTGGGCTTCCGTTTAACTTTGCAAGGAACCCATATTATCGTAATTCCTATGCATATGCCGCTACTCATAGCATTCCGGGTTATGTTCCTCCCGGATACAATGCTTTGAGAACAACACTTTTGCAAAAAGAAAGAGCTCATGTTGAAGGACTTCGAAACCAATTAAGGACTTTTGGCTTGAACATGGTGTAAGTATAGTTTCGATGGATGGTCCGATCCACAAAGGAGGCCTCTTATTAATATTATGGTCAGATCGATGGGGTCCAAAGGTTTATAAAGGCAATTGATGGGTCGTGTGAATTCAAAGACAAACATTATATTGCCGGGGTGTTGAAGGATGCTATAAAAGAGATTGGACATGAAAAAGTTGTCCAAGTCATCACCGATAATGCTAGTGTGATGAAGGCCGCCGGATCTCTTATTGAAAGTGAGTATCCTAAAATATTTTGGACACCCCGCGTTGTCCACACTCTCAATCTAGCTTTGAAGAATATTTGTGCAGCAAAAAACACTGAAAAGAATGAAGTTACATATGAGGAATGTAGTTGGATTACACGTATTGGTGATGATGCATCCTTCATACGTGTTTTTATCATGAACCATTCAATGAGGTTGGCAATGTTTAATGAATTTTGTCCATTAAAACTGCTCCAAGTTGCTGATACTAGATTTGCTTCAGTTGTTGTAATGCTAAAAAGGTTGAAGTTGATAAAAAGATGCCTTCAAGCCATGGCTATTAGTGACCAATGGGCTTCTTATAGGGAGGATGATGTTGGAAAAGCTCAAAAAGTGAAAGATCTGATTCTAAGTGATCTTTGGTGGGATAATATTGATTATATCCTTGAATTCACAGCACCTATTTATGATATGCTACGAATGGCCGACACAGATAAGCCTTGTCTTCATCTTATGTATGAAATGTGGGATTCAATGATAGAGAAGGTGAAAGCAACAATATATCGGCACGAAGGCTTGGAAGATGATCAGCATTGCTCATTTTGGAGTGTGGTGTATGATATACTCATTGATCGATGGACTAAAAACTGTACACCACTACATTGCTTAGCTCATTCCTTAAATCCTAAGTAAGTACATTTATTTTTTATTTTCTTTAGTTCCCCTTTCTAGTAAAACACACCTTTTATTTATATTTGTTTTTTAATCTTTAACTCTAGGTATTACTCCATTGAATGGCTTTCGGAAAATCCAAAACGCGTTGCTCCACATCGAGATTATGAAATTTCTATGGAAAGGTGCAAGTGTTTAGATCGATACTTTGAAGATGGGAATGAATTAAGTGTGGTGAAGTTTGAGTTTGCAGCATTTTCAGGAGGGAGGTTTCCTTCACCAGCTGCCTTGACAGATAGGTGGATCTTACAACCTTTGGATTGGTGGCAATACCATGGTACCGCATTTCCAACTCTTCAAACCCTTGCCCTTAAGCTTCTTGGACAACCTTGTTCATCCTCATGTGCTGAGAGGAATTGGAGCACATACAAATTCATTCATTCCTTAAAAAGAAACAAAATGGCTCCTGCACGTGCTGATGATTTGGTATATGTGCATTCTAATCTTCGACTCTTGTCAAGGCGCAATGCGGAGTACATACATACCGCAACAAAGATGTGGGACATTGGAGGAGACTCTTGGAATGAGAGCGACATACATGGAGGAGCTGGAATTCTTGAGAGTGCAACCCTTACTCTTGATGAGCCAGAGTTGGAGGCCATAGTTATTGGGAATGTTAGCACTAGTGCTACTACTAGTGAAAGTGAAGTTCGAAGTGAAGTTCGAAGTGAATCTATTGATCTTGATGATGAAGATGTTGGGATTTGATTGTCTTGTTGATTGTCTTTTATTTAGTTTTAGTTTCAAACTTATGAGTTGTATTCTAATTTCTGAACATCTTGGAATGTTTTAGTTTCAATCTTGTGGGTTGTATTTAATTTATGAACATCATGTTTTAGTTATTATCTACTGTTGTTCTTAAATTTGGTATATGTTTATATAATGTGAAAAAGTATGCTTAGTAATATATTAAAAATATAAATAAATATATTTTTAATAATTTTTTAATCGCCGAGTCCCGCCGCACCCGCACCCACCTTTTTCAAAAATTGCCGAGTCCCGCACCCGCACCCGCACCCGCACCCGTGCTTCATAGCGGGGCACACAGTTCCTGAATATAAGCCACAAGAGGCACTGGATTTCTACCGTCGTTGGTTGGAAGGGAAACCAATATGACAGATGAAAACAATTATAAACAATAACTTCTTTCTAGCTTCTACCGACCTAGCAATAGTAGCCAATCAAGATCTCTTCTAATTTTGGGGACAAAAAGAGGTTCATTGGCCTATAGACTAGAAAATAGGAGGTCATTCCCTCGTTCTTTTAAAGACTTTTGTCTGTTTGAAAATTACTTATTTCTGTAGCTTGTTTGCATAATGTGAAGAAGAAAAAAAAAAAAACTGAAAAGTAGATTATTTTGAATAAAGATGAAACAAAAAAATAAGAGAAAATAATGAAAAGCATATATCAATGCAAAGAAAATCAATAAATTATAAACAAGAACTTCTTTCTAGCTTTTATCCACCTAGCAATAGTAGCCAGTCAAGATTCCCCTCTTCTACTTTTGGGGCTAGCAAGAGGTTCATTGGCCTATAGACAAGACAATAGGAGATAATTCTCTCGTTCCTTTAAAAAATTATATATATTTGAGAATTACTTATTTTTGTAGCTTATTTGCATAATGTGAAACAAAAAGCTAAAATTAGCTGATTTATAAAATAAAAAATAAAAAAAAACTGAAAAGTAGATTATTTTAGATAAAGTTGAAACAAAAAAAATAAGAGAAAATCAGGAAAAGCATATATGAATGCAAAAAAAAAAAAAAAAATCAATAAATCATAAACAAGAACCTCTTTCTAACTTCTATTCACCTAGCAATAATAGTTGGTTAAGATTCCTCCTCTTTTACTTTTGGGGCCAGCAAGAGGTTCATTGGGCCTATAAACCAGACAATACGAGGTAATCTCCTCGTTTTTTTAAAAACTTGTGTCCGTCTGAAAATTGTTTATTTTTGTAGTTTATTTGCATAATGTAAAACAAAAAACTAAAACTAGCTTTAAAAAAAAACTGAAAATTAGATTATTTTAAATAAAGCTGAAAAAAAAAATTGTTTGAGAACCGGTATATAAAATGAGCAAAAATCTAGCTTATACATTCCCCAAACACACGTCTGGATTAGTTAAAATTAAATTTCAAGTTTTTTTTTTTTATGATAAAAGATAAATTACAAGTCTTTTGTTCAATGACAATAGATTTTAAGTTAACAAAGACTTGACTTCATAGCTAACATAAATAAGAGCAACAGATATGTATACATGCGGTTTGCTAAAACTCAAGCAATTTCTTGAAAACTTGCTTAAAAAAATAAGACTTTCAATATTTAGATATGCTTTTGTTATTCCCAAAATAAGATAGATCAGTAACATATTGCTTCTTGCAAAGCATGTCATATTCGTTCCACTCACAACAATTGAATTAGTTCCCTAACTAGAAAAACATTAGACATTTCTTCTCCTAAAACCAACACTTCTAATGTCATTCGACACATAATAATTTATATATATATATATATATATATATATATATATATCAATTAGGAATCTACACTGTCTAGGATTTATAAACTTTTTAGATCTTCTTAACCTAAGAGAAACAACTTTGCACTAGAGTTAGCTACCAATCAAAAATCCCCAAGGAATTCCCAAAATGTTTTTTGTTATACTCTTGTTCCAACCCTCAATTCTCTTTTCTATGTTCATCGAAATTGAATCAATTGAACACACATTCTAAGTCACATGAGAGAGAATAAGAAGTCAAGTTTTTGTATAATAAAAAAGGAAATGAATAAATCCAATTACTATATAATTTTTTATTGGTAAATTCATATACTGTAACAAAAGTCAAAATCATAGAAACTGTGATTACGCTAAAAAGTGGTTTTTTTTTTTTTTTTTTTGGGTGCCAAGTGACCACAATCTCCATGTGCCAAGTGACCATCCTCTTATTTTTTTTTATTTTTTTATTTTTTTTGAAGACTTGAATAGATACATAATTCTCTTATAGGTTAGGATGATTTCAAATTGTAGATGCTCTTTTTTTTTTTTTGTGAGCCCAGCAGGGAGGAAGGCCCAAAGTCATGGGCAAAAGAAAGTATTGTGGAAATTCCATTAAGCAAGTGGCAGGAATAACGGATAGTAGGTCTAAAAAGCGAATAAATGGATCATGAGGAAGTAAGTGGGCCTAAAAAGGCCCGGAAGAAAGTAACAACAAACCCATGGGCTGTGTGGATGTAGAAAAGTGAGAATGGGACACGGCTGCTACAGCAGGCCCAAAGTAGTGCAAGTAAAGAAAGTAAGGGACCGTGGAAAACCCATGAGCCCCAAGGGAAAGGTGAAAAATACTTGGGTCGAGGAAGTCCAAGAAGTTAGTAAAAGCCCATGGGAAGTATAGAATTGAAAAAAGGTCAAGGATGCCCAAGAGAGCAAGTGGGCCAAGGACGCCCAATTGAAAGTAGGTGGGACAATGGGAGCCCGCAAGTAGCAAAGGGCCCAGTAAGATCATCGGGTCTTTGGAGAAAGAATAAACAGAAAAGGTTCAAAGTGGCCCAGCAGGCGTAGATCAAGTAAACCTCACGACAGGCACAACAGAATTGTGTGGCAGGAAGCAAGTAACAGGGGTTGGGAACAAAGGCTTAGAACGGCCCACAATCGGGCAAGGCCCAGCTTTCAGAAGATGTAAGCCATAAATGAGGAGTCAGGCGAAACATCCCATGCCAAAAGAAGCCAAAAAAATGAGCAGCAGACTGGGCAGTTTGACGATCAAACTGTGGCAGACAGATGAGCAGCAGGCAGAATTTGAATAAGCATGGAGGCAAGGCACGCGCAAGGCCAAGGCACCACCAGCCTGTGCCC
Organism: Castanea sativa; assembly: GCF_040712315.1. Classification (NCBI taxonomy): domain Eukaryota; kingdom Viridiplantae; phylum Streptophyta; class Magnoliopsida; order Fagales; family Fagaceae; genus Castanea; species Castanea sativa. The sequence goes on along the minus strand of NC_134020.1, from coordinate 5,351,466 downwards.
AGCCAATACAGGAAATGGTGAGGTCATGGGTCAGAGGTAAGGGGGTATGATCTGGCGGTGGGGAGGGGGAAAACCCCATTTTTTTGTATTTCCTGCTCAAGCCCTTTTGGAAGCGATGTCCTGCTGGAAAGGCATACGACCCAAAAGATGCAAAGTTGAGTGGGAACCACTAAGTACATGCCGTGAGAGATAGAGGGAGGGAAAGTCTTCACACCGTGACAGGTAAAAATGCCAAAAGGAGCAAATAAAATTGAAAAAGCCTTCTCTAACTGAGGCGGAGTGGCATCAGCTAGGTGCTTGACCAGTCAGTAGTGGTCAGCAAAGGAACCCATGCCAGACAGAAACGGTTAAGGGCTAAAATGGTAAAGAGCCAAGCACGGCTAGCCTTATATAAGAAGCTCTACAGTGCACGGCTGGGGGGACGGCAACTTCGGTGAGAAAGTGGCTAGAATCACGAAAACAGGGGAACCAAAAAACAAAGAAAGAAAAGGATTAAAAGAAACAAAGGGAGAGAGAAGTAAGAAATGGAGCGAATAAAGTGATTGGCATGCACCAAATGGGTTAATTTTCCTCTCCCCTTCCAATCCATGTTCTCTGGTAACAAAAGGGAGAAACTTCATTCAACCCAAGTCACTTAGGCCCGTTCCTTCAAAGCAGCTAATTTCCACCTTAGAGAAATTAGTCGTGTTGAAAGAGTGATTCTCCTTCCTGACGCAAACTCCATGTAATAGCTTGTCGCGGCAGGCTGACATTCGTTTTCTTTGATACGTTCCTTACTCTCCATCTAACACTCATTATTTTGATACCATAGTGTAAAACGGCCACCATTCATCAAGGCCCACTGACTATTTTGCTTAAATTCCTATTATTCTTATTATATCTGCCTGCTGTAGTTAACGTGATAGTTCTGCCTGCCGTAAAGACCTGACTACCAAATGGCATTGTTTGCGCACAAGTCGGACCAGGAAGGTTTGCTCTCGGACCGGTCACAACTCCTCAATCTAGAAGAAAACTTTGGGCCTAGTGTAGTAGCAGGCGGCCTAGCCCACCACTTGCAAAAAAGGCCCACACACAAATCAAATCCGAAAATTTGCAAAAGTTTTAATTACAACCACTAGGCTTCTAAATCATTTCAATTTACGTCCATAGTGAATCCCTAATAACTAAAAGTACCACAATTTTAAATAAGTTGCGACTAAAACCTATTTAAATACGAAAAAAAAAAAAAAAAACACATATTCCCTGTGAAACTATAAGATCTTTGATACACAATATGAAAGTTACGAAATTATATAATGACCGGTTATATAGTTATTATTACCAAAACATGCATAAGATTCCATTTAATTGAATTCTCCAATTCCTTGCGACACAGCATTTATTTGATACAAACCAAAAATTTTGCTGCAACTTATAATTTACCCCCTCAAGTATTACAAATTTACAATAATATCAAAGTATTGCAACTGTCAACATTTATCGTTAACTTGCACATAAATAACCTTTTGAATAGATTACAATTTTCTGTGTGTGTGTGCATATATATATATATATATATATATATATATATATATATATATATATATATTATTTTAAGCAAGGTTAATTACAAAAACGTGACTAAATATACCATAAACTGCACATTAACATTGTTGCAATTGTAAGTTTTGAAGGTCATGTGACCGATTTAGAAACAACCCCAAACTTAGAGGGTGTAGAGGGTTTTTGCACTATAAACAAAATGTTTGAAGATCCCATTACATTTTCCTTTATATTTTATAATATAAAACAGTAGTTCAGAAAATCACCATCCCTATGCTTAAGTTGATATTGTGAGCTAACTGGGTATGGGTGAGCCTATTAACCAAAACAAAAGAATTGCAATGTGGCAGGGAACTCAGGTTTTAGGCTATAAAAGATAGGACAAAAAACTTATGGCCTGGCAAACTTTCATATGGTCAAAAGAAATGGTAGGCCAACCTTGCCCTCCTGCCAGTTATTTAGCACTCGCATGGTCTTGGACCAGCAAACTTCAAATAGCCAAGAAAAAATGATTGGCCAACATTGGCCCCCTGCCAGTCATTCAACACACTTAGCTTAAGTCTCATCATGAGCACTAAACAAATATGTTCTGTTCCATTCAGGCCTTTCATTTTCTTATGGTGAGCTTATCAATCTTTTCTGCCAGTCGTTTAGCCTTTCAAATATCTGTTTTCTATCTCAAAGTGGCAAACACAAGTAGTAGCTACTAAAAGGATCCATATTATTCCATTTTCACTGGTGAAATAATTTGAACCACAACGAAGAAAGAAAAGATACTTTTCCGGCATAAGCACGCGCTATAATATAATTTCAGTCCATATCCGAACATGACAAGAAAAGAAATTCAAACACAATACCATTCAAGTAGCACTATAATAGGAGGCTTCATTATCACAAAATTATTATCAACATGACAATTGCCAACAAATCACACAAGGAATTTTTAAAATTAAAAATTGAAATTAAGCGAAAATTGACGGAGAGTTGGATTTTACAAAAATTCCAATTCTACCCACACTAGAGAGAGAAAGGACTATTTCCCAGACACCTTAATATAGCCGGGTCCACCTCTCCGGTTCAAATTTAACATTGATGTCCCTATTAAATCTTTTTCCCTTTCTGTAGAATATTAAAATTTATAAAAAAAATAATAATTAAAAAAAAAAAAAAACACTAAACAGAAACAAGGAAAAAGAAATATAAAACAAATTGAATTATGGATTTCAAAGACAAAGCTAACCTTCCTTCCTTTCCATCATTTCCGTGCTTTATCTTCTTTTCCTGGCACAAACCTAGGCAAATTCAACAATGTGTTCACACGAGACACTCCTTCTAGAGCAGACCAGTCTTTTTCCACATCTGTATGCATTTCCTCCTCCCTTGAGGCATCTTCACTGCTTCCTTCTTGCAGAATCTCATTACCATTTCGGACAGTTCCTGAACGGTCCAAAGCGGCTGGACCAGAGGGATCTTCTTTCTCACTGCAAGACTCAACCTGGTCCGCTGAAGTGAGCTGATCGTTTAACTTGCTATTGGAAGCAGTACATGCGCTGTTTGTGTCAAGGAAGAGGCAAACTACAGCACAGTCATCAATTTTGGAAGTTGGATATTTGCATCTCCAAGCACGAACCGCTGACTCAACCAAGTACCTAGCCGCAGAGGCATGTGCTGGGGCTGATGCTACAATGTCTACCACTTCTTTGTTTGATAGCACATCCCAAATCTGTGGAAAAGTCACATTAGTCTTACTTGAAAGTTAAAAGAAATAGTATAGGCAGGCAAAACAGAAATCCAATTATTGAAACAGAGGACAAAAGACCTATACTTGGCTCTCTTACCCCATCCGTAGCTAAGACAATAAATTCGTCCTTCTCAGTGATACGCCAATAGGATATATCTGGCACAGAGATCAGACCATAATCTTTTAGGCAGAAATCTCCAAAAGCACGTGCCATGGCAAGGCCAGGGGAGTCATTATTTGGCAGCCAGACACGAGCAACCTCAGGTTCATCCTGGAGAGCAAAAACACGCCCTTTACACTTTCGGATTCTCTCCGCTTCCGCTGTAAGGGGACATAAACAAAGAAAAAGACTTAAGCAAGACATTGATGACAAGGAGAAAGAGGATAAACCAAATTGATGGTGAAAAGAAGCGACCAAGCAAGAATAAAATTGATCACTAAAATCTTCCCTTTCTATTTCCTGTTCAATGTTTAAGGTAAATGAAAACAAATTTTTTTTTTTTTTTTTGATAAATAACAAAGAAATTTTATTAAAAACACACAGCCCAATACATAAGAAATGTACAAAAAGGCAAAAACATCAAGAAACCAAATTACAATGATCTAGCAACACAGGAAGGGAAATATAGGAAAAATATAGTAAAACAAGACACCATTCGAGAAAAGTAAAAAAGAAGAAAGACTTAAGCTCAATCATGGACCGTTCACGACCCTCAAAACTTCTAGAATTCCGTTCCCGCCAAATACACCACATCAAACAGTGCAGCACAAGCCTCCAAATAACTATATTACGATGACGCCTGAATTTGCATGTCCAACAATCCAACAAATCCACTACCCTTTGAAGCATCACCCAACACATACCAAACAAGCTAAAGATCATACTCCACATCTCAAAGGCTATGGGACAGTGAAAGAGGAGATGATCTACAGATTCCCCACACCTTTTGCACAAAAAACACCACTCAAGGACAACAAAATGCCTCTTCTGAAGGTTGTCTATAGTTAAAATCTTGCCTAAAGCCGCAGTCCAAGAGAAAAAAGCTACCTAAGAAGGAACCTTCGATTGCCACACCATCTTCCAAGGGAAAGAAATGCCAATAGAAGGGGAAAAAGAATGGTAATATCCACTCACCTTAAAACCTCGACTACTGGCTGGCATCCAACAAAGAATGTTAGAAGCAACACCCCGCACCTTTGTGGAGTAGATCAAAACCATAAACGAATCCAAAGATTGTGACTCTTGGTCATTCACTAAACGACGAAACTGAATATCCAAAGAAACTCTCCCATTTATAAAGCACATAACCTCAGAGACCGAAGCATCCCTTGTCCTACTAATATTATATAAATCTAGAAACGCCTCCTTAAGAGGACGATCCCTACACCACACATCATCCCAAAACTTCACACGGGTTCCATCACCCACTTCATACCGAATGAAGTTGGAAAAATTCCCCCAACCATTCCAAATGAACTTCCACAAACAAACACCATATGCCCCAGACACAGATTTTGTGCACCAACCACCCCACTCATTCCCATACTTCGCCTCAATGACCCTTCTCCAAAGGGCATCATTCTCCAAACCATAGCGCCACAACCATTTGGCTAATAAGGCAGAGTTAAACCTTCTCAAACACCTAATGCCTATCCCTCCATTCTTCACTGGCCTACATATCTTAAACCAATTTACTAAGTGAATTTTATGCTCGTCCCCCATACCAGTTCAAAGGAAATCCCTTTGTAATTTCTCCATCCTCTTAGCCACCTTGTCTGGGATAGGGAAAAGAGAAAGGAAATACATAGGTAGGCTAGAGAGAGTACACTTAATAAGGGTAACCTTACCCCTCTTAGATAAATACAACCCCTTCTAACCAGCTAGCCTTCGCTCCATCTTCTCCAAAATAGGATTCCAAATCATCTTATCTTTAAAAGAAGCACCCAATGGGAGACCTAAATATTTCAGCGGAAGAGCCGACTCTTAGATTAATGGATCCTGCAAATTAATGGGCTTTTAGGTTTTTTCCCCATCAGTTACAACAGTGAACTTTAAAACCATTTCTGCCTGACTCATAATATAATATTCTATACATTAGTTCCATTATAGAATCATCAGTGGAGTCCTAGTGGATTGTATGCTTGCTCCTGTAGTCATTACCCATCATGGTAATGTTAGATTTTCTCCAGCTATTTTATAGATTCGACCATTGCAATCTAACATGTGCCTCAACAATTTCTAGTGCGTTCTAAATTGCCCACTACTCTGCTTCATGTATTGACAGTCCTAATAGTTCAAAAATTTATTGTTCTTAACAATTGTGCCAAGCATGCATATAATGCTAGACCATCATTTAAGAATTAATTGTTAAAATAGAAACAAATTTTAGGAATTAAAAGCTGACAAGTTCTTTAGCATGTTTCTTCTAAATGACAGGACTACCATATGAGACATTTATCTCATTCTTAAGTCTCAAGATGCACCCTTCCTAGCATAAATAGTTAGGATAGCTTTTGCAAATGATGAAACTAATGATGGCACATCCAATGTTCTCTTACCCTACCCCCACTCCCCCCCAATCCAACAAAACCCTAACCACAACCCCCCCCCCCCCTTCCCCCCCAAGAAGCTTCCCCTCTACAATATATATATATACACACACACACACATGAAGGTCCTAGGTCCAAGCATGGCTTTTGCAATCAGGATAGCTCAAGATTACAAAACTAACTAGGAGTACCCGAAATGAAACCATAGATCAAACTAAAATTTAGATGTAAGTCTAAAAAAGGCACATTCTGTGTGTGTGTGTTAATGATTCAAGGGTAGTATCACACAGAACAAGGTCATGTACATGTGTAGATTAAAAGGTAGTAGTAGGAAAGAACTTAATTGAGAGAGAGAGAGAGACCTGGAAGATTTGGTTTAAGATCCACAGTCAACTGAACTGCAATTAAAGAATCATCATTTTCTCTTGTACCCAATACCGCTCTAGAATCCCCAACGTTTCCAATGATAAGATCCCGACCCTAAAAATGCAGCCATTGCTATTAATGAGCATGAAGAGAATATCAAAATATACTAACATCATATTGGAAACAAGTTTCTAATGGTTGAAGACAAAAACCTGTTTAACCAGAGTTACTGCCGTTGTCCCACTACAGAAGCAATTAATGCTTGGATGCACTCTCAGTTCCCTGTCCATGACTCTAAAAGCCTTCAGAAATGACTCTTTCAGAGTCTGAAAGATCTCAGGATGCTTATCTGCTTCCTCAAGATCAATGGAGACCCTGGATTCATCATCAACAGATATGAAGGGAGTATCTTCCGAATTCATGCTTCCAGCAGTATTAAGGCTGATCTCTTTGAGAACATCCTCACTGGTTATGTTCACTTCCCAATGGGCACTCAGTTTCAGAGGAAGAGAATCTCTCACTCTCTTTGCAACCATGTGACCATAGGGACCATGGCCATCAAAAACACCACAGAAAATTGTGTCTGTTCTGGAACCAAAGTTCTGGAACCCACAGTTTAAAAAACAAAATCTTATAAGCAAGCAAACTGAGATATTGCTACTGCTACTATTAAGGATACAAATGCAAGAATGTTAACATCATATAACATAGATGGTTCTAAAGAATATTCTGATAATAAGAAGATATAGACATACAAAGGAAAATAAACAAGGAGCTGGTATGGAAGTAATACTATGAGCACAATCATGATGGAGCAGTCTCAGTTCTGACATTTGTGGAAAACTTCATACATTTAACTCAACCAAGCCTTAATACCAACTAATTGGGGCCACCTAAAATGTCAAACACACGTAAGAAATGGGCAGAGTAGCTTGTTTATGGGATCTTTGAATTACATGATATGAAGGTGAGCCAATTCTTTTGTTCCTCATACAAACTGACTAGTGATGACAAGAGTGAACTGACAACAAAAGAAGGTAAAGTTCAATTTGCCACCATAGAAGTGTGGTTTGGTGAGGCAACTGAAAGTAGACAATTTCCTGAAAACAAAAATATAGAGAAGCTGCAAGCAATTAATTCAAACTCGCTGCTTTTTCTTGTACTCTAAAGTAGAATTTCCTCTATCTGAATGCATCACTGTACATGAGGTAAATATGAGGATAAGATCAGAATTGCAGTGGAAGACGAAATCTTGATATATAATTAATATATAAGTTAAATACCCATCAAAGCTACAGGTCATTATACTACTATTCGATTGGCTAGACAAGCAATTGCAAAAAGAGCATATTCTTTTATTCAAGAAAGAAATAACTTTATTTTAATAGTTTGCTTGCCATGATACTCAAGGATCAACATAAATAAATCTAAATCTAACTAAACAACCAAAAATTTGACCAGAAATAATCTGCTGAGCAGGTGATGATGAGAAAGAGCTCACCTCCCAAACAATCATGGCATCTTGATTGGTCCCTTTCTTGCCTTGTTGGGTAAACATAGATGCCACTTCACTAGACCCATTCAAGAACATCCTCCCCGGAATCCTATGCAGAGGTTCATCCCTCCGGTACTCGAATGAAGAATTCCGTGAGCCGAACCGTTTTTTCGAGCTCTTTCTCTTCCTGACCCCCACTGCAGGGGACAAGGGTGAACCAGGGAGAGGGCTCCTGCTTTCTGCAGACAAGCAGGACCCCATTCTGAGGGCCCTGACAATGTTTAGTATGCACTCCAGAGGAGCCAGCCAATAAGACCCCCTATTCTCAATTGATGGATCCGTCAGAAAACCCTTTGTAAACTTCTTCTTTTTTCTCCACAGCCTCACCCTCTTGAAATCACACACTCCTTTACCAAATCTAAAGGATTCACACCCTAAATATCCAATTTTTCCATTAAAATCCCAATCTATCACCAAATTGGCACAGACCCTTTTCAACTCACAGCCCAAACAACTCCTCAAATGTGAACCCAAATTCTGAAAAAACAGAATTCAGCAAGAAGAAAAACCAGAATTCAATTCTCAATTTACACCGCCCACCAGCAAAGAAAAGGTAACTTTTTGTAACCGAATTGGGATAAAAGCACCAATGAGAAAGGAGGACTCCAAAACCTTTTAAGCTATATTTTAATCACAAATATGCTAAAAGGCCTTCTTTAAAAAAAAAAAAAAAAAAATGTCATGCAGCACAAAGAACAACAAATCTATATAGAAAGATCTATATCCAGAAACAACTCTCTCTCTCTCAATATCTAACTAGCAATAACAACTCTTACCTGACAAAAAAAGAAAAGCAATCACAAACCACCAAATCTCACAAAAAATAGAAAACTTGCTCAATATCTAATACAATCCCACAAATTTTGTCCGAAATGAAAGCAGGACACTTGAAGGAGTGATTTTGATTATCAGATCAAGCTTTATAAAGAAGCGAGATAAAAGGAAAATCGTATCAGAATAGGCACAAACCAAAGGAGTGTTTGGCTTGGCACAGAGGATGCCAACAAAATGAAGAGAGAGAGAGAGAGAGAAAGAGAGAGAGAGAGAGAGAGAGCAGTTGAGTTAACAGGTTGGCGCAAAAGGAGTGCTTTCATGAACGTTACCACAACACAACAAATGGGTAAACAGAGAATTTCACAAAAGAGCAAGGGTAGAGAGAGAAAGATAGGTAAGGTCACCAACCAAAAAATAAAATTAAAAATGAAAGTTCCAATTGGAGAAAAAATTGCAACCACCAAAGGAGGAAAAAAGATCCCACAAAACCCGTTCTTATAAAGACGTGACCTTCATACACACAGATTTTTCTTTTTTTAAAAGAGGGAGATATTATCTTATTACAAAGAAATAAAGAATAGAAAAATTAAGCGAATTCGAGTGAAAATGGCAACTTTTTTACGAGTAGTAGTATTTTATTTTGGAATTGTAAAAAATGTAGCATATATTTTACTTTCCTTGTTTTTTATTAAAGATTGTACATGAAATTTTGGGATTTTACTTTTTGGTTGGGAAGTGAGATACCATTTTCCATTTCCATGGCTAGGAGCTTCTGTGTTTTTACTTTTTTTTGCACTAACATGTTTTTTGTTTTGTAAATTACTCCTCACTTTGCTTATGAGGAAAAAAAATAATAAATAACAACGAAAATGCAATACTTTTCCCTTTAAAATATACAATTAGATTTGAATTTATAGTGCCTAGTTTTAATAATAGTTCTTTTCCAAGATAATAATGAATTTATGTCTCCACAAACGTTTTTTTTCTCCTCATACTGCCATAAGCAGTTGGGTTCTAGTCACCATTAGAACCTGGGCTAACCATAAGTGTGGAGGGTTTATCATGCTAACTAGGAAGTACTCTTATCCCTTTTATTCAAATATAAGTATATATATATATATATTGGTTAGTAAAAAACTTTACGCTAAATTACGATTCTCTAGTCTCCTGATATGCTACTTGCAATAAGCTTCCCTCTGAAGCAATTGTTCCCTGGGATCTTTCCACCACTCGAGTTAGAGCACTTGCAGCAGTGGAGCTAAATATATATATATTTTTTTAAAAATACTAAAAAAAAAGCGGTGGAAATTTATCTATTTCTTTTTCATTCTTCTGATCTACATCTAGATAGATATGCACTGTTCATGAGAGCTAAAAAAAATTAATTTTTTATTTTGCGTTCACATTACTTTTTTATTGTGGTGTTTTTATTGTAGTGAGATGTATTATTTTATTGTGGTGGATATATTATTTTATTGTGATATTTATATTATTTTATTGTGTTGAAAGTTAAAATAAATCCACTGCTACAGCATGTGTGTAGGTAAAATAGATAAAGTAACTTTTAGTGGAGCTAAATTACTAAATTTTTAGCTCCACTGCTGTGAATGCTTAGGGCCTAAGCTGCCTCCCTCCTAACCAATGGCCTAAAACCTATTTCTTCGAGAAATGTATGAACTATATCATTTCGCTGGATTCTCAACGTCATTTTTTCACCTTGTAATGGTGGGGGTGCAGCATTACTGCTGGCTGCACTCCTAGCCTCTTCTTCCATAGGGTCCTCACAACCTATAAAAAAGGTCATTACTACCTTAGGTCTGTGCATCCTCTGGTCTGTATGCTTCCCATTCTTGATGACCAAATCACCCTTGACCACCTTTTCATGGAATATGTTTCTCAAAGTGTAGCAGTCCATGGTGTGGTGGTCACTCAAGTGATACCTACAGTAAAGCGCACCTTTTTACCCTCCCACTTCCAAGGTTGTCTAGGAGCACTCGTGGTTTGTGAAGTCAAGCCCTTGGAAGGCTTCCTCATTGACATGTAAAACTTGGGATCTGTAAGTTCTCCAAGTAGGGGCGATACTCATACAACATGCCAACAATGCAAATATCCACTAATCTTTCCTACTCTATAGGATCATAGCATATCAAGGAGAGGTCCCTGAACTTGCAAATGTAGTCCAATAACCCCTCAAATACCCTTTGCATTTCATGTTGCAGATCTGACAGAGTAAGCTTGTCATCCAAAGCAAAAAACCTCTTTATAAACTGGGTAGCCATGTCATTCCAGCTCAAAACTGATTCCTAGACATCTCTTTGGGGTAAGGAGATCTCGTGTCAATGTAAGCAAAACTCTCTGTCTTTCTAACCTCAAGCAAAATGGCTACAATATCCTCCCTAGTTAGGTAGAGAGATGCTTGAGGTCCCTCAGGCTGCGGAGGTGTCCTTTAGTTGAGAAGTGGATCTTGGTTCTGGGATGGAACAAGATTCGACCTTTCGGTCTCTCCTTGAGGTCCTTGGCCTCCCTGTGAGGTTTGAGGGGTGGCTGTCCTTTGGCGTAATGACTGGAAATCTTCCTCCATGATGGGCTGAGAACGCTGAAGGTCCTCAATGGTTGCTACAAGGTCTCTGTTATTAGGTTGTCTGACCTCCTCAAATGATTCTGTGCCCTTAATGTGCATAGAAACACGGTCCACGCTTGCCTCTGCTTGTTGGTTTTCACATTAACCAGCCTAAGCACTTGCGTTTTTCTTTCGCAAAGGCTTTGAATGGCCAAGGAGAAATATAATCAAATACCAGACTAGAAAAAGGAAAAATAGAAAATAACTAAAAGGGAAAATAACCAAAGATAATCCCCATTGGAGTCACCAAAAATGTATGTGCAAGTTAGAATATCAAAACTATGTAAGAGAATGGGTGATGCATCTAACAGTACATTTAAGTGAAAAAGTCCAAGAACACTAAAAATGAAAACTTTAACACTTTAAAGTTGAGAGAAATAGAAAGCATAACATAGAAAGTAAAGAATGCATGAGAAATACGTGGAAAACCCTTTGGAAGGGATGAAAAATCATGGGTAAGCAAGGGAGAATATCCCTCACTCTTTAAAGCTCTCTATTATGCAAAAATGAAGGTCTTTGTACAATGGTGATGTTCTTTCCCAAAGGAAGCCTTTTTCTCTCTACCTCACTTTCCTACCTAAACGTTCTAGCCTTTCTCTTGGATTCTCTAGGTTCTTGCCCTAAATGTCTAGCAATATGTTCCTCTTATAGTACGAGGAATGTTGCTGAGTGCATAAGGACAGGTGTCAAACCGTTATTCCTCCATTTGAATCTCAATACAACTATTGTACTATGTTGAGGCTAGAGGACAGAGAAAACACGCCGATGTTTAGGTAGTGGGATGGAAGGCGACTCAATTAAAACGTGGGGAGCAAGCCTTGGACAAGGAAAGGAGGGATATTAGGAGTGATACACGAGTCTTCAACAGTGGTCCAACACTAGCTCAACCAATAAGAGGTGTTCTATAGCATCTGACCATATGAAGTTGCTATCTCCTTTTTGTGCAAGTGCTAAGTATCCATGTCAGGTGCAAATCTCACTCTTCCCCAAGATGGTCACACCTTTGGCACAGGACAAAGATTCTCTCCTTCAGCCAACGTTTCCTTTCCTTTGCTCACAACTGCCCCACGTGAAAGGAAAAAATGCTTAAAGGAAAAAACAATGGAATCTCGCTTATCTGATGCATCGTTAAGCGAGGTACTCCTATAGACGGAGCTTATTAATCCAAGTACTTCTTACCAATGGTACTTCTTGCGATGTTCCATGTTCCAGGGATGTGGCAATGGATTGCTGTCGAGGTCCTTTAGGTAGTAGCTTCCTCTTCTTGAGTAATGGACAACCTTATATGGACCTTCCCAAGTAAGGCCTAACTTCCCCTGAGCTGGGTCCTTAGTAGCTTGTGAGACTTTTCACAATACCATATCGTCGGGGTTGAACCTTCTAAGTTTCACCCTCTAATTGTGGTACTTTGCCATCTTTTGTTGATACCAAGCTATTCTTAGGGCTACCTCGTCTCTGATTTCAGGTAAAAAATCCAAGTTAAGTCTTAGCTCATCATTGTTTGTACCTTCGTCTTAGCGAGCTCACCTAGGACTAGATACTCCCACTTCAACGGGAATGACTGCTTTTGTACTGTGGGCCAACTTGAATGGAGTTTCTCCTGTTGGTGTTCTCGTAGTTATCCGATAAGCCTATAATACCCTTGGTAACTCTTCTAGCCATGTATCCTTTGCCCCGTCAAGTCGTGCTTTGATGAGTTTAAGCAAAGTACGATTTGTTACCTTTGTCTGCCCGTTTGCCTATGGGTGCCCAGGTGATGAATAGTGGTTTTTATCCAAAATTCCTTAAATTTTTTACTATCAAACTGTTGACCATTATCAGAGATGATTGTCCTTGGGATTCCAAACCTACAAACAATGTTCTTCCAGACGAAGTTCTGTATTTGCCTTTTGTGATTACTGCTAATGGTTTTGCTTCAACCTATTTGGTGAAGTAATCAATGGCAATGTGCAAGAACTTCACCTGCTTTTTACCCTGAGGGAGTGGACCGACGATATCGATTCCCCATGTGGAAAATGGCCAAGGTGAGGAAATACTTGTCAGTAATTCCTAGGTATATTTTGTACATTTCCGAACCATTGACACTTATCACATTTCTTGACAAGTTCAACCGCATCTTTCTGCATAGTTGGCCAAAAGTAGCTTGCCCTGATCATCTTCCCTACCAAAGAACAAGGTCCTGAATGGTTTCCACATACGCCTTCATGGATTTCTCGCAGCAAATACGTTGCTTCCTCAAGAGTCAAGCATTTCAGGTATAGCCGTGAAAATCCTATTTTGTAAAGTTCACCATTCATGAACCTGGCTGCTCTGACTCTAACCTTCTTTGCTTCTGAAGAGTCAGATGGGAGTTGGACATCTTTGATGTATGAAAGGATCAGATCCATCTAGGTGCTAAGTCACTAGACTGAGAGGGTCTGCAATCCATCGTTACTAGGGATTGTCTGGACTTCCATGAGCAACTTTGTCGTCGTTGAGGCATCTTCAAATGAAGCCAGTCTAGCAACCTCGTCAGTAGTTGAGTTGTTCTCCCTTAGGATTTGCTTAAACTTGACGTCATCAAATTTGTCAATGAGTTGAGTTGTCAACTTAAGGTACTTCTTCATTCTCTCTTCCTTTGCTTCGTATTCGTTGGTTATTTGCCTAACAACCAGCTTAGAATCATTCCTCATTTTCAAATTCTTGATCCCCAAGGCTTTTGCAATTCTCAGGCTAGTAAGGACTACTTCATACTCTGCTTCATTGTTCATTGCTGGAAATTGGAGTTGAACTCTATACTTAAAGACGTCCTTTTTAGGTGATGTCACAATGATACTAACGCCTCCAAGCCCTGCAACATACGAGCCATCTACGCAGATCATCCAATACTCTGCTTCCTGATATGAGTTTGGAAGAGTAAATTCTTCAATAAAATTTGCTAAAGCTTGAGCTCGACGACCCATTGGATCATGTGCCCTACAACATCTGTTTTGCTCATTGCTTTTCATATCAGATGATCTGTCATTACCATGATGAAGTATGGACGAAGCTTCCTTAAAGCCACAATTAATAAGAAGGCCATCTTCTTTATTCGTGGGTACTTTGCTTCGTCTCCCTAAAAAGCCTAACTTGTGTAGTACACGGGTCATTGTACCTTGGATTCTTCACACATCAACGCCGAGCTAATGGTTGTTTTTGACACAGCTAGATACAAAAATAGCTCTTCTCCTTCTATTGATGGGCTCAACAATGGAGGCTTGGCCAGATACTCCTTGAGGTTCTAAAAGGCTGCTCCACACTCGTTCGTCCAATGGAAGGCCTGTTTAAAAGTTTTAAAGAAGGGAAGACACTTATCAGTGGCCTTCGAGAAAAACCTGTTTAATGTTGTCACTCGCCCTATTACCCTTAGCACCTCCTTGACTATCTTTGGGGAAGTCATGTTAAGTATGGCTCTAACCTTCTTTGGATTTGCCTCAATTCCTGGTTGAGATACCATGAAGCCTAGGAATTTTCCCGATGAGACCCTGAAAACACACTTCGTAAGGTTGAGCTTCATTCTATACCTTTTCATAGTATTGAACGTCTCTTGGAGGTCTTCCATGTGGGTTTTGGCTTCCTTACTTTTTGCAAGCATGTCATCCACATAGACCTCCATATTCCTGCCTATTTTCTTGCTGAACATTTGGTTCACCAATCTTTGGTATGTACCACTTGCATTCTTCAGTCCAAATGGCATGACTTTGTAGTAATATAGGCCCTAGCTAGTGACGAATGCAATTTTCTCCTGATCTTCCTTCTTCATTAGGATCTGGTTATAGCCTGAAAAAGCATCCATGAAAGTTAGCAGTTTATGACTTGTTGTTGAGTCAACGTGCTAGTCAATTCTAGTAAGGGGAAAACTATCTTTGGGGCATGCATTATTAAAGTCTGTGGAGTCCATACACATTCTCCACTTTCCGTTGGACTTTTTTACCATGACAACATTGGCAAGCCATTTGAAGTAGTAAACCTCTCGAATAAATCTACTGGCTAAGAGTTTTTCCACCTTTTCCATAACTGTTTTGTTCTGTTCTGGGGCGAATACTCGTCTCTTCTATTGGACGGGTTTCTTTGTTGGGTTGACATTGAAACTGTGCTCTATCACTTGTTCGTCAATCCCTAGCATATCTTCTTGGCTTCATGCAAAGATGTCCAGGTTCTTTTTCAAGAACTTCACTAGTTCATCCTTTAAGGACTATTAGAGCTCTTTTCCTACCTTGGTAGTTTTGGATGGGTCTTCTTCCACCAACTCTATGTTTTCCACCTCCTCTAAAGGCTTGGGTGGTTCCTCCTCTACCATCTAGGTATGATTCTTTCTGGATGCCAAGACTGCTTGGTAACATTCCCTAGCTAAAAGTTGGTCTCCATATATTTTTCCAATCCCATGGGGGATCGGGAATTTTACTTTCAAGCAGTATGTAGAAGTTGCAGCCTTAAGGCGGTTAAAGGTTGGTCGTCCAAGAATCACATTTAAAGATGAAGAGCAATCGACAATCAAAAAATCTACCATCCTTGTCACCTGAGCGAGTATGTCCTTGCTATAGTTTGCAATGAAATGATGCTTTTTGGATAAACACGGTCTCCACTAAAAGTGACCAACAGGGATCTGAAGGGTTTGAGGTGATTTGGATCCAACTTCATCTGCTGGAATGTCGTCATGTACATTACATCTGCCGAGCTTCTGTTATCCACCAACACTCTTCAGGTGTTGTACCCTTTAATGGTTAGTATAATGACAAGTGGGTCGTCGTGCGGCTATTTGATTCCCTTCGCATCTTGCTTAGAAAGACAATGTCTCCATTCCTAGTATGATGATGTTTTGCTATTGGGTGTTTGATATAAACACTATTTACTTGCCTTTGGACTGCCTTTCTCAGGGATTTGTATGATCCCTCAACAACTAGTCCACTGGTGATCATCTTTATGTCTCCTAGGATCTGCTTGGAATTGTCTCGATCTTCTTCCTTATGGTCGTCGGTAGACTTCTCTTCTGTTCGCTGGCGGGACTGATAATCTTTCTTTACAAACTTTTGAAGCTTTCCCTTCTAGATCAACTCCTCTATTTGTTCTTTCAAATCTCGGTACTCTTAGTATAATGACCATGGTCCTTGTGAAAATGGTACTATTTCTTTGTATCTCTTCATTTTGAGGACGAGCTTAAAGGTTTGGGCCATTTCAGTACAGGGTCGCCCTTTATCTGCATAAGGATTTTGTCCATGGGCATCAACAAATGAGTGAAATTTAGACTTTTTCTTCGACAACGTCTCTAGACCACTTTTGCTGGCCTTGGCATATGTGGGATTATCCTTGCAATGCCTCTTCTTGCCTTGGGACTCAACGCTTTCTTCCTTCTTTCGCATACCCACCAATCCCTTTGCAGTCAGTGCATCTTCCCCATTCTTGTATTTTTGTGCTTTGAACAACAAGTCTGTCATTGAAGTTTGAGGAGTCTTCCCTAGATAGAAGATAAGGTCAGGATTGTTCAACCCTACTTGGAAGGTTGTCATTATCACCTGATCATTTGCTTTGTCAATTTCTAGTACTGCTTTGTTGAAACGTTTTACGTACTCTCACAGGGTTTCCCCTTCTTGCTGCTTCACAATTAATAGGTAAGAGGTGGGCCTCTTGTGGCGTTGGCCCCTAATGAAATGATTGACAAAGGAGTCACTTAGTTTGTTAGGACATATGTGGTTCACTTGTTAAGAACATATGTTTGTTAAGAACATATGTCATTCTTTTATGTAATTGGCTAATTCTTTGACAAAACGAACTTTACTTGTATTTGGGTAGATCTAGGATGTTTTAATACGTCAAGAAATAAAGTTTCAAGATCAAGTGTTAAAGTCATGCAAGTTTGTCCAAGAAACAAGTTGAAGAAGTGCTTGTTATTAAAGCTCGACAGCTGGCTCGATAGCTACATCTATCGAGCTTTAAAAAGCTGTTTCAGCCTCAAGGCTCAATAGCTGCTCGACAGCATCTCAACACGTCTAGCTGTTGAGGTTTAAGAGAAACAGTTTTTCAGATTTGTTTTGATTCCAATCCGTGGATATGTCTTTGGGCCTTCTTTTCTCATAACCCTAGACATATAAAAAGATTATTTTAAGGGCCGTCAAAGTAGACACTAGTTGCACAAGCATTGAGCAAAGTCTGTTCAAGCAATTTGTGATCGGAGACAAAGTTTTCCCTAGTTCATCTCTTTGTGAAGAAGCTGCTGTGTCTTTGCACTATAGGGTTTTGTAACCAAGCATCTTATTGTTCTTCATTGTGAGGATGAACTGAAGAACTTTGCAGCCAACATCTTTCTCAAGTTGGTGATTGAAGTAGCGTACTGGGATCCGCACAATTGGTTAGTCACGTACTTGGAGCCGTGCATTGAAAATGAGAGATTGTTACTACAGAACAAGTCCAATTGGGTATTGAGGTAAGGGTTCAACTGTAGGTTGGTATAAGGTACTGGAATTTCTTTACTTGTAACCGCTTGTTATGATAATAGTGAATTCTTGGGAGTGGTGACCTTAAAATCACCCGGTGGGGTTTTTGCTTTGGAAGTTTTCCCCATTTGTAAACAAATCACCTTGTCAATTTATTTTCCACTACACTTTAGTTTATTGGTGATTTGTTTGTGCTACCACGCGTTTGCATGTTAAATTGGTTAATTAATTAAATTTGGCTAATTAATCAATTAATCCATCACAAGGGGTCAATACGTTTTTGGCCTATCAAGTGGTATCAGAGCAGGCACACTCTGATTAGGGTTTAATCTCTGTGTGTGATCCATTGACCCCTGTTGTCATGGTTGACACCGGATTGAAGAGATCTATGTTTTCAAATACATCTTGTTTTTCGAATCTCTATCTGTTTGAGCATTTCAAAAAATACAAGTCTTAAAGTTATTTGAACTTTCTTATAATGATCATTGGAAAAGATCTCTGCTTGACCAAGAAAAAACTAGATTGTCTCAGAATGAAAATGTGCACAGGAGTTTAGCTGAGAAAAGTAAAAATTAAAGGCTTAGCTCGTAAGAGGCAGATGCAAGAAAGCACCATTCCCACTAATCTGTCATCTAAGCATGAAGTGTGCTTTATGATGAATTCCGCATTTAAAGTTATGGACACTTACTTGTGGTACCTTGACAGCAGTTGCTCAAGACACATGACTGGAGACCGATCCCTCTTCAAGATTTTTGAGTCTAAGAAAGGTGGCAATGTCACTTTTGGTGATGGGAGCAAATCACAGATTAAAGGGAAGGGAATTATCTCTCTACCTAGACTGCCAGACATTGCAAATGTTCTGCATGTAGAAGGTCTAAGGGTGAACCTTTTGAGTATAAGTCAGATATGTGATCAAGACTTTATGGTACTATTCTCCAAGTGAAAGTGTCTTGTCATGGATGAGTCTGGAAAGAAACTCATAAGTGGTCTTCGCACTCTAGACAACTGTTATGGATTGGTTCCTGATGCTGATATTGTGTGCAACAACATTCGTTTGCCAAATGAAGATTTATGGCATCAACAGATGGGACATGCTAGTTACAAACATCTCTCTATTGTATCTAAGCATGAATCAGTTTTGGGGATACCAAAGCTTAGTAGAATGAGTAACGTGGTGTGTGGACCATGTTAGTTTGGGAAACAGACGAAAGCTAAGCATCTGGGCACTCAGACATCAGCTACATTTAGACCATTGGAGCTTTTACATCTGGATCTTATGGGTCCAACTAGAACCGAGTCTGTTGGTGGTAAGAGATACATCATGGTTGTGGTAGACGACTTTACTAGGTACACTTGGGTTATCCTCCTACAATCCAAGTCTGATGCTCCTGAGCACATTGAAGCTTTGTGCACAAGACTGCAGAATGAGAAGAACCTGAAAATTGATCGAATTCGAAGTGACCATGGTAAAGAATTTGAGAACTCATATATGGAGTCCTTTTGTACAAGATCAGGTATATCTCAAGAATTCTCTGCCCCCATTACTCCTCAGCAGAATGGTGTAGTAGAAAGGAAGAACAGGGTTATTCAGGAGATGGCCAGAGCCATGTTGCACAATAAGGATATGGCCAGAAACTCATGGGAGAAGCCGTTAACACTGCATGTCATACGGTTAATAGGATATATTTCAGACCCGGCACCAAGAAGACTCGAGTTATGGAAAGAAAGGAAGCCAAATATGAAGTATTTCAGAATATTTAGAAGCACTTGCTTCATCCTTAAGGATAGAGAGAATGTGGGAAAGTTTGACTCTAGAAGTGATGAAGAAATATTTCTAGGATACTCCTCTACAAGTAAGGCTTATCGAGTATACAACAAAAGGACCATGAAAGTAATGGAGACAGTAAATGTTGTTGTTGATGAATCTGTAGATTCCAGTATTGAGAAAAGATTTGAGGAACTTCCCAAAGAAATTCTTCCTCCTGAGTCAAAGGAAGTTCAAGAAATCATTGAACAAGATCCAATATCTCCAAGTACTCCATGTACTCCCAGTGTCATGGAAGAGTCTGCAAGTATACCCATTTCACCAGATTCTGAACCCCATCAAGAGAAAGGTCCCTCCTCCAAGATTAAGCTAAATCATCCTCCAGAAGATATTATGGGAAACATGAATGAACTCACATTAAGGAAACGAACAGTTGATAAATGTGTTGCTAACTTTGTGTCTTATTCTTGTTATTTGTCACAGGTTGAACCCACTAAAGTTGAGGAAGCTCTTCAAGATGAAAGTTGGGTTGAAGCAATGCATGATGAACTACTTCAGTTTTAGAAGAATGATGTCTTGACTTTAGTACCCAGACCGGAGGGTGAACAATAAGAATGATGGGGAAGGCAATGTGATTCGCAACAAGGCTCGACTTGTAGCTCAAGGATACTCACAAATGGAAGGAGTAGACTATGATAAAACATTTGCCCCAGTTACTCGTATGGAGTCCATAAGAATTCTCCTTGCCTTAGTTTGCCAGTTAAAATTCAAGCTTTATCAGATGGACATAAAGACTGCATTCTTGAATGGGCTACTTAAAGAAGATGTCTATGTGGCTCAACCAAAAGGCTTCATTGATCCACACTTTTCGGACCATGTGCTTTATCTCAAGAAGGCACTTTACGGGCTGAAGCAAGCACCTAGAGCTTGGTTTGATCGACTCACACAATACTTGGTGTCACATGGGTTCATAAGAGGAAATGCTGATCAGACTCTCTTCATTAAGAAGGAAGATGGTGAGCTGATTGTTGCTCAAGTCTACGTTGATGACATCATCTTTGGATCGACTAAGGATGAATTTGCTCATGGCTTCTCAAAAATCATACAAGCCGAGTTCGAGATGAGCATGATTGGAGAACTAACTCACTTCCTTGGATTGTAGATTCGTCAACACGATTCAGGTATATTTCTATCTCAATCTAAATATGCTAAGAATCTTGTGAAAAAGTTTGGTTTAGAATCTGCTAGTTTTGTTAGAACCCCTATGAGCCCAAATGATAAACTTACTGTTGATTTGTTAGGTAAAAGTGTTGATTCATCTCTATATAGAAGCATGATAGGTAGTCTTCTTTACCTCACTACTAGTAGACCTGACATTAGTTATAGTGTTGGAGTGTGTGCTCGATATCAGGCTAATCCAAAAGAGTCTTATATGACTGCTTTAAAAAGAATAATAAAGTATGTCAAAACCACCGCTGATTTTGGTGTGTGGTATAGCAAGGACACTAATGATGTCTTAGCTGGGTACTCTGACGCCGAGTGGGCAGGGAATGCTGATGATAGAAAGAGTACATTGGAAGGCTGTTTTTATGTGGGTAATAATCTTCTCTCCTGGATGAGCAAAAAGCAGAACTCCATCTCTTTATCCACTGTTGAAGCTGAGTACATTGCTGCCGATAGCTGTTGCACCCAACTCTTATGGATGCAAAAACTCCTCCATGATTATGGTATTTGTCTAGAACATCTCACCATCTATTGTGATAATACCAGTGCCATCAACATCTCTAAGAATCCGGTTCAACATTCTCGAAACAAACACATAGAGATTCGACACCACTTCATTAGGGAGCTTGTTGAAGATGTTACTCTTACTATTGAGTTTATCCACACCGATGATCAAAAGGCTGAGCTATTCACCAAGCCTCTGGACAGCAAACGTAATTGGGTAATCCTTTGACTTGGCTAATCCTTTGACAAAACGCACTTTACTTGTATTTGGATAAATCTAGGATGTTTTAATACGTCAAGAAACAAAGTTTCAAGATCAAGTGTTAAAGTCATGCAAGTCTATCCAAGAAACAAGTTGAAGAAGTGCTTGTCATTAAAGCTTGACAGCTGGCTCAGTAGCTACATCTATCGAGCTTTAAGAAGCTGTTTTAGCCCCGAGGCTCAATAGCTGCTCGACAGCATCTCGACACCTCTAGCTGTCGAGGTTTAAGAGAAACAGTTTTTTAGATTTGTTTTGATTCCAATCCGTGAATATGTCTTTGAGCCTTCTATTCTCATAACCCTAGACATATAAAAGGATTATTTTAAGGGCTGTCAAAGTAGACACAAGTTGCACAAGTATTGAGCAAAGTCTGTTCAAGCAATTTGTGACCAGAGATAAAATTTGCCTTAGTTCATCTCTTTGTGAAGAAGTTGCTGTGTCTTTGCACCATAGAGTTTTGTAACTAAGCATCTTATTGTTCTTCATTGTGAGGATGGACTGAAGAACTTTGCAGCCAACATCTTTCTCAAGTTGGTAATTGAAGTCGCGTACTGGGATCCGCGCAATTGGTTAGTCACATACTTGGAGCCGTGCATTGAAAATGAGAGATTGTCACTACAGAACAAGTCCAATTGGGTATTGGGGTAAGGGTTCAACTATAGGTTGGTATAAGGTACTAGGATTCCTTTACTTGTAATCGCCTGTTGTGATAATAGTGGATTCTCGGGAGTGGTGACCTTAAAATCACTCGGTGGGGTTTTTGCCTTAAAGGTTTTCCCCATTCGTAAACAAATCACTGTGTCAATTTATTTTCCACTGCACTTTAGTTTATTGGTGATTTGTTTATGCTACCACGCGTTTGCATGTTAAATTGGTTAATTAATTAAACTTGGCTAATTAATCAATTAATCCATCACAAGGGGTCAATACGTTTTTGGCCTATCATAGTTGATCAAAATTTGCAATAAACGCTGCGAGCAGCTTACTAAACCACACCCTTGCCGCTCCCCTAAGGATTGCTGGGAATGTCCAGCAAATGACTTCATCTGGGGTCTGTTGGAGGCTTAGAATTGTCTTGAATGCCCCTATATGATCCAGGAGATCCTTTGTACCATTGTAAACTTCCAGCTGGTAGTGAAGGGTGAGTCTGTCCTTTTGATCATACCATCAAGGTTTACTGCTGTCTTACCCTTCATGGCATTTTTTACTTCGTCTAGCTCCTTCCTTATGTTTTTCATCATTTGATCACTGCCATGAATTGACTGTGCGGTGTGTTCTGAAGTTTCTCTTTTGCAATTCTCTGGGCTATGGGCTTCATCGTCATTGTCATTGCAGTTACGCTGAGACTACGACATACTCGTGCCCTCAAGACGTGCCTTTCGTTTCAAGTCTTTATTATGTTTCATCAATTCTTACACATTAGCTGTTAGTGCTTGAATTTGTTGAGCCATTACCACCAAATCCGACAGTGCAATAGTGGTTGGGTCCATCGGTTCTATGGAACTTAGTCAATAGAGAATTCAATGGCTTATGGTCGTTTCCCACAGGCAGTGCCAAATTGATGAAGCACGATTTCACCTCGTCAATATGTTCCTCGTTAGTACGATGGACGACCTGAAGATCTTGTGTAAGAGAAAATACTAAGTGGATAATGACATCGGTTTGGGGCCTACCAAGGACCCTCCGATACTTAAATTAGCTTAAACTCTTTAGAAATAAGTAATCTGTAGAGCGATCTATGTGTGTATATCTCTTTATGTATCATTTACCTGGCTTTCTTGGCTTTATATAACTTCTGTGTGAATTAATGCTTTGTATAACGTTGCACTATAGCTAGGGGAGTTATGGCTTAATGATGACCGCTTAATCCCAGCTTTTTATTGTCCGTAACGATTATTTAAATACACATTATTGGATGGTAGTAATGGTTTCGCGATCTTTATCACTCAATCATTGAATTCCATCTGGAATTAATGCACTTACTCTCGTCCATACTCTTACTCATCATTATTATAGATGGTTTGCAAGTACGAACGAGCATTTATATGCTACTCATTAGAACATAAACATTACAAAACATTATAAAAATATGCATGATTTTTTATTATCATATATGTGGGAGCCAAAGGTAATCTAGGTAGGAAAATATAAAATTGTTTTCTACCATCTAACGTCGCACCATGAGGTTGAAAGAGTTTTTTCAAACTCAATAGCTCTGCGGTGTGCCACTTCCTTAGTAGTTGTAGAAACCACTACACTAGCCTAAATAGTATTGTTGAGGTTTTTTTTTTTTACACAAGATAGAATTTCTATTCTAGCTTAATCTAAGTGTATGTGTGTGTGAAATTCCCTTTTGGAAACTTGAACCCCGACTCTTGCCTCCCACATCTCACAAGCACTTACACTTGTGGAGTGACCACCGCACCAAAAGTGCACGGTAGTCTTGCTGAGTGAGTTGAATCTGTCACTATACAAGACATTGTAAGAGAGAGAGAGAGAGCTTTCCAAAAATATTTAGTGGAAAACAACTTCTAAAAAATAAGCCTTAGTTTTAATAGAATTTTCTATTGATAAAAATAGTTTTCCTTTAACATTTTTTTAATGCTACCAAATACCATAAAACACAAAGACTATCTTTACTTAAGGTTTTCCATTGTAACAAAAAAAAGATGTAAATTATAATTTTCCAAATTCATGAGAAGAAAATCAAACTTAACCAAATTTTAGAGAGGTAAATTTTACTCTAAAAAAAATAATAAAAAAGAGAGATGTAAATTTTACTTTAATATCTATATTTAAAAAAATTACTTTATTTATAAGAGAAAGACGAAGGACACGCAGAAAGTGTGCTACTTGGTTTTGTTGGTTATTAATGACAGCCTTTTGGCTTTAGAACTTAAAAGTAAAAAAGACTGCAAACTATTGGCAGATATTGTCCATAATACGCATGTAGACTTCATAAAGTAAAACTGAATTAAATGTACATGGAAAATAAAAATTGATTTTTTTTTCTATTTTTCTCATTTTTTTCATGATATATACAAGAAAGGGAATTTGTTGCAACCTTGTATGGTGCATCAATTGTTACATAAAGGGTAAGGTTGCAGTCAAAAAGAGTTGATAAGTGTCCAATAGTCATGTTCAATGCACATAACTAGCTTAACCCATAATTTGTTGTTACTTTTTTTTTTTTTTGTCACCTTACCTTTTGTGCAGCAATTACTGCATACATATTTAATACTACAAAAAATATGTTCTCAAATTTCCATTGGGTGAGTTCTGGCCTATGATCAGGTGAAAAGTGTAGTTTGGCATTGGATTATAAGTCGATTTTTTTATGTATTATTTGTAGGTCTCACACTATTTTTTGTGTCAGTTTTATTTTAAACTAGTCGCTAACCCATACTATGCACGAGAACTTATCTATTTGTGAGGTAGATTAAAATAATTTTATAAAATCTTAAATTGATTAAGAAACTACATCATTACATGATTTGCTCTTGAATGATTTCAATTTGTGTTACAATTTAATGAAGAAGCCATGACTTACAAAAAATTTATTAGACAATTTCAGATATTGAAAAAAATAACTCAAAAATTCAGATATTAAAACTTCTGAAAGACCCAAAAATATTAAAGAATCAAATAATTTACTATTTAGAAATTATTGAAAAATATATATATATATGACTAAAAAATAGAAAAATATAAGAAAAAGAATAGGTTACATTCAAAAGAATAATCCATGGCTATAAGTTTACACTCTATCATAAAATATCACGTTATTGAAGTAAAGAGATAATAATAATAATAATAATAATAATAATAATAATAATAATAATAATAATAATAATAATAAAAATAAAGTTTGAGTTTGAGTCTAAGTTGGACTCATTAGAAAGATAGAGTTCTACTCTTTGATAAGTTTGGATTAAACAAAAATATTGTTGTTTAAAAGAAATGATGAGTTTGTGTTTAAGTTGGACTTGTTAAAGAAATAGAGTTTCACTCCTTATTAAGTCTGAACTAAATAAAAATAATTTTATTTAAATAACATGATAATTTTATTTAAATATTGTATTGACGTGGAAAATTGTGAGAACTTCATAGGTTTTGGTTATATATATATATATATATATATATATATATATAGATGTTATGATTTTTTTAAATTTTAAAAATAAGTTAACTTCTAATTTTTTTTTGTCTCATATTATGAAAATAAGCAATTTTTAAATAAACATTTAACCGAAAAAAATTATCCATATAAGAATGCAAGTTTCTCTCTTTTTTATAACTATTTTGAGGTCTCTTATAAAATGCGACATGGACTACACATGGAACAGAGGCAGTACGAAGAACTTCCTAGAATTATGAAGCAAAACATCAAGCTCATATTGATCATTAAGATCTTGATTTAATAATGAAAAATAATAACCATAAAAAGAAAATATAAGTTAAGTTGTTACAGATCTTCAATCAAGTTATTGCTCAATTTGGAATGAATTAGCATTTCAAAATAATGATACATAGCGAAAAAACTTCACAACATTTTTATAAAAGTTAAGTTGATAAGTATTGGTGCAAATACAATAATAATAAAAATTGTGGGGGGTAAAAGTGCTTGAATATACATTTGGGCTTTGGGCCTGATTAGTTGGTACAAATTTGTTCAATCGGGGTCTCTAGGCCCACAGGTCAGTCCGCACTATAGTGATCCGAGGAGTTGTCCGAGGAGGAGTATCTCCTCGGACAGGCCCAGCAAAGGCCCTAGGACTTGCTAAACAGTTTAGAGGCAGAATTCTGGAAGATCTGTAGGGTAAAGGTGTGATCCAAGCACCCTTTAGAAGCAGGAACGCGTGAGAAATATCTGAGGAAAAAGCTGCTATCACCGCATTAAAGGCCCTGTATCTACCTCCCTGGTCGCATTAATGGAGAAATGACCTCTAAACAGTAAAATTCAGCCTTCCAGCTATTATTTAAAGACTTTAAGAAGGTGGTGGATGTGACAAGTATCTGGGAGGAAGATTTGTGTTACACGTGGATAAAACAGGGAAGAAGAAGAAGGATATAATAAGATGAGAGAGGAAAGAAGAGGGGGATCTTCTTTTTTGGAAACTAAAAATTGTAATCTTTTGCTTAGAGGAAGAAAGACTATACAAATTGTCCTCAGCTTACGTCCGAGGAGGGTTTTCTTGTCATATTCATCTATCACTTGCATAGATTGCGGCATTCTAGCTTGTTGATCAACTTCCAACATCCCAAACTTAGGTTTAAACCCATACTTTACAAATTTCGTTGTATAAGGCTCTTTGGGCCTGAGCCCATCACTTGTTTTTGGATCCGGGTACGAATTGTGCACTTACAGAAATAACACTAAGTGTTAAAGCCCAAAACTCCACAAAAAAGAACCCTCTTTTTTGTCTAGAACCGCTCTATTTTTTTTTAACACCTCCCTTTTCGACACATATTTAGCCCAATATTTGAATCAATTCATATTAGTCCATTAATCACCACAATTAAAAAGAATAAAATAGTCTCTTTCATTTTCAATGTAAAATTAAATATTTTCACTAACTTTTCATTTTTCATATTAACTCCTACGTCTTAATATTTATGTTATAATATAAAATCATTTTAATTAATTAATATTAAAATATTCCAACAATTCCCCCTCATTTTTATTTTTATTGACTTTTATCTAAATCTACAAGGATAAAAGTAACATTACTTCTTCTTCTTCTTCTTCTTCTTCTTCTTCTTCTTCTTTTTTTTTTAAATTTTTATTTTTACTAACAATATGTGACATTAACTAAGTATAAACTTTTTTTATCAAATTTTTTTGTGTTTATAACCTTATATACTACCCCATCGATGTAATTGATGGTATGTGTAACATGTATAAGGTAAAGGAGCTTCCAGAAATGACAACCATCACTGAAACTTTATCTACTATTTTACAATATATAAAAAAATGCCAAATTATATCAAAAAGTATATAAAGACAAAAGCGACTGGGTCTTCAATTAAAATGACATGAATGAATGTATGTATTCATCTCAAAAAGACATGAATGTAACTCCTCCCAAAAATAATAATTACCTTCAAGGCCCAATTAACCAAATAAGCATCATGTAAATATGTTTTTTGGTTTGTTATCGGCATGGTTTCAATGACAAATGATGATGGCAACAATCTATTTAACAAGTCAAAGGCAACAGTTCTAATCGAAATCTTTACTTCTTTCTTAAAGCAAAAAAAAAAAAAACTGTATTTTTTTAAGGGTTTAGTCAAACTTTTTACTTTTATTTTTAGAAATATAAAAAACAGTAAAAATTAATTATTTTTTTTTATTTTTCCATATAAATTTTTGTAAAATTACTTCTTAAATTTATGCTTTTAGGCCATTCATTAAGTTTTGTCTTTTGTAAAAGATAAACCTTCGTTTAAGAGTTCATAAAGGAATAGAATAGAATAATCATAAATGAATAAGATTTTTATTATTTATTTATATATAGAGATAGTTTCAACTTATGACGCCTACTCAAAGGCTTTATTAATTGAGCTAACTGGCACCCACGTAAAGGAATAGAATTGAATGTATTTAAATAAGGAAAATGAAATTAAGTAATCTTATTTTGATATTTTAAAATAAAGGAATGCAAGGTAAGTAGCTTTTTTTTAGGGAATGTAAGTAACTTTATTTAAGAGTAACATAGAGTAAAATAAATGAAATCCACATGATGCAAAGGTTTCCTTGCTCATTGACTCACACACACGGGCTTGGAGAGCTAATATGGTTCAACAATTTTTCTCCCCAATAGATGTCTCTACAATTCTAAGCATTCCCCTTAGCTTTCGACTTCCTTGTGATCAAATGGTTTGGGTGCTTACCCTAAAAGGGGACTTCACGGTGCATAGTGCTTACAAATTAGCCTTGGAAATGGTGCACGATGGGAATTCCAGGGAAGCATCAAACAACCAATTGAATAAACTGTTCTAGAAAACCATATGGAGGCTCAACGTTACAACAAAGTCAAGTCCTTTGCATGGCGTGTGAGTAAAAATATCATACCAACAAAAGCTAACTTATGTCATCGGAAAGTGATTGATAATCTTACTTGCGAGGCATATGGTTTGAGGGCTGAGAGTAGCGGGCATGTGTTAGGATGTGTGCCCTTAAATTCTATTATATGGTGCTATGTATGAAATTTTGTATGACTTAATGTTGTGATTAATAAAATTGTTTTTATTATTATCTAAAATAATAGTAACGTCAATATTGAGACATTATCATATAGTCCATGAGATGCATAATATGTGATTTATGTAATTTAGTCACAGAAGATATAAATCACAAGTTCTTTGTAAACTCAGAATTGTAGTTCGTAGTCGATAATGAATTTGGGCATTTCATCTACGAAGACTATAACATATCAACTAAGATGATTTGTTTTGATCATGGCAATGGAGATTTCTAGTTGGTATGTTTATATGTTTTAAGATTTAAAACATATTGAACTGGACCGCTGTGAGATTTATTATTCTCCTAACAACTGTCAAATGAATAATATGATGGAAAAATAACATGTTTGTATTGCATACAAAACATATGCAGCAGAAAAATAACAGATCTACTTCATTCATAAATGTTAACATGCATTATGTAAGTTTCAGAATATAAGAACAAGAGAGTGTACCTTGGAGCGGTGAATTTCAAAACCGAAGATCAGAAGTACTTGGGAACACTTTCAATCTTCACTCCAATTCCACTAACGCCCAAGATGTGTGGTCTCTCAATCAATTCCAAAGGGAGAATGTCAAAAAGTCTAACACTTCTTACACACCTTTTCACAATAGTGTTATTGTATGTTCACTACAGAAAATTCTGTATGTTTCTCCTTTTGTATCTAACAGATTATCTAATTGGGCTAGCATTTTGGGCCTTTCCAATTGGGCTTAAGTCTATGGCTTGAAGTGGGACTAAAATGGACCAATAAGACACTAGCTCCAATGGGCCTTGAGCTTTTCTGTCAACTTTTGACAAGTCCAAAGTTACCATTAACTATATTTAATACCACTTATAAATATAGTTGCACTCTAGGCTTTATTTATAAATCATATCTCATGACTTTATTGTACATGCAACCTCTTTATAAAATATTCGTAATAATACAAAGTCATGAAAGAAGACTACCACTTTGTAGATTACTACATCTTATCCTTGAGTACCCGGTCTAATCCTTTAAAGTTATTCATCATATATTTATGAAATTTAATTCCATAAATATATATTTTAGTAACTCCTTACTAAAGTGGTTAGGCCTAACTCTCTGAATAACTGAACTCATTAAACTTATCTCAAGAGAATATTTTATATCTCCGTTAAGAGACTATGAATTCCATCTTGAGAATATATGTTACATCAACACTAAATGTGATTGCCCAACATACTGAGGTTTTGATCGTTTCTTTAAACCTCACTCCTGATATATCAAAGTAACCTACATCTCATGATCAGGTCCATTATTCTCTCAAGATTAAGAATTCATGTAAATGTAAATCATGAGCTTATCATGAGCTTGACAGTCGTTAGGAGAATAATAAATCTCACACCGGTCCAGTTCAATATGTTTTAACTCTTAAAACATATCAACATATCAACTAAAAATCTCAATTTTCATGATCAAGACAAATTATCTTAGTTGATATGTTATAGTTTTCGCAGATAAAATGCCCAATTTCATCACCGACTACGAACTATAATTTTGAGTTTATAAAGAACTTGTGATTTATATCTTCTGTGACTAAATCACATACAATGCATCTCATGGACTATATGATAATGTCCCAATATTCATGTTACCATTATTTTTATATAATAATAAAACAATTTTATTAAACACAATATTAAGTCATACATAATGTCATAAATAATAACATACATAGCATCATACAATAGGATTTAAAGGCACACATCCTAATATAATAAACTCACAACTTCTATTTATATGAACTCTTAATCATGAGAGGATAATAGACTTGATCATGAAGTGTAAGTTGCTTTGATATATCAAGAGTGAGGTCTAAAGTCACGATCAAAATCTCAGTATGTTGAGCAGCCACATTTAGTGTTGATGGAACATATATTCTCAAGATGGAATTCATAGTCTCTTAACGGAGTTATAAAATATTCCCTTGAGATAAGTTTAATGGGTTTGGTTATTTAGAGTGTTAGGCCTAACCACTTTAGTAAGGAGTTACTAAAGTATATATTTATGGAATTGAATTTCATAAATATATGATGAATGACTTGAAGGATTAAACCGGGTACTTAAGGAATTAAGATGTAGTAATTTTCAAAGTGGCAGTCTATATTCATGACTTTGTATTACTACAAATATTTTATGAAGGAGTTACATGTACAATAAAGTCTTGGAATATAATTTATTAATAAGGTCTAGAGTGCAATTATATTTATATAGTGGTATTAAATAAAATTAATAGTAATTTTGGACTTGTCAAGAGTTGACAAAAAAGCCCAATGCCCTTTGGAGCTAGTGTCTTATTGGTCCCTTTTGGTCCCACTCCAAGCCACACACTAAAGCCCAATTGGAAAAGCTCAGTAGGCCAGCCTAATTAGATAATCAGTTAGATATAAAGGGAGAAATATACATAATTTTTTTATAAGAGAGAAATATCATTATGAGATGATGTGTATGTGTGAGTGAAGCCACTCCTTTATTCTCCCTTGAAAATTGATTGAGAGACCACACTTCTTGGGCGTAAAGTGGAATTATAGTGAAGATTAAAAGTGTTCCCAAGTACTTCTAATCTTCTGTTTTGAATTTCACCACATTAAGGTACGCTATCTTGTTCTTAAATTCTAAAATTTACATAGTGCATGTTATCAATTATGAATGAAACAGATCCATATTTGCTGCTTCCGCTGTATGTTTTGCATAAGATACAAAACTAGATTTTCCAACAGCATGTACTATGGGATTGTGAGAAAGCACAGGAGATTTGGACACTTTCTGGTATTCCCTTTAAAGTACGTGGGGCCAATTTTCTAGAATTTGTGGATCTTTTATGGCACTTGAAGTTCAGGCAAAGGATGGGGGATGACTTGCTAGAGCTTGTTGTTTTGGTGACTTGGTGTTTATGGGTCAATCGTAATGAAGTCAGACTTGGTAAGGTAGGACTACCGGGTCTACTATTTTGAAGAAGACACGATACATGTTGGATTTGTTCCAGACTGCGAATCTGAAGTTGTCCCAAACCAATCCTAAGGAAGAGGTAAGATGGGAGCCCCCAAGTGATCTGTGGTACAAAATTAATAATGATACTGCAATCTTTGAAAGCACCATTTCTATCAAAGTAGGAGCTATTATTCGAGACCATGATGGACAAGTCGAAGCAGCTTTTAGCAAGGCACTTCTGGTACCTTTGGGGCAGCTGGAGGCTGAGGCAAAGACACTAGAGGAGAGCATTTTATTTGCCTCGGACGTGGGTGTTTGGGATGTTATTTTTGAGAGAGACTCCAAAATTGTTTGTGATGTAGTAACTAGATGTAGTGAACCACCATCAACAATAAGCACTCTAATTGAGGGGATTAGATTGAAACTGCAAGACTTCCAAAGGGCAAGGGTATCACATGTTCTTCGACATGGTAATCACCCTGCTCATTTATTGGCACAATATGCTAGGCATTTATTTGGTTATATAACTTGGATAGACGAAACTCCTTATATGGTTGAGTCAGCAGTGACTCATGATGTAATGTTGTTATCTTTGTCTTAATAAAGGTACTGTCTTCTTAACAAAAAAAGAGTTCTCTTATTGAAGTGGGCTTTCCCCACCCCTTTTGTATTTTTTATACAAATTATACTTTTTGACTTTTATATTTTTTTATAGAAAATATTTCATACATTTGGAAACATATAAATAATTTAGAAAAAAAATGATTAATAGATTATACACAAAAAAAAAAACTTATTAATAGGTAATTGGGGATTAAGTTCAAATGATAGTAAGTTTTTTCAATATTAAACTAATCAATAAACTTTAAGTAGATTAGTAATTTTACAAGTCCATTGTAGAGTTATATCATGTATACTAAATATCATATCAATATGATGTATGTACTATTCAATTTTGAAAGCTCGAATATGTGTGAAAACACAAGAGTTGTTTAGACCCCCAAATTAAAAAAAATTACGGCTCAGTTGATTTTACTCTAACTTAACTAAGTGCAGAATAGAGTAAATGCGATCGAACAAATAATAAAACTACTCTAAGTTATATTCATCATATATCAACAATAAAATGAAAGCTAAAAGAGTGGGAAGAAAGACGCAAACACAAGATAACACCGAGACTTGTTATTGAAGAGGAAACCGAAGAACTCAGCGAAAAACCTATTCGCTGCCTTCCAAGCGGTAAATCGATCCACAAGAAAATAACTTGGAGTACACGAATAACAAAAGACCCTCCAAGCCTAGTCTACCCCATGTACTTGAGCCCTCCAAGCTACTGCTACCAATTGACTTGACGAAATCTTGTCTTCTCTAGCTTTCTAGATCACGCAATTCAGTCCGATTGCATCCACCAAACAAATGGCTTCTTCCAATACTTCCCAGTAGCACCAAGACCTCACTTTACACTCAGAATGGGTGTGGTAAGTGTTTAGGCTATTAACCTCTCAAGGATATGGATTTGAATATGGATATGGAGAGGTAGGAGTTTGAGGAAAACCATAAAGGATTGTGTAAAGGATTGTGGGTATAACAATCTTTAACTCTCAAGGGTAATATCTAGGGTTTTCTCTATGAAAAGCACTCCTTACAATATGTGAGTAATGAGGGTGTATATAGTGTGGGTGAAGATATGATGTAACAGATATGCCAAAATAGCAGAACAGAATGTTTCGCGAGTATTTCGTGGGAAGGCCTTACCCGCAAATTACTCGTGAAAATCAGCTATCATGACTCTTTGCATTCCAGTCATGTTCTCTGCATGTGGCCCACTTCACACGAAGGTTTCTCATGAAACTTCTTGCGAATTCCACTTTGTCTTCAATAGGCTCTTGAGTTTTCACACTCTCTCTCATACACAATCCTTACAATAAAATCCCACATAAAATACAGGGTAAACATGATTGAACATAATTACAATCAAATTTGGCACGAAATTAAAGTCAACACAAAATAGTTGTAAATCACAACTTTACAATCTCCCCCTTTGGCTATTCCATGACAAAACCCCTAAAACAGAATCTAGACTTAAACATGAGTTTGGGAATAGTGGTAATAATCACTTACGCCTAATCTAGAAGTTGTGAAGCACTTGCACGTATACACATGTATCTTGAAACACTCGCATACAAACAAAACTTTCATTAAGCTTATGACAAGTTGAATACAAGGTACGTATAGGAACAAGTAAAATGCGATTAAGGAATTAAACAAGATATAAACTATGAAGCATAACTTGATCAAACATGACCAGTCATTAAAGAATGACTAAAATGAATATTTAACTAGTTAATGATCATCTGAACACGCAATGCAATTAAGAGCAATGCAAAAATTAATTGCATGTCCAACACACAACCTATCCAAAACACAAAAAGAATTTGCATCAAGGATACAAGATCCAACAAGGGCACAAGTGTGTAGTACTAAAGATAATGCATAGATAACCTAAAAGTACTTAAAAAGCTACAAAACAAGGATACAAAAACAAAGTACTAAAGATTAACTGAAATTTAAACTAGAGTACTTTAAAGGTTTAAAAGAAAGCAACGTAAATATCCAAGAGTTATAAAAACTATAAAGGTAAAAGAAAGTAAACTACTAAACCACCACCAAAATAAACCAATATCTATTATATGCTATGCTATGTTCCCCCTCAAACTGTGCATCTTCCCTTCAAACTTTCTCCCCCTTTTTGACCAGAATGGCCAAAAAGGCTAGAACTGCTCGGACTCGGATTTGGAGCCTTCTTGTTGTTGCCGCCGCTGTTCCATCATCATATCATCAATCTGAAATGAAAGTGTAGTGATCTGGCCTTCGATGTAGGTAAATTGAGTCGAGGTGTTTTGCACATGGGATTCAAGCATGCCATACATTTGCTCAACCTATGCAATGTGATGATCAAGGTGATCGGGTGCCCGTACACGTGCTTGGGAAGAGGGTTATGCAGAGCCCTCCGAGGCTGATGTGGACTTGTTTACCTCTTCCTCAATATCGTCCCTTGGGATTTGAGAAATTCCAGTAATTGGTCTAGTGATATGGGCTTCGCTTTGGTTCATTGTTTGAACACTAATTGGATAGTCCCTTTGCACCATGGTAAGACCACTCGGAAACTTCAAGCTTGTTCTTGCTATAAGAGCCATGATGAGACTTGGAAATGGCAAGACGATACTCGAATTCCTCTTGGTGATGCATTTTGTGAAGAGGTAGTAGATGTGACTGTATATGTCAATCTCCTTATGTGTGAAGAGATCATAAAGAAAAACAGGTCTTGGTCTGGACAATGTGGTCAAGTTCGTCATCGGGTAGAGGTTGTAGAGCATTATATGGGCCAATGTCCTTATCTCCGGGGTGAAAGGAACGATGGTCAGGGCCTTCTTTTTGAGATCACCATCGAGGACGTCTGCAATTGGCTCAAGAGAATCCAATCTATTATCATATTGGATAAGAAGTTGTTGAGATGGTGGACGAACTTCCAATACCTCGTAAATAGATTCCCTCGTGACAGAAAATTCTCTTTGCCTCATCCAACAATTAATGCTCTCCCATTCCACAAGGGCATTTGCAAAGAATTCCCTTATGATTTCGGCAAAGACATTCCCACTTGGGTTCAACAACTTTTTCCATGTCCTCTCCTTGAACACTTCAGGAATGAAAGTGTTTTCAAGGGTTTCCATTCTTACAACCCTTTCCATAATGATCAGTGCCCTTTTGTAGAAGTCGTTGTAGGCCATATCTACCTCAACACGTCAGAAATATTCTGAGTCAGTGCGAGAGCACTTCAATGACTTCTTTGAGGCCGAATGCTTAGTAGGAGACATTTGCAAAATCATTCACAGACACAAATAGACAAGTACAAAACATAAAACAAGAACACAAACTTGATTAGTACCAAGTTAGTTCATAAAACAAATACAAATTCCTATAAAAATATAAACATCACAAGATCATGTTATAAGACCTAAATATGTAGCAAAATTTATCTAGCATGAGTGATATGCAAAACATGACAAGTGAACAAGTGTGTGCATCAAGTGTGCATGTGGTGTGCACATGAGATACATGATCAAGGCATGACTAAGAATAGTTGGGTCAAAGTGTGTAAAACACACAACCAATGATCAAAACATGATAAATATGTATAATCATGGTAATTCCCAAAGTTTGGTACTCATCGGGGTCCAAAACAACACCAAAATCCCATTTAGGCATTTTATCAAATACTTGGTATGCACCAACACAAACAACAAGTAAGCAATGCATGAACACATGAAAATCTTGCCTAAATACATGTTAAAATGCCATAAGGGGCCAACACAAACACAAGCAAAGCAAATGGGACAGAGTCCAAACAAGAAATTGAAAAAAAAATTTCACAAAACTTAAAGTTTCCCAACCTCTTTTCAAAAATATACCCAACTCATGCAAAACCTAGAATCTAAGGCTTAATCTAAGGAAATAATGGAAAAAGAGTGATCAAACATACCTTAGAGAAGACTTTGAGAAGATTTCACTTGAGTTTTGGTTGGGTTTTTGAGAGAAAATAGGTTTAGGGTTGAGACAGGCTCGAGGGAGGCAAATGTTATGATTTTGAAAAATTGTCATGATCAGCCCTTAAAAACTGAAAACACGCTTTTTTCGCGGGTTAGCTTCTCGCGAAGTTACTCGCGAAAAATGCCATTGAAGTACAAAACTTTTCACAGGTAAAATATTCTTGTGAGACAGTAGCGAAAGTTTCTATTTGAAAATTTTGTGTTGTCAAGTTTTGCCTATCTCATTTTTGCAGAAGTGCTTACTCGTGAAGCTTCTCGCGAAAATGCCTCTGAAGGAGTTTTTATTGAAAAAACATGAATTAAGAAATATGAACAAAAACTCAAAATACGAAAGCATAAAAACACTTTAAAAAACATATAAAATACTCAAAAATATTTTTTGGGTTTGACCAATAAGCAATTGAGTATACACATCACATTTGAACATGTACAATCACACAAATGAAATAAGCATTCATTGAACAAATAGTCTTGTGTGTTGTGTGTGTGGATCAAGTATGAACTATAGTCTAGTATGAAGTTTTGATGATCAATTCAATTAAGTTATACACAACTAGTACTAAGTCAAGTGGTTTATCTCAATTATAGAAATGAACATATATGACTTCTCACCAGTGTGATTACAATTAATTGAAAGCTTTTTGTTTTGCTTCCATTTTACATACATTTAATCAAAACAACTCAAAACTTTTTAGAAACAATGCCATTAACAATTGAATGAACTTTGACAATTTTGCTTTTGGCTTTGGCACCATACATTTTAGTACAAATCATTTTCCCTTTTTTTTAGTAAAATACTAGTATGTACGATGGCTTTTTCACCTCAAAATTCTCTTTTCGATATTGAAACTTGTAGAGCTCTTGAAAAAGAAAAAGAAAATGTGAGGAGATATATAGGCACAAGTCTACGCATGTATAAGATCAAACAAGTCTATTGACTAATCATTCATGACAAGCTTGAAGATCTATTTACAACAATCAAAACGTAGATTTTTAGATGTTGCTCACACTTAGAGAATGTGCATACATAATAAGCTAAGCTCGTAAATGCACTACGCTATTAGTACGAAGGTACTAGGCCAAACTCACATGTGAAATACACAACATAAGTGATCAAACTTTTTGGAAGTTTTTCAATTTTTATGGTTTTTGAATTTTTCAACACACTCAAAAATAGAACATGTAAAGTAGATCAACAAAAACAACAAGTACAAAACACTTGAAAAGAAACATGCTAAAACAAAAACATAAACAAACAACCAAACATAGTCACAACATATTGAAAGAATTGATGCATGGACATGTTTTAATGCTTATGCATATGTACCCTTCTTCACCCACACGACACGTGCATTTGGGGTGATATCCCTAGAGGATTGGGTACTTGAATTTTGACTCTCAAACCTTTGGGTGAAGTTCACCAAGCACGAAGTGATGGTATTTATTATCTTCATCACATCCCTCAAACTGGGATCAACTTCTCGTTCTTTTGATTGCTTGGCGTTCCAATATCCCTTTCCTTGTCCTCTTACCCTTTGAGAATCCGCCTTCTTCAATGAGCAAAGATTATAGCAATTAGGTCTTGTGTGTCCTCAGACTCCACAATGGTGGCAAAAGTGTTGAACTTGAGGACCTCTTTGAGCCTTCGGAAGAGACTTCCCTTTAGCCTTGGGTTTGGCCACAAATGGAGTTTGAGGTTTTGTCAAAACCTTTTGAGCATTTTCATTTGGCTTCTTCTCAAGCTTCACATCCTCAACACTTGGAGTTGCTACCATTGGTTCCTTGGCTTTAACGAACTTCATCTCCTTTGACCCATTGGCAGTTGAACTACTCTCTCCGGTGTATCCCAAGTTGCTTTTATTGGTAAAAGGCTTTTGATGTGCAAGCACTTCGTCAAGCTTCTTGGAGGCAGCCCACTTCACTTTGGCATTAGCTTGGATCACTTCTGTTGGGGTTTATGCCCTAAAACCCAATTTATTGGCATGTATTTAATAATTAAATTGTTTAATTATATGAGACTATCTATAAATGAACTAAGACATTAACATAGTCCATGAGATGCATTGTATGTGATTTATGTGAAAAGTCACAGAAGATATAAATCATAAGTTCTTTGTAAACTCAGAAGTTTAGTTCGTAGTCGGTGATGAAATTGGGCGTTTCATCTGCGAAGACTATAACATATCAACTAAGATGATTTGTCTTGATCATGGAAGTGGAGACTTCTAGTTGGTATGTTGATATGTTTTAAGAGTTAAGACATATTGAATTGGACCGCTGTGAGATTTATTATTCTTCTAACGACTGTCAAATGAATAATAAATCTCACGACTTCTATTTACATCAACTCTAAATCCTGAGAGAATAATGGACCTGATCATGAGATGTAGGTTGCTTTGATATATCAAGAGTGAGATCTATTAGATACGGTCAAAACCTCAGTATGTTGGGCATCCACATTTAGTGTTGATGGAACATATATTCTCAAGATGGAATTCATAGTCTCTTAATGGAGATACAAAATATTCCCTTGAGATAAGTTTAATGGATTTAGTTATTCAGAGTGTTGGGCCCAACCACTTTAGTAAGGAGTTACTAAAGTATATATTTATGAAATTGGATTTCATAAATATATGACGAATAACATAAAGGATTAAACCGGGTACTCAAGGATTAAGATGTAGTAATCTTCAAAGTGGTAGTCTATATTCATGACTTTGGATTACTACGAATATTTTAATAAAGGGGTTGCATGCATAATAAAGTCTTGGGATATAATTTATTAATAAGGCCTAGAGTGCAATTATATTTATATAGTGGTATTAAATATAATTAATGGTAACTTTGGACTTGTCAAGAGTTGACGGAAAAGCCCAAGGCCCATTGGAGCTAGTGTCTTATTGGTCCATTTTGGTCCCACTCCAAGCCACACACTAAAGCCCAATTGGAAAGGCCCAATAGGCCAGCCCAATTAGATAATCAATTAGTTATAAAGGGAGAAACATACAGATTTGTTTTTAAGAGATTAGAAAAGAAATAAGAAATGGTGTGTGAGAGAGTGTGAGACACACTTTCATTCTCCCTTTGAAAACTGATTGAGAGACCACACATCTTGGGCGTAAAGTGGAATTGGTGTGAAGATTAAAAGTGTTCCCAAGTGCTTCTAATATTTGTTTTGAATTTCTCCACACCAAGGTACGCTATCTTGTTCTTAAATTCTGAAATTTACATAGTGCATGTTATCAATCATGAATGAA
Source organism: Castanea sativa (assembly GCF_040712315.1). Lineage (NCBI taxonomy): Eukaryota > Viridiplantae > Streptophyta > Magnoliopsida > Fagales > Fagaceae > Castanea > Castanea sativa. The sequence continues at coordinate 5,312,048 of NC_134020.1, read as the reverse complement.
ATAGATCTTTGTTTGTTGCTTCCGCTGTGGGTTTTGCATGAGATGCAAAACTAGAATTTTTCCTGCAACTTCAAGCTCAAGGAACTTGATCTTGGAATAGGCTTTGGTGAGTTCTTCATTTAGTGGCTCAACTTCACACTTCGCTTCTTTGTACCTCGTGAGTATGCTTTTGTAGTCTTGTTCAGCTTTCTTCATTTTCTTAATGGCTGCTTTAGCCACTCTTGCATACTCTCTGGTCTTCTCAAGAAGAGAATTATAGGATTCTTGTAATCCCTTTGCTCCTTCCTCTTCATCATTGGAATCTCCCCCAATTCCTATAGACTCTACTTCGATGTGCTCACCGAGTTCTTCCACTAAAAGGCTTAAATCTTTAGAAGAGTCCATAGGTGCTATGGCCATAAATGCAGAGTAGTTTCAACAACTCTCCTCTGAATTTGAATTGGAGCCATCCGAGTCACTAAGGGTAGTGGCAAAAACTTTACCCTTTGCTTTCAAATATGTGGGGCATTCTTTCTTTACATGTCCATGCCCTTTGCACTCAAAGCATGTGACCACTTGAGATGGAGAAGAATCTTTGGAATCTTCTTGAAGTCTTTCTTGCCTTCTTGAAACTTAAGAATTTGCCCTTCTCAAAAGACTTCCCATCTCTCTTGAACTTTAAGAACTTACGAAAGCTCTTAGCAAGGTATGCCACTTCCTTTTCAACCTCATCCTCGTTTGAGGAGTCTTGAGCTTCCAATCTCTCATTGATTGTCTTGAGAGCAAGAGATTTGCTCTTCCTTTGTGATGGTAGAGATAACTCATAAGCTTGAAGAGAACTGATAAGTTCTTGAATTTTAATCTCATCAAGGTCCTTGCTCTCTTCGATAACGGTAACCTTTGCACGAAAGCTCTCCGGCAATGATCGGAGAATTTTCCTCACAATCTTGGAGTCCTCTATCTTTTCACCCAAGTTATATTTACCAATCACCACTTTATTTAGCTTCCCATAAAATGAGTCGAATGACTCGTCTTCACTCATCTTCAACTCCTCGAAGCGTGTGGTAAGCCTTTGCAACTTGGTGTCCTTCACCTTTTTGGTTCCTACATAGGTCGTCTCCAAAATTTGCCATGTTTCCTTGGCAATTGTAACATGAGAGATCCTATGAAATTCATCAAGAGAAACATCACAAAAAATAGCATTTAAAGCCTTGCTATTAGCATTAGCTGCCGCAAGGGCTGCCTTATCCCATTCGGATTTGGCAGCCTCCAGCCTAGTCCATCCTATCTTGACAGTGTCCCAAACACTATCATCAATAGAACATACAAAATGCCCTCATACAGACTTTCCAAATTGCATAATTGCTCCCATCAAAGTAGGGAGGTGCATTTAGGGATTGAGATCATTCCATCTTAAAACGGGGTCTAGGATCACATTTAGGTAATGAAACCACAACAACTGCACCCACTCTGATACCAATTGAAAGCTCAAATATGGGTGAAAACACAATAGTTGTTTAGACCCCAAATTTAAAAAAAAAAAAAAAAATTATGGCTTGATTGATTTTACTCTAACTTAACTAAGTGCGGAATAAAGTAAATGCGAGCGGACAAACAATAAAGCTACTCCAAGCCATAGTCATCATATATCAACAATAAAATGAAAGCTAAAAGAGTAGGGAAGAAAGATGAAAACACAAGATAACAGTGAGAGGTGTTGTCGAAGAGGACACAGAAGAACTCAGCAAAAAACCTCTCCGCTACTCTTCAAGCGGTAAATCGATCCACTAGAGAATAAGTTGGAGTACATAAATAACAAAAGTCCCTCTAAGCCTAGTCTACCCCATGTACTTGAGCCCTCCAAGCTCCTGCTACCAACTGACTTAAGGAAGCCTTGTTTTCTCTAGCTCTTCGGATCATGCAATTTAGCCCAATTGCATCAACCAAACAAATGGCTTCTTCCAATGCTTCCCAGCAACACCAAAACCTCACTTTACACTCAGAATGGGTGTGGTAAGTGTTTGAGCTATCAACCTCCCAAGAATATGGATATGGAGAGGTAAGAGTTTGAGGAGAACCACAAAGTATTGTGTAAAGGATTGTGGGTATAATAATCTCTAACTCACAAGGGTAATATCTAGGGTTTTCTCTTTAGAAAGCACTCCTTACAATATATGAGTAATGAGGGTATATATAGTGTGGGTGAAGATATGGTGTAGCAGATATGCCAAAATAGCAAAACAGAATGTTTCACAGGTATTTCGCGGGAAGGCCTTACCCGCGAATTGCTCACAAAATCCAACTGTCATGACTCTTCGCATTCCAGTCATGTGCTCTGCCCGTGGCTCACTTCACGAGAAGGCTTCTCGCAAAACTTCTTGTGAAATCCAATCTCCATTATGAGCATCATTTTCTAGGATTTCAAACTAGAATTTTTAAAAATATTTATTATTGTTAGGGAAAAGGAGCTTATAAAATCCTGGTTCACAATGAAGGCATAGATAATACTCATTGAGAAGATACCACATGTAAAGGTAATGCAACATAGTCTAATTAGATATCCAAAAGGCAAAAGCTGTTTCTCATGGCTAGTTAGCGTTAGGGTAAATAGCAAGAAAATGGTTTTAGTGTTGTTTAAGGTAATCATGGAGGACTCTGATGATTCTTTTGGATCTGGCTTCAAGGGTTAGGCTTTTTATGTGGTCTTTTACATCTGAGGAAAGGCTTTGTATCATATCGGTTATGGAATATGAATGTGAAAATGAGGATGGGTTTGTATAGTGTATACACACAAGGGTGAAGAAATGACTGTGGTATTAATAGTTGGGGATTTTCTAGAAAGATAGTAGGTGATCAAATTATCTCTTCCTTTGATATGCTTGACTTGGAAGGACCATTGTGAAAACTAATTGGACCATCTGAGCAACTGGGAATGAGGGAACAACTTCCTTTTGAACAGAAGCATTTTTGGAAAGGAGGACATGTCCAATTCTACTAGAAAATTATGCCTAAGGAGATGAAATTGGAACTTTTCAATTCCATGTTTTACCGCAAGTATTTCTTTGAATGTGGAATGGTAATGAAATTCTGAGGAGTGTGAAAATCTCTTGTTTAGCTAGGGCTAAATGTTCTAGATTCATTCCTTTGTGGCTTATGATAGGCTAAATATATATTGACCCCTTGTGATAAATTAACCAATTAATTAGCCAAGTGAATTAATTAGGTTCAATTACATGCAATGAGCATGGTAGCACAAACAAATCACCAAATAACTAAATGCAGCGCAAATTAAATTTGACACTGTGATTTGTTTACGAATGGGAAAAACCTCCGAGGCAAAAACTCCACCGGGTGATTTTAAGGTCACCACTCCCGAGAATCCACTATTATCAAAACAAGCGGTTACAAGTAAATGAATCCCAGTACCTTATACCAACCTACAGTTGACCCTTACCCCAATACCTAATTGGACTTGTTCTGTAGTGACAAGCTCTCCTTGTATTGCACAGCTCCTAGTACGTGATTAACCAATTGCGTGGATCCTAGTACGCAACTTCAATCACCAACTTGAAAAAGGATGTTGGCTGCAAAGTTATTCTGCTTTTCAACAGATGAAGATCGTGAAGTTGCTTGGTCACAAAACCCTATGATGTACAAACACAGCAACTTTTTCAAGAACTAGGGCAAACTAGGTTTCCATTCGCACTTATGGAGTTCTGCTCTTGTGCAATTGTGCTCTCTGCTGTGTAACCTAAAACGGCTCTTAAAATAATCCTTATATATGTTTAGGGTTGTGAGAAAAGAAATTCCAAATACATAATCATGGATTGGATGAAAAACAGTCCAGAAAAACTGAATTTCATAGACCTCGACAGATACCCTATTTGTCGAGCTGCTGTCGAGTCACGGGCTTGAACAACTCTTTAAATCTCAATAGATGCTAGCTGTCGAACTTTAATGAACAACACTTTTCACACTTGAATCTTGGACAGACTTGCATGACTTCAATACTTGGACTTGAACTTTTATTCCTTGAAGTATTAGACATATTCTAAATCTACCCAATTATAAGTAAAGTGCGTTCTATCAAAGGATTAGTCAATTGCATAAAATGTCGACATATGTTCCTAACATCCAATCACATATGTCCTAACAGCTGACTTTTGAAGGATTGCCATCTTCATTTTTTTTGGAAAGGAAGGTTTATGAAAAAGTTTGGGTTCATCTATAAGGGATTTGGATTTTTCAATAGGAAATTAGAATTGCATAACAATCATTGATGATCTAGAATCTTAGGGAATCATAGGGATCAACAACAAATAAGTGAGGAACCTAGGTCCAAGTAAGGAGGTGTTGTTTATGTGAAAATCCTTTTGATGACCATCTAAGGCTGAGTATATGGTGAAGGATATCAAAACCTATTAAAAAATCTCTACCAGTGAGAAGGGGCCCAAGGACTTGATGTTTTATAATGAGGGTTGAGAAAATTTTGATGAGTATGGGTTTGATTTTTTTTTTTTTTTTTTTGTAATTAGGAATGTTTCTCCATTTTTTTGTTGTATGAAACATCTGGTAATGAGGTAACCATAATTCTTCAGGTAATATTTTGGGATGGATGATTGTTACTACTGCTCCAGTGTTAGAAAGGGCAATGATAGGGGTAGGTGTAGAATAGGAGTCAAGGAGAATGTGGACTTGGGCAATAGGAATGGGGCTTTCCAAAGAGACTAAAGTAGGCCGAGAGGTATAGATGGCTTGAATTTCTGGGTCTGAGGTCATTGATTCAGAATTTAAGTAGAATATCCCATGACTACTAGTGCTTGGGGAGAGTATTCGTCATCTAATGAATAAAGTGATTCTACATTAGAGAAGGGAGTGTCTTCTACATTAATCTAGGCTTGCTCAAAGAGATTTGCTTCTTTTTCTCTCTTCGAGCAATTTTTTGCAAAATATCTTGGTTTTCTGCATACAAAGCAAACCTTGGAAGTCTTTGCTTTGAATTTCTTTTTTCTGAGGAATCTATATTTCTTTTTTTTTGAAAAACCTATTCTTTGGTTCTGCATGGTATTTCTTTTTTAAAGAATACTTCCTGAAGTGGTTTCTTTTTTTTATCGAACAATCACAACTTTTTTCATGGTATTTTATCTGCAAATCTTTCCTCTTGCAGTTGTCCTGGAATTTATTGAGAATCTTTTCCATTTCTGAAAGGAATTTTCTTTGATTGCAAATCTTTTCAAGGGCAATAAGCATATGTTGATATATTTCTCCCAATGAAGCTTGGTTTAGAGTTATTCTTTGGATATCCATCATTCAGAGGGTTTCGTCTTCCAATGGTTTTGGAAGAGAGTTAAGGAAGGTTCACTTGATATTCACATCATCCATGCCATTGATAGTATAAAGTCGCCTTGACATCCAATCAAAATGTCTTTCTAAATCTCTCCTTTCGAATGAACATCATTTCATGACAAGAAATTCTTCTCGTGCAACTTCTATATAATGTGTTGGTGTTATTCATTATGAATGATTGTAAAGAAATCTTCCAGTGTTTGAGATTGGGTTGCATGCCTTTGCCGAAATTCTCTTAGGGAAATCCACCATTCTCTTATTCTTCTTGTAAGCCTTGCAATGAATTTAGCAATTACTTGGGCAACTGTGGAATTCGTAACATGGAGTTCAACAGTGCACCATGAGTACATGTCAAAAAATATTTCATGCTACTTGGAAGGGGGAGCATCATCAATGGTGAATAAATGCTTCAAACCTGTCATTGATGATTAGGTAAGACGAGTTTGGTTATCTGGGACAAAAGGTGGAGAGGGAAAGATGGGTGGTGGAGGTAGAGGGTGAAGAACATCATCTTCTTCAACTATTGGCTGGTCATCTTGTTGCTGCATAAATATAACCAAGATTAGAAAGTTCCAAATCAGATCAGCAATGATTGGGAGCACAAGTGGGGTATTTGAGTCTTCTAAAGTGATGGCATTTAGAAAAGATGAGATCGAGTTCGGAGGATTAGAGTCTATGGTCAACATGTTCATATCTGGAGGTTTTGAGGATGCACCAATGATTGGGTCTAGGGGCTGGGATAGTGGGTATTTGTTAGGGGAGGTTTTATTTTGTGATAGGTTTTGAGACTTTGTTTTAGATTGTAGTGGATATGTTATAGTTGGAAGGATTCCACTACTCTTGAGAGGGTTATGGTCGGGTTGTATTATGGTTAAGGGTTGGAAGTTTTGACTTGGGGAGTTGGATAAAAATGAAGAGGTTAAGGGTATGGACAGATCTTTATGCAATGATTGTCTAGATTGGTGAGGGGTATAGACAAACATTGGCCAAGCTTGTGTTTCTGTCTTCTGGGATTTCTTTATAAATTGGAGTTGTGTCGATAGATGTTTTCTTTCTTTTTCTTTCTGTCCCAAAAGGGAGAAGGAAATTGACATATCTTTGACTGTGGATGTGATTGTTGCAAGCTCTTGTTCTACTGTCTTGATTTTCTTCTTCAAGTCATTGGTAAGAGATTTCGATGATGAAAATGTCTATGTCACTACTTCTGCTAACTTTTACTGATTATCAAGAATCTTTAAAAGGGCTTGTTCTGCTTGCCAATTTAAAGTTGCTTCTACTGACGAAACTTGTTTTCATGTTCCATCTAGATTGGTTCCAACAAGAGTTTTGATTTTCCGAACATGTTTTGTGTTGGCTTAGGGGTGTTCAAAGCTTTCTAGTGGAGGAAAATCCTGGGCATAAGAGGGTGAAGTTTTGTCAAATGTGTAGTAGGGTAAAGGTTTTTGTGGAAAGGAGATGAAACCGTTTATATATATATATATATATATAAAATGGGGTATAGGGAAAGGAAAATTGAACCTTGGATGTTATGAAAAATCTTTTACCTCAATTGCTTGACACTTTTTGATGTGTTCATAACAACTTAGAGTGTTAAATTACCGATTGTTCCAAAAATTTCTTGATAGTATAACATGGTTTCAGAGCAAAAGGTGTTGGGTTCAATCACCTATTTCCACCTTAAATACTTCTCATTTAACAAAAACTTTCACACGTGAAGAAGATGTTGGAAATATAATTTGGAAGATTGCTCAAATTGATTAACAGAGTTACAAAGCAATATCAGTAATATGACAATATAATAAAACAAGAATATGCTAAGATCAACTTAATAAAATCAACAAGAGTAAAAGCACATAGAATTCAAATTTAACAAGAAATTATTGCCGAGGCATGGAACTAAATCCGCTGTCCTTAAGAAACGATTTTGCCTCCACTAGGGTGCATATGGCTCAGGCGGTCGCTCTCCAAGATACAACGGCAACTCTATTAGTGTGTACTCACAAACAGAGTTTCGAACTCGTCTCAAATGCCCAAAGAGAAAATTTCCAATATAATAGTAAGAGTATAAAATATCAGAGTGGTTGTTTTGATCCTTCTTCGAATAGTGTTATATAGGAGAGCTAATATAAGAATTAATTGCACTTACGCAATTGGCTGGCTCCATTTGCGATTTACTTTCCATAGAGGATTCCCCAATTGTAGCGAGTAGTTTTTGAATGTTGAAGGTAATGAATTTTGCAGGAGTGAATAAGGAAAGAAAAGGATTGTAGACTTATGAAATTCTACCAACAAAGGAGTGATTTGAGGAATTTCATCCCTTTGACACCGGAGCTGCCCAGATCCGAAGTTTATAGAAGTGAATAGATGAATTTAGGGATTTGTTTATGCTATGTCTCCACGTGCTGGCTGACTTCCTATATCATGGGCTTGGGCTAGTTAAAGATTCACTTGGGCTTCTAGGAAAAGGGTCTTAAAATTTTTAAACATATTCAACGGAAGAAGTGTTAGATTAAATGATTAAATTTACTATTTTTTGAGGAATTAAAATGGAAAAATATGTAATTGAAAATGAAAGATTTCAATTAATTACCTTTTCTATTCATGGTGACCACAATTTGAAATTTGAATTTTGGAGGTACTTGAGATGTTAAAGTGTTCCTAGGCTTCGGTATTTGGTGGGATTGTATTGGCTTCTACTTGATCGAGTCGAGTAGAGATCATAAGATAAGCACATAGTTATCTCCATAGGTATCAAAAACCTTTTCATTAGATGGTAATTTAAATAAATGTATTCACATAAGAATGAAAATGGATTTTCCTTCCAAAGTATTTACAAGAAAGATAAGTAGGAAATTAAGATAATATAAAAAGAGGCTTAAAAGACTGCTTCCTTTTCTTGATAGGATTACAATATATGCCATTTTTGGTAGCGAATTTATTAACATATATGATAAAGTTTTCGATAAGGATAATGGGTCCCCTACCAGCCATTTATAGCTAAAATTTATCTGAAAGCAAACAGCTTTTCCTGAAATCTGAATTTATATTTTATACATATTTTTTAGAATTATTTTTTTATTGCATGTAATAGAAACTGACATTGAATTAACAAAAAATAAACTGACATTTAGAAAAAGGAAGTTGGGAATGGAATTTGACATATATTTGTGGAAAATGTTATATTTATAATATTTTTACAATAAATTATAACTGGCATATTGACAATCAAATTGATAGTAGCAATTGTTAGTGGGTAAAAAAAAAAAAATTAATAATAAATTAAAATTAAAATTAATAACAATTTACCACTTAAATTTTTTTTTAAATATTGTAACACTTTATATTTTCATTATATACAATATGATTTGATCTTTTTATTCTTTTTCCGAGAGTTTTCAGTACTAAGATAAGATCTGGATCTTCTGCTTCTTCTTGTTAATGAATTATTATTATTATTTTTTAAATAGAAGGATAAGGTGATTCTTTTGTTTTTTTGGTAAAGAAGATAAGGTGATTCGCTCAAGTAGCAACAATGAGTGCATGCATAAGCTTTAAATGCTCGTTAACTCTTTTTAACCACTAAAGATGCCTTATTTCCACGTGCAGACATTGTCAGCCGAACGAAAATTTGTAAAAGTTTTGGGATTCCCATCAGGTTATGGGAATATATATATATATATATATATATATATATATATATATATATAGTTACATATATAAAAGTTACATCTAGTATAAAGCTACAAGAATTACATCATTTTTAAATCGTAAATTTTTAATGGATCTAATAGTTAAAAAAATAGCATTAAATATTAATTGATTTACACATTATTCACTTAATTAATAACAATTTTTTTCTCTACCTTTAGTACGATGGTCACTTTACAAATATAAGTGCTTATGAGGTGTGGGGAGTAAGGACCGGAGTTCAAGTTTCCAAGAAGGAGTTTCACACAGATATACACTTAGATTAGACTAAAGTAGAATTTCTATTTTATATTAAAAAAAAACCATTTTACATATATATATATATATATATATATATATATATATATTTATATATATCTTCTATTTTTGGCCAAATGACTTTACTAATATGTTTACAATACTCTTTTACTCTACATCTTCATCTACCAGACTACCACTACTCTCTCTTTCCTTGTACATGTTTGCCATACCTTTCTTTGTTTTCCTTTTTCTTTCTTTGTTCCTCCTCTCTATTCTCTTGCACCACTTACAAATTATATCTATTATCTCCTCCACTCTGCTTTTCAATTTTTTTTTTTTTTTAAATCTTTATGTAGTTTCATATGGAGCTTCTTTTTTCTTTTTTCCACTAGGTAATATTTGATGCCCATAACTCTTGAAACCCAAAGAAGAAAAAATGGAAGAGAAAATTTGAAGACAACTTTTGAATAAGAAAAGTATTAGAAAATTAATTGTAATTGTGTTGTTGATGACTTGATGAAACTATTACCCCATATCTCCATCAAAAGGAAAATCATCATCATCAAACTAATTTTAAATTAATGATATGACAATAATTGTTTGACGCTTATAATTGCTGCTCCTAGTGTTAATATTTTTGCTTGAACATTTTATGAAAATGGATGAGGAAAGTGATAGAGGAAAAATGAATTACAGTGAAATAACGAGAGAGAAAGGGAGACAAGAAGTAATTAATAAGGAGAGAGTTATCAAGGATGTTGTTAATTAGGTGAGTATAATGGTAATATGAAAAAAAAAATGTGTTTTTTTTTTTTACCATTAGATCTTTTGGAAATCTATAGCTTAAAATAGGTGTAACTCTTGTAGAGTTATACCGGGTGTAACTTGAACCCATCCATATATATATGGATGAGTTCAAGTTATGCCTAGTGTAACTTTTATAAAGTTACACATTTTTTACACCGTAGATTTCTAAAAAATCTAATAGTTAAAAAAATATCATTAAATGGTACTATTACTTTCCACTTTTTGCCTAATTAATATTAGTTGTGGGGGACTTGGGTCAGGTGATCGGTACTGGCCCACCAAACATAAGCCCAAATACACAAGCTGAAACTCGCCTGGGGGATTGAAGCTAGCCTAAATCCTATAGGGATGGGCTCGGCCCAAAAATAAGTGTATTAGATTTTGGAGAGCAATGTTCAGTGCACTCGTTAAGTGTTAGATCACATCTCAGCCCATTACTAATAGTCAAGATAGTTCAAATCAGCACCGGGCACTAGAAGTGCTTTTAGGAAGTCTTGCTGAGCACTATTTGGCATTTGGAACAGGTTTCAAGAGAATTCTTAGAAGACGTGATGATTGCTTGGGATTTTGAGTGAAAGTGGGATTGCATAGAACTTGATGAAACGGTAATGATTTGAACCCCACTAAGAAGAGATTATATAAGGGGAGTGAGGGCAAATAAGTTGGTGTGAGTGAATTGCTAAAAAGAGAAAAGAAGAAAAGAGTAAGAAGTCAGTAAGAGGAAAGGAGAAGCATAGACACAAAGAGGGAGGACAAAAGAACTGAGGGAGATATACAAGAGAGGGTAAGGGACTAAGTCTGAGAATGAGAGGGTTTTTGGGCTAGAAATCACAAGGGTACTTGTAGTTGGGCTGTTTAGGCTCTGATTAAGGCTAAATCTGTAGGACTGTGAGAAATCCCACCAACAAATAGATTTGGGGCCCAAATTCACTTCCATAATTATTTATGTTAGTAGGGTTGAGGCACCACAATTGGCGCTCTCTATGGGAATCCTACTCAACCAGAGGCTTTGAGCTAGCTTGACATTTCCAACTATGGAGGGTTCGCATGTTGGAGAAAGCTCTGCTAGAGGAAATCATTCGAGGGCTATCTTAAGGGGTCATAGGAGGTTGGAAAGGGAGTGTAGAAGGGAACAGCAGTGCATGAAAGAAGGATATCAGACATGATTCAGACGAGGGCTCTTAGCAAGGGGAATGAACCGTGTCTTATATTCCTAAGTGGTCTCATTGTAACAATCAGGAACGAGAGCTAGAGAAGTTATGAAAGCAAGTTAAGGATCTAAAGATTGAGCTGAGAGCCCAACGCCGTAGGAGGGGCCAAGATGATTCATTTGATGACCCCAATTACATAAAGGGAGAGCCATCTCGTGGTGGTGGTTCACATCTGTGGAGGGACAGATCTCACGAAACCATGGGGTGTCTTCATGAATCCCCCCATCGTGATAGACATGGGCATCATTATGCCATGTTGGACGCCATGAGCCGCGTGTTGAGGAGAACTACCCATTCACCCCTTTTCGACAAAATTGAGCATACGGAAATGCCGAGGCGTTTCACTCGTTCTCCGTTTACCATTTATGATGGAAAAACCAATTTGGAGAAGCATGTAAGTTACTAAATTTAGATGATGCCACTTTATTCCCAAAACGATGGTTTAATGTGCAAGGTGTTCCCATCCAACCTCGGGCCGACAACAATGAGGTGGTTTAATGGTTTAAGGAAAGGTTCTGTTTGCAATTTCGGAAAGTTGATGTAGGTGTTCGGGGCAAGATTCATAACATGTAGCAAGGTTCCTCAATCGATCGATGCATTTTTATCCACGAGGATGAGGAGTGGGGAGACCCTTTGATCTTATGCAAACTGGGAGTTATATAATGAGATAGGAGGAGGGAATGAGCAGGTAGCCACCAATACCTTCTGGCTTAGGCACCCCCAGAAGTTGCCTAAAAGGAATCAGAGCTTGCATTGTACTTACCATAAAAAGAAAGGTCATACTATTGAACTGTGCTTTGTGTTGAAGGACCACTTGTAAAAGTGGGGCGTTTGAAGGAACTTGTGGTTGGCCAAGAAGGGGTAAGTGTAGGCCAGGGCTTGGGAAACTAAAGTAACAATGCACTTCCTCGCCTTTAGGAGTTATTGAGGTCATTCATGCAACTTCCATGGGAGTAAGTGTGAGCCATCAGAGAGGAGTATTGAGTGTAGTGACCCTGCTTGAAATAGATGATACGAACCGACTTGAGAAGAGGCTTAGGAGGATTTCGATCCCAATCACTTTTGGTGAAGTAGATTTGAAAGGAACGTCCCAACCATATGATGGTGCCATGGTGGTGACTTCTTGGATTAGTGGATTCTTGGTAAAGAAAGTCATGGTAGATCAAGGGAGTGGGGCTAAGATCATGTACCCTGATTTATATAAAAAACTAGGGTTCAAGCCTGAAGATTTGAGTAAATATGACGCACCACTTGTAGGGTTTGACGGGAAGGTAGTAACACTCAAGAGGTAAATAAAGCTCTCGGTGGTGACCAAAGGAAAAGAAGTTGAAGTAAATTTCATTATGGTTAATGCCTCTTCACCGTACACAGTGATTTTGGGATGGTCTTGGATTCATGCTATGAGGGCAATACCATCTACATTGCATCCAAAGATTAAATTCCCTACTGAAGATGGGGTCACATTGGTCCTGGATGATCAAAAAGTAGCAAGGTAGTGATGAGAATCAACAAGCATTTAAGGATCCATTGCATGTTCCAGTTGGGCCTATTACAAGAGCAAGATCCAAGAAGATCCAAGAAGCACTTAATGGGCTGATTCAAGAGATTTGGGCTGATTCTAACGCAGGATGTTCCAAGCTTGGCCCAAAGGAAGATGAAAGTGTAGTAAATTTAATTCAAGCTATTTAGGGGTGATCTGACTTAATTGGGAGTGATTTATGGCATGAATTAATGGCTGATTGACTTTCCAGCTCTGTATCAGTTAAGGCAGATTTTTTCCTATTTTGGATCTGCTAATTTCAGACCAAATCAGCTTTTATTTAGGGTTTTATTATTTAGTACGTTTTTTAGGTATTTTCCTTGTTTTTAGGTGCATTTAATGCTTTTTAGGTCAAACTTGATTCCTGATATGGTAAGGTATCAATTAGGAGTTATTTCAGAATATATTTTCTTGTCTGTCAAGTTTTGTGGAGTCCTTCAATAGGCTCTGAAGTCTGTAAACGTTTTTCAGATTATTATTGAATAAAATTCAGAAAAGGTGAGGCTTTGCTCTCTTTTGGTTCTTCAAGAACTGTGAACTTATCAAGGATTCTTCCTTGTGGCGTTCAAACTTTATACCTTTGGTTCGTGATTCTTTATAATCATTGGGTCAAGGTCAATTTATACCTTTGGTTCGCGTTTCTCTTATAAACGTTGGGTCAGGGTTTCTATCATAAATCTAATTTTTAGCTTTCCTGGGTTAAATATTCCAATATTTTTGTTGGGTCTCAAAGCGTGTCGATTGAGGTTCGCATCAGGTAGTGTTTGGTAGCAGCAATAAACCATGAGTCAAGCAGAAGGAAAAAGTTGACTGGAAGCAGTTATAGCAATTATAGGATATTGAGGGTTTAACAGGGGTAGACATTGTAGAAGAATTGGTTCAAGTACGGATTATGCCTTACTCTAACATGTATTTATAGGTAGGAAAGAGCTTGCCAATAAAAGATCGGGTGGAGATTCTTCTGTCGTTGGTACAAAATCTGGACGTGTTTGCATGAAACTCGTATGAGGTTCCTGGAGTGGACCCAGCTTTTATTATGCACAGGTTAAACATAGACCTTTTGGTCCCACCAAAGAAGCAAAGACCGAGGAGGTCGGCAAAGCCTCACGTGGAGGTAGTGAAGGAGGAAGTGGAGAAATTAAAGTGGGTGAGGGCCATTAAGGAAGTGTTTTTCCCCAAATGGTTAGCTAATACGGTGGTGGTGAAGAAGAAGAGTGGGAAATGAAGAGTTTGCGTTGACTTTACTGACCTAAACTGAGCATGTCTGAAGGGCCCGTTCCCTGTATCGAAGATAGATTAGTTGGTGGATGCAACGGTCAGGCACCAGAGAGTGAGCTTTTTGGATGCCTATCAAGGTTATTATTAGACTACTTTGGCACCTGAGGATCAAGAGAAAACTTCTTTTATTACACTTGAGGGAAATTACCATTACACAGTGATGCCTTTTGGGCTAAAGAATGCTGGGGCGACGTATCAACGAATGTTTACTCGAATGTTCAAGGATTAGATCTGGGAAACTGTAGAATTTTACATCAATGACATGGTAGTGAAGAGCAGGAAGAGTGAAGGGCATGTGCTTGACTTGGTTGAGGTATTTGAGATACTGAGGCAGCATAAGTTATTTCTTAATGCAGTCAAATATGCCTTCAGAGTGGGATCAAGCAAGTTCTTGGATTACATGATAACCACACGGGGCATAGAGGTTAACCTCGACCAGATTACAGCGAATCAATAGCTGCACCCGCCTGATAACCCTAAAGAAGTGCAAAGACTTACTGGGATGATTGCCGCCTCGCATAAGTTTGTCTCAAGATCAGCAGATAGGTGTAGACCATTCTATTAGTTGTTGAAGAAGTGGAAGGGTTTTCAGTAGACGGAGGAATGTGACATGGCTTTTAGAGACTTAAAGTCCTATTTAGCAAGTCCACCTATTTTATCCCGACCCGAGCTCGAAGAAGATTTATATATATACTTGGCGGTATCTGACCATGCTGTTAGTTTGGTGTTACTCAGACAACGTGAGGGAATCTAGCAACCAATATATTATCTCAGTAAAACGTTGGTGGATGCAGAGACTTGGTATTTGCTACTAGAGAAAATGGCACTAGCATAGTGCATGCTATAAGGAAATTGTCGCATTATTTCCAAGCACATATGGTATGGGTGCCGACCGAGTACCCCCTACAATCGCTTTTGAGGAGGCTGGATTTCACTAGGAGGATAGCTAAATGGGGAATGAGATTAAGAACAACTGATATACGGAACAAGCTGGGGAATTCCATTGAGGGTCAAGTGTTACCAAACTTTGTGGCTGAATTTACTCTTGAGCTAGGAGCCTCTGTTGGAATATGCCAAGTTGCAGTTAAACGGTGGTAGTGTGTACTTAGATGATGCATCTAACGTTAGAGGGTCAGGGGTCGGGGTTGTAATGGTGTCTCTCGAGGGATTGAGATTGGAAAAGTCACTCAAATTGGGTTTCCATGCTTCAAACAATGAAGCTGAATATGAAGCCCTCATTGCTGGACTCTGAGCAATGCAAAAGCTTGGTGAGGAAGTGGAGGTGTTCTTAAATTCAAGATTAGTGGTTAGCTAAATAGAGGGGCACTTTGAGGCAAAGGACTTCCGCATGTCATAATATTTAAAGTTGTTTGGATCCCTACGTGTGAACATCCAAAAGGTCAGTGTGGTTAAAGTAATGAGAAGTTAGAATAGTCACGTCGATTCGTTGGCCACTTTGGCTTTGTGTTCAGATGAATGCATCCCCTGAATGATCTTTGTGAAGTTGTTAGAGCAACCGAGTACAGAACAATGCGCGGTTGTAGTAGCTGCTTCGATGTTAGAGCCTAGTTGGTTGGATCCTTATCTTACTTTTTTATCTGATGGGTCTTTACCAACTGATGTGAAAGCGGTAGAGAAGGTACGGAGAACGTTGGCTTGTTTTTGGTTATCTGAGGATAAAAACTTGTATCGGCGATCATTTGCAGGTTTGTATTTGTTATGTCTCCACCCGAGAAAGACCGTTGAGCTGCATGGAAGGATATGTAGAGGACACTCAAGGGGAAGATCGCTTGCCCACTGAGCCATGACTCAAGGATTCTGATGGCCAAATATGCAACGGGATGCGACTGAATACCTAAAACCGTGTGATTAATGTCAAAGACATGCTTCAATTCTGCATTAACCAAGTGGAAACTTGAACTCGATCATCAGCCTTTGGCCCTTCGCTCAATGAGGGCTAGATATAATTGGACCATTTCCTCATGCGCCAAGGAATAGGAGATATGTGGTGGTCGCGATAGATTAATTTACCAAATGGGCAAAAGCCGAAGCCTTGGCAAACATCAGGAATATGGATGTGAAGAAGTTTGTATGGAAAAATATCGTTACAAGGTTTGGGGTTCCTTGGGTGCTGATTTTGGATAATGGGCTTTAGTTTGATAGTAAGGCCTTTCAGAAGTATTGTAGTACTCTTGGGATAACCAATAGGTACTCATCACCGGCATACCCCCAGAGTAATGGGTAGGCATAGGCAACGAACAAAACAATAGTTAATCTATGGAATAGAGGCAGTCATACCAATAGAAGTCGGCTTGTCAAGCATGAGGGTAGCTGATTTTGCACGAAGTAATAATGATGTGCAAATGGTTGGGAATTTAGATGCTTTGGAAGAAAGATAAGACATGGTATCCGTTCGGCTTGTGGATTATCAGCAGAAGTTGGCCTGGGGGTATAATAGGAAGGTGAGGCCTCTGGAATTTGTGGCAGGAGACCTTGTTTTGCGAAAAGCAGTTGGAAGTATGAAGGATCAGAATGTAGGTAAGTTTGTTCCAAATTGGGACAGACCCTACCGAGTGACTGCAATGGTTGGAGTAGGAGCTTATTACTGGGAAGATATCGAAGAAAGACCTTTACCCTGACCATGGAACATTTGTAATCTAAAAAGTATAATCCATGAGTGTAGTGTGAAATGTGAAAGATATGTCAAGGTTATAGGTAAGTTTGAATAGAGAATGTGAAAAGAATTCAATTACTTTGCATTGAGTTATTTATAAGCATTAATAAGTTTCTCTAGGATAGAAACCTGGCCTTAGCTTGACTCCGGTCACCGACTAGGTGGAAACCTTAACAGACCTCTCTAAGGACAAAAACCTAGCCTTGGCCTGACTCCGGTCACCAACCAGGTGCAAACCTTAATAGACCTCTTTAAGGACAAAAACCTGGCCTCGACTTGACTCCGGTCACCGACCAGGTGAAAACCTTAATAAGCTTCCCTGTGGACAGAAACTTGGCCTCGGCCTAACTCTAGGTCACCGACTAGGTGGAAACCTTAACAGACTTTTCTAAGGACAGAAACCTGGCGTTAGCTTGAATCTGGCCATCGACTAGGTGGAAACCTTAACAAATTTCTCTAAGGATAGAAACTTGGTCGTGTCCTAACTCTAGTCACCGACTAGTTGGAAACTTTAATAATTCCCCCAAGGAGAGGAACTTGTTCTTAACATAAACCTATTCATTGATTGGTCTAAAAAAAAAAAAAAAAAACTGTAATGGTTCTTTCTTAAGAAATGGTGGCTATCATGATAGAAAGGCCTTAGTTGTGTTAATTTAATATCGAATCCTTCGGTCCAAGAGTACGTAATAAATCAATCACTCAGTCGAGGAACATGAGTACATTGCCCTTGTTACTAAACGTTTACACTTAGAATTTTTTGGAGTGCAATGGTACAATTATTCTTGAAAATAGTTAAATCGCCTGTGTGCAAGGGGCTTGGTCATGCAATCACATTATAAGAAAATAAAATAAAGAATTTGATCAAAGGAACTTAAACCATTAATATTAAGTAAGCTTAACAGAGTTTAATACACAAATACTGTTTCAATCAGTTAGATACAGAAAGTTTTGACAAAGTTATGACAAATAAAAAAAGGGGGGTGGGAATACATAGTCAAATGGCTTAAATAATCAAGTGTTTGGATTATCGAGCATGGTGAGGCTTATCAAAAGAACTTCATTGGCAATAGGAAGGGCCGAGCCAAGATATGGTTGGGTAGTGCCCTGCGTCTCGATGGGAGTGTTGGTTGCCGGGTTATCCTTATCAAGTACCACCACGTGAGAGTCAATCTGTTGAGACAACTCCCTCATTCCAAGGCTTTCCACACCCTTCTCCTCTTCAACGCTATCCACCGATTGTTCTTGAGCTTGGGCCTCAATCTGTGGGTCCTCAAGCAGTGGTATTTGGTTGGCACTCCTGAACAGGGAGGTGTCAGGGAGACTAATAGCATTCACTGTGGCCATCTAATCCTCCACGAACTTGAACTTCCAAGCCTGAAAGATCACTAGTCCAGTTGAGTTCTTAGCGTCTTTAAATCCCATGTTATAGTAGACTTGTTCACAAGTCTTCAGCATCTCCTTCAGGTTGGCAAGTTCTTTGTCACCAGCAAAGACAAGGCTCGCAACCTCGACAAGCTTGACTTCAGCCTCACCGAGCCTACCTTGAAAATCCTCTGCATTTTACTCGGCCAATTCCTGTGCCCTTTTGGCAGTAGTTGCTCGTCGCTCCACTACATTCAGCTCCAAGGTCTTTTCATTCAAGCTCGCCTCGGCTACTTGTTTTGGGACTTTCTCCTTGCTAGTCTCTTCCATCACGCCCTTTAGCCGACCCTTTACAACATGGTTCATTTAGGCGGCTTGAAATGATAGTAGAAATGATCGGGGGTCAGTATAATTCAAGCACCAACACTTACTGAAAATGAGAGATAAAATATAAATAAATAAATATATATATATATATATATAGGGGGAGAGAGAGAGAGAGAGAGAGAGAGAGAGAGAGAGAGAGAGAGAGAGAGAGAGAGAGAGAGAGAGAGAAATAAATAACAAATAAAAACAATAAAATTTTAGAGAAAAAAATACTCATTGCTATGGTATGCCATTTTAGTTTAAGGATGAGATCTTCATCCCGACAGCTCGACTACTGCTTCAAATCGGCAGATAGTAATAGAGCCTGTCCGAGGCTGTTAGATACTTGTCCCCCAAGGCCGCTCTTCTAAGTCCATGTAGGAGTTGGACGGCAAGACTTTGTCCCATCTTGTAGAGGGATTTGAGGAAGTAGAGGCCACTTAAGAACCGATGATAGTCGACAGATTCGCGGGCCTCGTCTCTTGGGGGGTCCTGTTGGGTCGTTGAGTCATTACCCCGCCCGAAGCTAGAGTCGGGGCTGGTTAGCAGGAGGGGTACTAGACTCAGTTGTGGCGTCATCGGTACTCCTCGGTCTCTTTCTTCGTTGACAGGGGTCAGGGGGAGTTGTCTACTAAGGGGTTGGTTAAGGAGCAGCCTGGCTTCTAACAAGCTGTGTAGCTGGGAAACATTGGTCCAAAACTATAATATGCCTTTGACCCATCCCTATAGTCGGATTAATGGGAATAGGGGCTTCTATAATAGGGGCTTCTACTGGAATATGCGCAGCTTGACCCTGAAAAATGGTGTCAGCCGAACTATCATGCATAGGTTCAAGCGAAATTTTTTTGGCTCTTTTGGGCCTTCGATTTCTCGCCTCCTTGTTGGTAAGTCCTTTCAGTAGAAATCCAGGCAGCCGAATGTCAATGTAAGAGAAAAGTGGGTTGCCGACCGTCAAAGTGCTCGAGGAATCTTGGTAGCTGGTGTAAGAAGGCATGCAACCAAGGATTAGATGGGACACACTCAATTGCCCGTCGTAATGTACAAATATTTTCGAACTCAGGATGAAGTTGAGCTCCCGAGTCTATACCACACTTAGATTTGGTTGAAATTTTTTGGAAACTACAATGAGGAATAACGAACGAGTCAATGGAAAATGTATATAATAACAACATTAAAAACATAGCGAACATTTCAAAAAAAGAGAGAGAAAGAAGAAACTTTAAGTGGAAAGTATGTATGGTAGGGCCATGTTAAGGAGTCAAAAAAGAAGGTGTCGACCTATTTGACGAGGAGAGGTTGGGCAATTAAGTTCTCCATTCAGCCAATTCTCGTTCACTCTCACAAACTCCCCTGTAGTGTTCCTATTGGAGTCGGGATGACAAGATATCAACCTAACCATAGTGTTTCAGGTTTGAAGGTAATAATTGTGCTTTAGGCTCCCTCGAATAGCATATAGGAAGTTAATATCATGATGGTTGAAGCTAAGGCCATATATTCGGTTAAGACGCCCAACACAGTTGACGACCCTATATAAGTTGGGTAAACATTGGTCGGGGCTAAGCTCGTAAAAACTAAGGATCCTAAGCAACAAAGGATCTACTGGAAATCTAACCCCACCTTCTAATATAGACATTAAAGGAGAAAAGACTACATGGGGTAACCTTTGGTCTTCTATATCTCCCTTGTGACAATACGATATGTTCACATCACGAGGGATATCAAACTTAGCTTTGAAGGATTCTATGTCTGCGTTAGTTCTTAAAAGATATGAAAAACCCATTTTTTCCTATCAAATTTACTACGAAATAGACAAAGTGAAGATGATTTACTAAGTAACTTCTTCTTGATAAGGATGGACTTAGAAGGAATTTAAGGACTTGAGAAGAAAGAAGAAATAAGACTCTGAACTTGAAAAGAACTAAAGAAAAGAATAACATAAAATGTGTTAGTATTTATAGGAGTAAATGTCATTTAATGCAACTACAATCAATTAATCAGTATAGATCGTTGTTTCTTTTCACGTGCGTCTCGAAAATCTAAGCGTTAGATCATCTTGACTATTCGATATAATGAATACTACCACACGTGTGCCAAAAGTGAGCTATCATGTCTGCTGTATTGATTGACTGACGCTTCATCTTCCTGAGACATAACTGTCATTTTCTCATAAACCTAGCCGATCACCAAAGCAGGAATCCCCGATCGGTTCCAGCCCACCAAACTTAAGCCCAAATACACAAGCCGAAACTAGCCTGGGGGATTGGAGCTAGCCTAAATCCTATAAGGATGGGCCCGACCTAACAATAAGTGTATCAGGATCTGGAAAGCAATGTTCGGTGAACTCAATAAGTGTTCGGTCAATCTCTTTGTAGGATTCCCCTAGAACCAATTTGCACATAAAAAAAAACAGTCCAAAACAAGAAGTATATATATGTATCTGTAAATTGCAAATTACACTCCTAAAGTTTGGGGTGTATGGATTTTACACCCTATCTTTTCAGAATTTGGATCTCACCCCCTAAAGTTTAGGAGTGCTTGGATTTAACACTCCAAAATTCTGAAACTTCAAGGTGCAAAATCCAAACATCCATTAAATTTTGGGGATAAATTCCAAATTCTGAAACATCAGGGTGTAAAATCCAAACACTCTCAAACTTGAAGGGGTAAAATCTAAATTCTGAAACTACAGGGTGTAAAATCCAAACACCCCCAAACTTTAGTAGTGTAATTAATAATTTACCATATATACATATACATATACATATTTATATATATATATATATATATATGTATATAAAGAGAGAGAGAGAGAGAGAGAGAGAGAGAGAGAGAGAGAGAGAGATAGAGAGAGAGAGAGAGCAACATTAGCAGCAGAATGATTGTTAGTTCAAAGGTCCTGTCAACAGTTAAGAATATTTAGAATGACAGGCATAATGATGAAAATAAAGGAGGAACCTCTATAGGATGCAGACTAAAAGGCGCCCTAACCCCAACTTACACAACCTTATTACCTTATGAGGCTATAAAGTTGTGTGATGTGGAGGATAGGTCAAAATAGCTACTTTTTCTAATGAAATTACAAAGGGTTTCGTTTTGTTACTTGAGGGAGGGAAATGGTTGCATAGTTATGCATGTTGTTTCTGCTGTAATCACTCTTTTCTTTCTCTTAAGTTTCACTTTGTGTTTCCTTTTTCTCTCTTCTTTCACTTCCTTATTCGGATTGCCTAGGTTACTCTGTTGCCGGTATTCATGGGTAGCCTATATGATTTCTCCTTCTTACCCTTGTTCTTCACCAACCACTCTTGTCTATAGCAAACACTTACCATGCTAGGAGATTGCTCATTCCCTTTTGGCCGCATGTGAATGGGCTCAATTGCACCACTTTTTTTCTCTTCCACTACTTACACTCCATGACATGTTCCTTCTTCTTTTGGGTAAAACCTAATCTACCGTGAACAACTCTCTCATCTATTCTTGAATGGTAACCCTATAATTTTTTCCTTACCCTCTAGCATGGATCAAATGGTTCCCACTAGCTTTTTACTTGTTTTAATAAAGATGCATTCCCAATGGAGCATTTCCCAAAAAAGATCCTGGCAGGATACCGAAACTAGGCTTTTTCCCCCTACCAAACCACCCCCTCTGTAATCTCTCTAGCTATAGGTCCCACCTCCTTTACATTGGCTAGGTTATAAGTTGGTGGTACTCCAGCCACTCCATTTTTATTTCTTCCTTGTGTTTTGTCTCTTTCTTTCCTATGCATTTTTTGTTGCTGTTGTCTAGTCTTGTTTCGTTGCATTTTGCCGTTGTGGTATCTAGATTTAATTTGTGTCCCTTGCATAAGAGCAATGTGGACTTCTTGGGCTTGCCATATTTTATCCTGCTGGGCTGAATCCATTAGCTCTTTGTTCCCTTTTTCCTTCTTTCTTGTTGGTTTTTGTGGGGTGACCCTACTAGGCCTTATCCTATTCTTTCACCCTTAGGCTTTTTCAAGACCCATTTTTATTCCTCAAAAAGGGTCATTTTGCCTTGGTTGCCTCCTATGCATTGCCCTTTTCTTAAGGAGGGCTAGTGGGCCCACTGTGGGCCTTATTTTCTATTTTCTTAATGGGTATTCTTTCTCATTGGGCCATTTCTTGGGCCACATTTATTTGTTTCCTTACTTTTTAGGCTTTTGGAGCACGGCCCAATTACCTTTTTTTGCTCATTCCTCAACTTATTCTTTGAGCTGTTTTTGGGCTTCTCCCCATATTGGGCCTTTGGGCATGATTTATTACAAACATGTGTCAACATTCAGCCCCCCTGAGCATGTGAATTGTTCTGCTGTTCACATGTGAATATTTTACTTATTTCTTCCACGGTTTTTCTGAATGGTGTAGACACCTCATTTTGTACCCCTTACTACTCGAGCTACTGTTCCCCAATGACAACATCACTCTAAGGCCTAAGGTTGATTTAAGGCCCAATCTCATAAATCTTGACTTGAGAAGTTATTTTTGGAAAAGAAAAGCTGCAAGAAACACTAAGTGTGCGTACATGTACATGCGTATGCGCATGCACACTTAAAGCATGCGTACACATACTTAGGGTATGAGCACGCATATGCGCACACATCTAGGATTTCAGAGACTAAGAAAGGAAAGCTTTTTGGACGTATATTGGTGTAGAGTGAATCCTACATCCTTTGGGAGCCACCCCACACCTTTATATGACCACTACAAAAAGCCTAAATGCACTTTTACAAAAGGGGATGAAGCACACAAGATTCACTAGAAAATAATGAATCAAAGAGGGAGTTTTTACAATAAAAACATCCTCAAGTCATGTTTTGCTTGGTTGGGGCTTGTTTTGGTCTTGGCCTTTGAGTTCTAAAGTTTAATAACCTTCTTGGATTTGTTCTTGATTAGATTGACTCAGGGGAATGGTCAAATCAAAGCTCTAGAGATTTCTTATGTTGAGGTAAAGGTTCAAACTTTGGCTCTTCACATTTTCTTTGTTTTGTTGTTTATTCCCATGTTTTATTGCTTTGATATGGCTCTGTAACTTAGTTTTGTTTTGTGTATGTATTAGAACCATGATAGGCTGCTAGATTTCTTGTTTTTTTTCTTTGTATTTTCTATTATGTATTAATGGGTTTGAGTTTCTGTGCGTGTATGCGTGCGCATACTTTTTGCATTCGTATGCATACTCATAGTGTGCGTACACGTACAGTTGGGACCACTGGCAGAGCCAGAGGGGGGCGAGGGGGGCACCTGCCCCCCCTAACTCCTAAATTTTTTTTGTTGTATTAGTAGTTACATGGAGGAAAAAAGAAAAAAAAAAGAAAAAAACTTTTACTTGTTGAAAGTGATCAAATCATTGCTTTTGTCTTGTCCTACGTGCAACTTGCTCCTATTTCACTATTTTATTTTATTTTATATCATTATTTATACCATTTTTACTATTTATGATACTTTTCATAGCATTTTATCTTTTAATGATGTTAGAGTTTTACTACTTATGTCTTACAAATTGACATGTCACCAATCACAAAAAATAATTTCAAACATTTATTCATTATATTTTTTAAGTAACACTAATCATTTTTTTACTCCATCAGTTTGTAAATTTTTTAGTAGCTATGAATTTGTTGTTTTTGATTATTTATTTTAATAATATGAAATATATTCATATTTGCTTACAATTGTTTATTTATTTTGTTATTATTGTTGATTAATGTTTTTTAGATAAATTTCACTTTTAATATTGTCTTTTAATTTTGCCCCTCTGGTTGGGATGCACATGCATACCCTATGTATGCACATGCGCCACTGGTTGGGACGCATATGCATAGCCTATGTATGTACATGCGCACTCGTGCCTAGAAACCCAGATTTTGCTTTTCTTCACTTTTTGTTTATTTCCTTTCATATGTTTAGTCTCTGTTTAGTTTCTTTTCACATGTTTTAAGTTCAAGAGTTAGTGGTTTAGCATGTTGTTTTTTGTTTGTTTCTTAGATGATTGATTAAGGTTTCATTTGTTGAATCCCATGAACATGCATATGAATATGAACATGCATAAATGTATGGGTGCTGTGATGCAGTAAGGTAAGTGAGGTATGTCGTGCATAAATCATATGAACATGCATTTGAGTGCTTCAACATGAGTTATTTAATTATGGACAATATACTTGGTTGAATGCCATGAGATTTGGATTGATACTTGTTGTTGGTTTTATCTTGTTGATACTTGATTCTACTATCTTGTGATGCTTAATACCTTTGGATATGTCATGATAGATGAATGCTAGGCTTGGGGATGATATGCCAAGTTGTTTACTTTAAATGCATGCTAGTGTGTGTGTGTGAGTTTAGAATAGCAAATTAGAGGACCCTTTGATGTGATTAGTATATGGAATACAAAGAGTGGAGACCGATCTACGGGTTGGGTGGCTAACACCTTTCCATCCTCACACCTAACTCTGGACACGCGCTTTGGATATGATTAGTCCTTCCACAAGGGTGCTATATATATGGTTCCTAGACCTAATCAAGGTAGCGACTCCATTTATACCCTTCACCATGGTCCATCCTAGGCCAAGGAATACTTCCCACATGGAGAACCAAAACTCGTCGCAGGCGCTTGCACCCACATTGATGACTTTACTAAGGACAAGAGAAGTTTGACTCCAATGTGTTCCATCTTTTAATCGTAAAAAATACTTTTCTAATATTGTTTTGCACATACTATCATTTGGTTATTTCATCCCTTTGCCATGGTTTATGATGAGTAGGAAAGTGGAGGCTCCATTTATGGCCAAGACTTTTTAAAGTTCCTACCACCAACTCACAATCCTTGCCATTGCCTGTAATGGGCTTTGAGTACATTAAATGTTTGCCACCAATCCATATGGGGTCCATTTTGGTCCAAGGTTGGAATTATGGCCCACCTAGTTGTGAGTGACCTATTGATCTCTTCCTTTAGCTTTACAGAGTTTACCTACTGTGGAGGAGGGGAGTCGCCACCTAGTTATATGGTCTAGGAACCATGAATATAGCGTCATTTCGAGGAAGGACCTTTTGATCTTACTACCACAGTATGGGTTCAGAGTTTAGGTGCGCTCTTGGGAAGGTGTTGGGCATCTAAGATCGCCTAACCCTAAGGTTGGCCTCCCATTATTGTGTCTTACATCTTAACCTTATTAAAACCATGTTCAACACTTGCATTTATACTTACACACACTAACATACATCTAAGCATACAACATGGCATCTTTATTCCAAAACAACATACTTATCATCCTAAAGCAAGAGAGCCATATACAAAAGAAACCCTAGCATGTGAAACTCTATCATGTATCAAACAAAGCAACCACCTAAGCACAACAACAAACATGTCATCATAGCAAGGAAATCATATTATAGACAAGGTGATACACATATGTCAAATGAGGATTAAACAAACAACATGCATGTTCATGTGAATGCATGACTTACCTTACTTACTTTGCAGCATCTCAGCACCTATGGCATCATGAATGCATGTTCATGACATCAAGGTAAGAAACTAACATAAAACTCTAATTTCAGCATATTAAAGATAAACAAGCATGTTAAAAGGTGAACAAGGACTCAAGGGGCTTAAAACATATAAAAAAGAGGCTACATAGAACAAAAATGTGAATGTAGAAACAAAAAAAACAAACAAAAATTAGGATTTTTGGGCAACGGCATCATGCATGCTAGAACAGGTCAGCGTACGCAGAATCAAGCCTACGTGCACAGGCTAGATCATGCGTATGCAGATCCTTGTCCAGAAAACCTAAAAACACAGAAACAAAGCAGAACTTTAAAACAACAAACTAATAACCTAACGTACACAAAATATGAAAAGATTTGAAGGGCTAATCTAAGAAAACATGTACAAACATAAACTAAGCAAAAAACAAGATTAAAACACAAAAGAAAAACAAAAAAGAAAGAAAGATAAAAAAAAGAAGGGTTAGACTCAATACCTTAAACAAAAGCTTTCTAAGCTTGATTTTGACTATTCTCCTCAGTAAAATCTATTCACAAACCAATAAGAAAGTGATTAGCAATGTTGAACTAAAAGGATTTTGGACAAGAAAGGGCCCCAATCAAATAAAATTGACTTAAGGGTGTTTTGTGAAAAACTCCCTTTTGATTCACTATCTTCTAGTGAATCTTAGGTTTTTCCTGTGGGATTTCTGTGTTTTGAAAATGTACCATGTAATGCTTTATAAAGTGGAAAAATGGGGTTTGGAATTGCTCCTAGACGATGTGGGATTCATTTCAAACCTCAGTCATTATTGCAGAAAACTTGTCTTTCTTATGTTTTTGAAACGCTAGCTGCGTACGCAGGAATGTGACTGCGTACGCATGGTTTGGCCCATGTACACAGGCTGCGATCCATGTACGCACTTTGAGGGCCACTTTGGTCATTTTATTTCAAAAAATAGTTTTTTTGCTCAATTAAAATGTTATATTTTCCATTTTAACACTCCTTAAGTCAATTTAATATTTGATTGGGCTCTAAATTGGCCTTGGGCCATAGAGTTTGAGCATCATTGGGGAACGGGGGCTTGAGTCATAAGGGGTACAAAATGCGGTCTATGCCTACACATAGAGAGATCCTAGATCCTATCAAAAGAGGATACCCTTTATATCTATCGTTTGTTCAACCATATATCTTGAGTTCACCTAATTCTAAAGGACAAGTAAAAGATATAAAATTGGAAGGATGACCCAAAAGTTATGGCATGCCCTAAGACCTTGGGATGAAAAGAAAAGGAGTATCTAACATATAAGGGGATTGTCTCGAGGTTTGAAGCATATCTTAACTTGAAAGGTTCATAAGATTGTATCTCATTTGCTATCATAGGTCCAAATCAAGGCCATTTTGGAAAAGAAATTCATGGGTCTAAGGTAATAAATATGCTCAAATGATGTGAGATTTATGGACCTTGAGAGGAAGGCCATAATGTATTCTAGCTAGAAAACTACTTCAAAGAAAAATAGAAGAAGAAGAATTGATAATGAATGAAAGATGAAGAGCCCAAAGATGATGAATACATTATTGGGCCATAAGGGTTGAAAATCTGTAAGCACATTTTAATTAAAGCCTATGAGTGTAAGGTGAGTGCAGTTTTTGTAAATGGACTAAGCCTTATGAAACATGGGGCAAGGCTCATGAGAGGAAAGAGAGTGATTTTGTAAATGGCCTTCATTAAATGGAATTAAAGACTTTCTAAGAACATCTAAATAAATTGAAGCTTTTTGGGACATGTCGATGCCTCGCAGCGGTCAACCACCAATTGCAGTGATGCTTGCGTGTGCTAAAATGTGCCTAAGAGCTCGAGTGCTGTGAAAAAAGGGATAAACCTTTGGTGTGTGACTTGAATTGAGTTAATTTTAATATAATATTACCAAAGGTAAGTGAAGTGGCCACCAATCATTGGGTTTTTTTCTAAAGTGTGATTGGTTCGTTGACTCTATTTGATTTTATTACCCATCCTAGGCTAAGAAAAATGTCATTTTTTTCCCTAATCTAACATGGAGGGTTGAAAAATCTTAATTCTTGAGTTCGAAAGGCTGGTTACATGTGGCAAAGGTGTTAGGCACCCCGCAATGCCTGTCTGGAGACAGTCATTTGTTTTGGTAAAAATATTAATTTTTGAACATTGGCGGTTAAAAGAAGCTATTCGTGTTATCATTCGGGGCTTTGAAAGAATTGGGCTTTAAGGTTTTATTTTGGATGGGGTGTGGTATTAATCAATGCTTTGCTAGCACATTTTTAGAATTGGTGCCAAATTTCCATGACGAAAATCGTACAGCATTCGCCTTTAGTGCATCATAGCACACAAAACATTATTCTCACCAAACTTTTGCTGTGAGAGTACAGCAATAAAGGTGCCCCATTTTCACGGTGAAAATCCAGTAGAGTTTCTCGTTTAGTGTGCTATGGTGCACCGGCAGGGAGTCATGCCTGTGTATACAGCCCGCGTTAGCATGTGCATACTAGGGCGAGCTGAAGCTCACCAAAGCATCAAACACGTTGATGTGTGTCGCATACACGGGGAAACCAATGTCACTTAATTGACATGGATTGAAAAAATCACACCGCGATGATCATGCACACAATATGTCATGAATACGCACCGACAGCAAATGCCTTAAGTGCATACCCACACCACAAGGTCATCATCACCCACGATCATAAGAGGGCTGCTTTCCTAACCATGGGGGTCCATCGCAAGAAACACATGAACATCTAGATTTAAGCATAAACATAGCAAAAAACACATGAACATCTAGATCTAAACACAAGAATGACAAAAAGGCCCTAAGCAAGTAGATCTAAACGCAAACAAGACATTTAGACATATCCTTGCCCAAGAAGGCTAGGTTAACAACATCAAAGCAATAAAACATGTTAGAAAGAAAGTAGACATGCTAGAAAAACTATAAAACATGCTAGAAAGCTATAAAAATCAAGAGATAGCAAGGCAAAACAATAACATGCTAGTAAATTAAATGGGAGAAAGAACACTACCTCTTTATTGTTGGAGAAGAGCAAGAAATAAAAGATTTTTGTATGTGTTTTTGGAGAGAGAGAGAGAGAGAGAGAGAGAATTTACCCAGAAGTTCTTCCAAAATGCCCAAAATTTGTCTATTTTTTTTAAGTTCTAGGGAGCCAGGGGGTATTTATAGTGAATTTGTGACTCTTTAGCTACCGACACACCTTTTAGGGCCTTTAGCCAGCTCTAGTGGCCTTTTAGTGTGCGTCGGGCTGGTTGCTGACGTTGTCAATCTTGTCCTTTTCCCTGGTTCAACTTCAATTGCATATTTGAATGCCTTCCCAAGCTTTGATTGAGCTGTTTTTAGTGTCCCTAGAAAGGTATGGAATTCTAGTTTCAAGACCACTAAAGCAAAGAAAACTCCAACGGTCGGATCAAAACTTATGACGTCGGGAAGCAAGCTGATACGCTTGGCATGATTTTCAAGATATTTCAATCGTTTTAACTCTAATTTCGACCCATGAATAGTTGTTGGAAATTAAATTTAATAATATTTACAATGGCACTAGTTTCAATCCATTATGATAGTTGGATGAAAATTAGGATTTCTAGGGCCCTTGGGAGTCAACTCTAAGTCAAACTTGGTCAAATATGACAAAAATATCCTAATAGCTCGAGTTTAATGTAAAAAAAAGAAAAAAGGAAAAAGAAAAAAGTGGTTCTGTGGAGATTTTGACAAACTTTGACTCTCAGTTAAACCAGAGTTGACTAGGGGTATTTTGGTCATTTTAACCTATAAATGTACTTTAAGGGTGCCAATGTACGAATGGGTTATGCCATGTCAATCTATATGTTTCTGCGGACCCATAGTGAAAAGTTAATATTTTTGGATTTTCATAGGTTTGGCACGCAAATTAAGAGTGGACAAAATACGGTATCTATGGCTGCCCCTTCTTTGTCTGACATTTCGATTGCGTGCAGAATTTGCACTATTCTATGGCTAAGCTACTGGAGCTGATCTAAGAAAAGTTTTGGACTTGGCACTTGGAACTAAGCAAAAGCACTCCCGTTCTTCTATTTTTTATTTTTGGTCACTTGGTCAACTGGTCAACGTTGACCTAGTCAACGCTGACTAGCGGCCCCAAAGGGTGCACCTAGTAGCCCAAGCTGTACGGGCATTTATAAATGGGCCCCAATGCCTCATTTTTTTGTCATTCTCCTTCATTTTTCGATTTTTCTCACTTTCATAATTTTTCTCTAAGGCAAGTCTTGGTCTAGCGGGTCCTGTTCCCGACTTCAACTTTCTGCTTTAGACTCCTGTTCTACACTTGAGGTAAAGGTCTAAATTTTTCTTTAATTCCTGTAAATATGTTAGTACCAATGCATTTAGGAAAACATGCTAGTATTTATTTTATTTTTGGCAGTTATAAATTTATTATTATTATTATTGTTTATGCTATGAGATGCTGAAAAATATTTTTTGTTCACATTTATAACTAAATGTATAGACGTAACATTCTTGTATGCTTTCACATGTACTTATATGCAAGCACATAAATTTACATCCATATATATATGCGAATTACGTACATGTATAGCTAAGTTTACGCACATTCATACATGCGGGAAAATTTTAATTTTTAAGCGACATAGACAAATGTGTAAAAATGCAGGATGACTATGTAAACATGCTAAAAAACTATGAAAAATTCTAGGTAAACATGAGAAACTATGCATGATAAAACGGAAAAGTTAGGAGATTTAAAACAAGACGATTAAAATAATTTTGATTTGAAAGAGAGAAACTTTAGGATGAGACTAGTTTTGAAAACGTGGGATTAATATCAAACCTTGAGAGAAAACTTTGATAAAGGTAGGATAGCATAGGATTAAACGAGCACAGCTGAATCAAACCCCGAGAGAAAACTTTATAAAGATAGGATAGCATAGGATTAAACAAGCACGACCAAATCAAACCCCGAGAAAAAACCTTGACAAAGGTAGGATAGCATACGATTAAATGATCACGGTCGAATTAAACACCAAGATAAAAATTTGATAAAGGTAGGATAACATAGGATTAACCTGACACGGTCGAATCAAACCCCAAGAGAAAACTTTGATAAAGATAGGATAGAATCAAACATCAGCAGAGCGTATGCTAGAATAGGGTAGAAACAAACATCAGTAGAGAGTATGCTAGAATAGGATTAAACAAGCACGGTCGAATAAAACCCTGAGAGGGTGAAAATAAAAAATTGCCATCGAGTGATTTTTGAGAACATAATTAAATAATGCAGCCGAATCAAATTCTAGAGGGGAGTTAGGGATTTCCATCCAGTAACTCCAAAACAGGGCAAGCACGACACACAGAGCACAAAATACTTAAACCTCGGATTAAACGAGCATGGTCAAATCAAATCCTCATGAGATTAAATCAGCACGGTTGAATGAAACCTTGAAAAGATATACATGTATAGGATTAATCAAGCACGATTGGATCAAACCCTATAAAGAATTATGGATTGCCATCAGATAATTCTTGGATGGCAAGCATAACGCACAGGGCTCAAAATACTCAAACCTTGGATTAAAAGAGCATAGTCAAATCAAATCCTCATGAGATTAAATGAGAATAGTTGAATCAAATTTCGAACATAGATTGTTGGGGACATATTTTTATGTAATTGGCATATCCTTTGACAAAATGCACTTTACTTGTATTTGAGTAAATCTAAGTAGGTTCAAGATGATCATTACAAGTGGTTAAATTGAAGACATGAAGATTACTCAAGAACTGCTCAAGAAAAGTGCAAACTACAGGTCTCGATACCTGCTCGATAGAAACTCGATCTGTCGAGATTCATTAAAGCTTGGCAGATGTCCCGATCGATTGAGCTTACGGGATTCAGTTTATAGCCAGCAACGTTTTTACTCTAAAAGGCTATTTGTGTATGGGTTTGTATAATTCTTATTGGACTAAAAAAACCCAATGTTCGTGTAAATCTATTTGGAATAGGAGAGCACATTAAAGCTCCTATTTAAAGGAGGTGGAAAAAGAAAAACCTAACCCTAGAGAGCTTCATAAGGTTTTCTTTTTGAAACCCTAGCCTCCTCCTACAGAAGAAAGAGTTCTTGCTGCGTTTCTTGTACACCTTTGGGTTTTGTAACCAAGCAAAGTCTCTTGCACCAACATTGAAGATCTTATTGGTGTTTCTATGTGAAGCTGCTGCAAATCAACTACAACAATCAAATGGTTGCTGTGGAATTAGTCACGTATTGGGATTTGTGCAAAGGAGTAAGTCGCGTACTGGGATCTGCGCAATTGGTTAGTCATGTACTTGGGAGCCGTGCATCGAAAGGAGAAATTGTCACTACAGAACAAGTCTAATTGGGTATTGGGGTAAAGGTTCAACTGTAGGTTGGTAAGGTACTTGAGATTCCTTTACTTGTAACCGCTTATTGTGATAATAGTGGAATTTCGGGAGTGGTGACCTTAAAATCACCTGGTGGGATTTTTGCCGTGTAGGTTTTTCCTATTCGTAAACAAATCACCGTGTCATTTATTTTCCGCTGCATACTTAGTTTAATTGGTGATTTGTTTGTGCTACCACACTTTGCATGTTAATCTGATTAATTAATAACTTGACTAATTAATCAACTTAATTCATCACAAGGGGTCAATACGTTTTTGGCCTATCATAGATGAAAATCAGCGATCTACATCAGTGTTTTTCGAGAACAGAACTAAATGAGCATGGCCAAATCAAACCCTAAGGGAGATATTTTGATAAATTGGATATTTTGAGATAAAAACTAGGATTAAACAAGCTAGGTTGAATCAAATCCTAAGGGAGATATTTTGATAAAAGTGCATATCTTGAGATAAAAACTAGGATTAAACGAGCACAGTTGAATCAAACCCTGAGAGAGATATTTTGATAAAAGTGGATATTTTAAGATAAAAACTAGGATTAAACGAGCATGGTCGAATCAAACCCTGAGGTCGATATTTTGATAAAGGTCGATATTTTGAGATAAAAACTAGGATTAGCCGTTTGTCTGGTGGCCGTTTGTCTGGTGGGGGTTTTTCATTGTTTGTCTTTCTTGAGGATCAGAGAGGCCTAGAAGGTGATGAGCCTGAGGATGAGCCCATGTTTGATAAAGATGCAGATTTAAAGGCTAATGAAATTGTTGGGCTGGCCCTTGGTGCTTCTATGAATAGTATACGCAGATCGAGGTTCCTATTGCGTTAGGCTGGAGTAGAGGCCTACACAAGAGGGGTAGATGAGAGCATTAACGATACCCATCTTCAGCATGAGCTTAAGACACATCCTTCTACTAAGGCTCGAAGAGCCCAGGTATGCTTATTCTTCCTTTATCATTTGTCAATTTAACATGTATATATGTGCTAACAAATAGCTTCTCTTTGCTTTTGAACACAGGGTGTTGATAAGTGCTGTGGACGAGGGGCATGGTCCTCGTTTTGTGTGCTCCTATTCGGCAAGAAGGCTAATGCACTCCTGATCGAGCAAGGATTTGAGTCATTTCTCAGCATTCCACCACGAACTATAAGGCACAGGTTGGCTGAGGCTTTGGTGCAGTAGTTTCATGCTAAGACTGGCACTTTTCACTTGAGCTATAAGGAGTATATTGTCCTTCCCCTTGATTGGATGGCCATCTTGGGCCTTAAATTTGGAGGGTATCTAGTCCCGGCCGAGTTTGTGGGCATGGCAGAGGCGTGCAACCTCTTGGGTGTAGATTACCCTTTTACTTATGGCAGCTGTTGCAGCTCATACCCCAAGAGCGGGAGCCGGACGATGTGATTCTCAAGAGGTTCTTTTACTTTATCAGCAACTTTCTGCTTGGAAACAAAAAATTGGTGCTGACTTGCAGGTTGTTAGCAGCCATAAGAGTAATGTCCCTCATAGGGGCCTATAATTAAGGATCCCTTTCCTACCTACGGATTCTTCATCTACTTATTAAGGCGAGCATTGACTAGGGTTTTAGGAGCCTCGAGGGCTTTAGGCAAATTTTGATATGGTAGGCATGCGAGTACATTCCTGCCCTGTAGCCATAGTACACTGGCCTTTCCAGGATGCTATATCCCAAGACATTGGCCTGGTCTATCTATACCATCTCCAAAGTTGCACTCACACAGCTAGCCACTATATGCGCTGCGCTTGATTGCGTCGCCTGGGGTGAGATATACAACAACCCATATGATGGAAGGTTGTTGAGAAGACGCTAGGTCACTCCTACTATGGCTTAGACGTGTGCACGGTGTTGGTTTTGGGCTTTGACTAGCTGAGAGTTCTTTTTGGTTGAGAGGACATGCCATCAGGTTATGCCAGTCTTTAAAGTACCTAGAGATCCACCTCCTTGGATATCCTACCCTAATATGAACTTAGACGACCCCGCCTATGCGATAGGTTCCTTTGAGGGCTTCCTTACAACAGCTACAGATTATGCCATTAGGTTTTTAGAGTCATCCACTAGACCCATTATAGATGATTGCCTTGTGAACGGGAGTAGAGTGCTTGGAGGTACAACATGTGCACGACAGGCTTCAGAGGCCCACTTGAGATTACATGTGGAGACCTTACAAGCTCAATTGAGAGATCTTGAGAGTGTTGCTGCTGCCAGAGATGGGTATACGCAGGAAGAGATTGCTAAGGTTCTAGCTTATGAGAGGGAGTAGTGGCAGAGAGATCGTGAGAGCCAGACTACTGCTACTGAGTGCGAAAGGAGTCATCCATTGGCGTCCTGATCAGCAAGATAAGGGGACAAAGGTTGCATGTGCCTCTGGCACCCATTATGCCTTATTTAGATCCTCTGGTACGGAGATATGAGCCAGATTATATGCCAGTTCCTCCAGATCCAGCTGGAGGTTGGGGATATGCTCTAATCTCTAATTAGGCATGAGGCCCTGCATCAGGATGGGCTCTTGGCTGGGGCAGCGCTAAGTGCTTCGCAGATGACTCAATCAGAGACAATGATTACTCTGCCTAGTTTACCACTGCTGTTGTACCATTATCATGATGTAGCCCCTGCATGGACATTTTTATCATTTTCTTGTATTCTTTAGACAATGCCTCTTGATAGGCTTAATATGTATATATTTTTGCCCCATAATGGACCTAGATGTATGTATTATATTGCCCCATAGTGGGGCTACGCTGTATTTGGAAATTGCCTTTTGATAGGCCTTAGATGTATGTATTATTGCCCCATAATAGGCCTAGATTGTATTTGGACATTACCTCTCGATAGGCCTCAAATGTATGTATTATTTCCCCATAGTGGACCTGGACTGTATTTGGACACTACCTCTCGATAGGCCTCAAATGTATGTATGATTGCCTTATAGTGGACCTGGACTTGTATCTTGGACACTACCTCTCGATAGGCCTCAACTGTATGTATATCAGTTTATGTTGCATTCATGGGCTTGTTACACCATGCTTTTCATTTATAAACTGTTGCATCCTCAGGATAAATGATTAACTTTCATCAGCTTGTGCCTTATATCAATCTTGCATTTGCTTGCATATTGTATATTGTGTTGCATCTGCTTGCATATTGTATCGCACTATATCCCAACGGATTTTCCGAAAATTTTTAATAAAATAAAAAGGGATTCACTGGAGAGAACGGAATCAGGAGATCGCATAAAAAATGCCCTAGTGTAGACTTTATGCGTTCTTAAACATGAGAGAAAACATTCTCGGCAGGACAACTCGATATTGCAGTCAAAGCCTTAATCTTTAGCATACCAAGTGGCAAAAATTAACCAAACTGAAAAGAAAAAATTCCCTAGTGTAGAATCAAACTCATACTAGATGATAATAGCATGATGGACTCCTCCAAAATTCCAAACATAAACTTCCTCAAAGGGATCTTTTCAACCTCGCCCTATGGCGGAAATCATTGACCGGACCCGGTTATCCACTAAACTGACTGGTCTTCCAAATTCCCCGAAGGAATTGCATGCAGGAATTAACTTCTTCGATTATCACCTCAAACTGGATGAACCAACATTAAAAAGGAAACGGCTTGGCACAATTCCAACACATACCTCGAAGATGCGGGTTGAATTAACCCCTAAATAGGGTTTTCTTACGAACTTCCTCGAAGGAATTTCATGTAGGAATTAACCTCTACAATCTTTAAATCAGCTTGGATAAACCAAAATTAAGAAAGGAAATGACCTTAGCACAATTCTGACATATACCTTGAAAATGCCGGTTGAACCGTCCCCTGAAACGATTTTTCTTACAAACTTCCTCGAAGGAATTCCATGCAGGAATCAAATTTTGTGATCTTCATATTGACTTGGATAAACCAACATTAAAAAGGAAACATCCATGGCATAATTCTGACATATATCCCGAAGAAGTGGGCTGAACTGACCCTTGAACTAGGTGAACTAAGCCCTACCAATGAGGTTCAAGATATTATGAGGTAAATGATGAGACACAAAAATATACTGCCCTAGAGTGGGTTTTGTGTAGTCTTGGTTTGAGAGAAAAACATTCTGAATAGGCCAATTCGCTACTGAACCACCCGTACACCACTATTAGTGCAAAAACCGAGGGAATTTGACCTCCAAAGTTGTTCAAAACTTCCCAATTTTCAAATCCAATGATCAAAAACATATGGGTACATGCCGGGGGGCCAAAATGGGCTCGACATGTGTCCCGAGGTCCGGCGGCACTTTAGGGTGAGTCAGCCTTGAAAGGCATGCATAAAGGTCTAGGCATCCCCCCAAATCTTTTATATTCTGGTCTCCGATTTTCTGTCTTCTTCTACCCATTTTCTTCACTGAAAATGTCTAAAACACCACTTTCTTGCACTTTGTTGCATTGATCAGCATCTAAACATTGTATTTTCTCATATCTAACCATGGATGCTCTTAGGCT
Organism: Castanea sativa; assembly: GCF_040712315.1. NCBI lineage: Eukaryota > Viridiplantae > Streptophyta > Magnoliopsida > Fagales > Fagaceae > Castanea > Castanea sativa. Next base: position 5,275,099 of record NC_134020.1, on the reverse strand, counting down.
CAAATCTTATGATACAGTTGTGGACCATAAGAGGCAGATATTCCATGAGAGAGAGTTCAAGATGTGGTGGGCTTCATTTTCTTCCAAGGACTAGGATTACATCAAGAAATTCCTTGGAGATGCCATTGCACTATTTCGCATTCCTCTAGATTGGCACTTATTGGAGGCTGTAGTCACTTCTTGGGATCCTTCTTTGAGATGTGTCACCGTTGGGGACATGGATTTGGTCTCTACTTTGGAGGTATTAGAAATACTGAATGATTGTATTGTATTTCTCACTGAAAGAATATACATGAGTGTCTTTATATAGGAGGCATATGAGTGCAATACAAGTAAATATGAGTTCAGTATAAGTAAGAGTGTAGTACAAGAATGTGTGCTATACAAGTAAACTAGTTGGGCTTAAAGCCCATAAGACTATAGATGTTAAGAGCCCCCTTCAAACTCAAGGTGGATGTGAGACCAACTTGAGGTTGTTAACCAAACTACGAAGGCGTCCCTTAGGATGTGACTTGGTGAAGATATCTGCAAGTTGATCTGTAGAGGAGACTGAGATTAGCTTGAGAGCACCATGGATAAGATGATAACGGATAAAATGACAATTGATCTTGATGTGTTTAGTCCATTCATGGAAGACATCATTGTGAGCAATATGAATGGCACTCTTGTTGTCACAATAAAGAGGAGTAGCAGAGGATGTAGACACACCTAAATCTTTGAGAAGCCATTGTAGCCAAAGAAGCTCAGATGTGGTATCAGCAAGGGCACGATATTCTGCTTCAGTACGGGAACAGGCCACATGAGTTTGTTTCTTGCTTTGCCAAGAAATCAGAGAAGAACCAAGAAGAAAGCAATAACCAGTGGTGGACTTGCGATCAGTGGGATCTCCTGCTCAATCAGCATTAGAAAATGCATGGAGAACAAGAGGAGACTGAGCAGAGTAGAAAAGGCCATGGAAGAGAGTGCCCTTTAGGTACCGAAGAATGCGTAGAACAGTAGCATAGTGAGTCGATCGTGGAGCAGACAGATACTGGCTCACCTGGTGAACAACATAGGAAATGTTTGGACGAGTAACAGTGAGATAAACTAGGATGCCAACTAAGCGTCTGTAAAGAGAGGGATTAGACAATAGTTTCCCCTTGAGGGAGTCAGATGCGCATTAAGCTCAACTGGAGTGTCAACAGTCTTGCTATTAGTGAGTCCAGCTTTAGACAAGAGTTTAGAGGCATACTTGGCTTGAGTAATGTAAACTCCATCTATAGAATAAGTGATTTCAAGACCCAAGAAGTAGCTGAGATGTCCAAGATCTTTCATCTCAAACTGTTGACTAAGAAAATTCTTGAGTTCTTGAATGCCACTGAGATCATCACCAGTTATGATCATAACATCCACATATAGGAGAAATAAAATAGTGTCTTCGTTAGTGCGGTGAAGAAATAAGGCGGGATCATAATGATTGGCCATGTAACCCAAGCAAGAGATGGTATAGCTGAATTTGGCAAACCAAGCTCGTGGAGCTTGTTTATGGCCATAAAGTGCACGTCGAAGGTGACAAACCTTGTTTGATTCAACAAAGAGACCAGGAAGAGGTTGCATATAAACTTCTTCACTTAAATCCTCATTAAGGAAGGCATTTTTGACATCCATCTGGAAAAGGTCCCATTTACTGGCAGCAGCAACAGCTAAGAGGGCACGAACAGATGAGATACGAGCAACTAGAGCAAAGGTCTCTTCGTAATCAATCCCACACTCTTGTGTAAAACCTTTTGCAACAAGACGAGCTTTGTAGTGCTCAATGGACCCATCAAAGCGAGTATTAATCTTGTAAATCCACTTACAACCAACCACAGATTTCCTAGGGGGGAGAGTGACCAAGTCCTAAGTATGGTTTTTAGATAATGCATCAAGTTTCTCTTTCATTGTAATCTGCCATAAAGGGTCAGTGGAAGCCTCACGATAGGTGTGAGGTTCGTGCAGTGTAGCAAGGGCAGTGTAACAATGATAGTCAAGTAAATGTGCAGGAATGGACCTTACCCGAGTTGAGTGACGAGGTGGAATGTCTTGTCCAAGATCTTCAAGCAGAGCAGGAGCAGGGGACCCATGATCAAGGTTGGGTAGCTCATCTTCGACATGTTCATCTTTGACCTGTTCATTAAAGGGGGAACTAGGAAAGGGATCAAGGATATTTGGTGGTTGGACAGAGAAGTCTATAGGACAATTAGGAGCAGCTATCGGAGGATCAGGAGCAACTACAGGAAGGTCAGGAGCAGCTACAGAAGGAATATGTGCCTCATCTGGAAAAAGATCTAAGACAGAGGAGGAAGATAGAGAAGCACGGAAGTGAGAGAGCTCTATAAAGAGGCGATATTCCCAAAAGACAACATTGCGGGAGATACGAAAACGATGAGAAATAGGATCATAACATCGATACCCCTTTTAAGTTTTGCCATAGCCAAGAAAACAACAAAGCCTTGACCTAGGCTCAAGTTTGTTATGCTCATGTGGCTGAAGAAGAACGAAACAAGCAGAACTGAAGGAGCGAAGGTGGTGATAGTCTGGAGGTGACTCAAAAAGGTGCTCATATGAAGTTTGATTTGGATAACAGGAGTGGGAATGTGATTAATAGCATGAATATCATGAAGAGCAGCTTCGCCCCAAAAAGGAGCAGGAACTTTGGCAGAGAGAAGGAGAGCACGAACAGTGTCAAGAATACGACGAAGTTTTCGTTCGGCTTTACCATTTTCCTGAGAGGTACCTGGACAAGTTAGTTGATGAACAGTGCCATAGGAATGCAAAACAGCTTGGAAAGCATATTGAGTGTACTCAAGAGCATTATCAGATCGAAAAATTTTGATACGTTTGGAAAATTGAGTTTCAACCATTTTTGCAAAATTAGAATATACTTGAAATAATTTAGAACGATGTTTCATATTTAAAATCCAGCTATAGTGAGAGTAATCATCAACAAAGACAACAAAATATCGAGATCCATCAATACATAAGTCTAACACTCCCCCTCACTTGTGGACCTAAACTTTCCCTTTATAAGTGGGGGCCCAACAAGTGGGTATTTAACTATTTAAATAGGAGGTAGAGTGAAGACAATGATCGAACTCAGGATCTCTTGCTCTGATACCATGTTAGAAATACTGAATGATTGTACTGTATTTCTCACTGAAAAAATATACATGAGTGCCTTTATATAGGAGGCATATGAGTGCAGTACAAGTAAGAGTGTAGTACAAGAATGTGTGCTGTACAAGTAAACTAGTGGGGCCTAAAGCCCACAACACTATACATGTTAACAAGAGGAGTATGACCACTTGCTTTCTCTATCTACCTCTGTGGATCAAGTTTATCACCCACTTGTTTGGCCTTGCTATCGCAAGCAATTGGTAGAGCTGGTAGGCCTAAAGACGCCTGTAGTAGACATTTTGACTCAGTACGAGAGTGGGTTAGGAGCTAGCCTATCATTCTAGCTGCTAGTTCATTCTAGCTGAGTGCCCCGTTGCTACAGAGGGGACTTTATGGATCTGAGAGAGTGTTAGACTTCCTATAGGCGCCAGGCTATAGTAATTGCCTTCTTTGGCTCAGTGCTATTCCCTTCTCAACTGGGTTCTGTCAGCTTTGTAGTCTTACCCCTAGTGAGTACTCTACCTCATAGTATTTCATTTGTCCCCTCTCTTCTCTCTAAGACCATTCGGTCTCTTTCTTCATGTCGGGAGGTAGGTAGTGGTAGGCTTGGCAGCTATGTGCACATGTTGCAGTTGTGGTTTTGCAGTCATATGAGTGCAATTTCTAGGGCATAACCCGTAAGGTTTCTAAAGAGAAATTGGATCCAAATCACTGTAGCTATTGACCTTCCTTTTATTGCGGATACCACTACTTGGTTGGGGTATTTGTTTGGCTTGGGTCCCATTGACTAGGTATGAAGAGTCAAGCGGGGAGTTACTAGATGGTAGGGTTAGACTTACTGCACTGGTTTGCTTGGCATCCCACTGATGGGCATTTGGGGTTGCGCAAGATATTACTTGGGTATGGCCATGAGGCTCAATGGTACTTAATACGTCCCTTGACTTAGTGATCTTTCTGGCATCATTTGTGACTATGAGCTCAATGACATAGATTCAGCTATGATAGAGCGCACTTCTGGTTTTTGGATGGGGCGCAAGTCGACTATTGACTAGGATCCATGCTTCATCATTGACTTGTCAGTACCTGATCCACTTGATCCTAAACTTCCAGCTGATATATTGAGGGATTATACCTTAGAGTTTGAAGGTAGAGTTGAGAGTAGCCTTAGAAGTTAGAGAGAATGCTTGGTAGAGGCTATCAAAGATAGGGACTGCTGTAAGAAGGCCTTTAATGCCATTATAGAGGACTTTGATAAGATAAGGGAGACCTATGAGTCTGAGCTTGCTACACTTTGATCAGAACTCTCGTAGAGGGGTGAGATCCCCTCATCCACAGATATTGAGTGTACTCTGTAGAGATCTCAGGTTACGAGTTTGGAGAGTGAGTTGGCAGATCTTACTTAGAGATTCACTATCTTATGCTAAACCAGATATAAGGAGAGAGCCACAATAGAGGCTAGCCATACTGAGGTGAGTAGTAGGGCTAATGATTTAAAAGTGAGGCTAGTGTAGGATACATCCTACATTCATTCTACTCTGAGCCTTGAGTATAGGCCAGCTAATGAGCCCAGTGAGGCACAATTGGCATTCTGTCATCTTTAGGCTAAGGTACCCGAGAAGGAGAAGGCATTAAGTGTTGCCACTGCTAAGATCAACACATACAGGTTTTGCTTGTACAGAGAGCCAAAGTTGCACCTCAAGTCCTAGCTTAGAGAGGGAGTTGGTCTGGTTTCTCCATTCATATGCTAGACTCAGCAAGACCGCTAAAGTTCTCGATTTTGATGCTGCAAGGTTGCTTTGTACCCATTTCTCCAATGATGCTGCTAAATTCTCCTCACCGACTTTAGGAGGCTATGCCAAGCAGTGTCAGACCGTTTAGACCATGTTTGACTTTCTTGAGTATTTTCTATTTCTTTTTATTTCTGCACATGAGCTATGTAGTTAGTATTCCACCATACATGGAAAGGTCCTTCATAAATTGCCAGGCAATTACGTGAGGCCTTCCACTTTTGGGTTTTTAAAGCACAGTCTAGTTTGTAAGGCATGCTTAAAAAATGGAAAGAACGTGGAAACAGAGATGTTTATGTATATATATGGTTCATCAAATGATGTTTATGTTTATCATATTTGTGTTAAAGAAAAAAAGAATGACAGATGCATTAAAAGATAAAAAGGCACAAGATAGGCACGTTTAATGAATATGTGTGCAAATACTTGAAAATGCAAGAACATACAAATATAATGGTAAATGCAAGTCCATGCATATCACTTAAAAGATAAAAAGGCACGAGATAGACACGTTTAATGAATATGTGTGCAAATACTTGAAAATGCAAGAACATACAAATATAATGGTAAATGTAAGTCTATGCATATCACTATCTCAGGCTCTAAAGGATACATCCTATCCTAGAAATATCTTTCCCATTCCTATTGGGGTACAACTGCAACTGGTGTATGCCACAAAATCCTTAGCACAAAGGGCCATATACATTCCAAACATAGATTGATCCTTCTAAAATCCTAAGGCACCCTTATTTCTTCATCTTGAAAAGGATTCATCTTTCCTTCCAATATTGATCTTAACCCAAAGTAGATTCAAATAACTCCACTAGGAAGGATCAGGTCATCACATAGTTCAACTGAACATTATAAATTTTTGATTGCCTTAACTTTTGCCTAGACTGCCTTTTCAGGTTTTCAATCTAGTAGGCTCCCTTACACTCTATTTTTTGCTCTCCTTTTGCGTAAACTGCCCTTTCGGGTTTTCAATCTACATTTTCATATTTTTTTTATTTTTCTTTTTGTTATATATACTTTTTTTGAATACACAGAAAAATAAAAGGGGTTGCACTTAGGAACTCCATCATGCAAAGTACTGTATAATAGCATCAAAATTGGTGGGCATATTGAAATCATGTCCATAAAATCAAGGATCCTTTAGAGAATGCCTTCTTCACCACATACGGGCCCTCGTAAGTTAGGGCAAACTTTCCTCTATGATCAGGCATAGCCTAGTTGCACTTCTTCAAGACTAAGTCGCCTTTTTCAAAGACTCTTGGTCTAACCTTCTTGTTGAATGCTCACAAAGGTCCATGGCATGTTGTAGTCCATCGCTTTTCATCTATCATGTTTAATTGTTCGTATCGAGATCAAGCTCATTCAGCTTTTGACAGCTCTGTCTGTGACAAGATTCTAAGAAATGGGATCTTAACCTTTACTGGGAGGATGGTTTCCATGCCATTAACCAAAGAATATGGGGTTGCACTCGTGTAAGTATGAACAGAAAGTGTGAAAAGCACACAAGGAAAATGGCAAATACTCGTGCCAAGCCTTATATGTATCTGCCATCTTCACAAAAATCTTCTTTATATTCTTGTTGGCTCCTTTTACTGCACCATCCATCTAAGGATGGTAATGAACCAAATTCCGATGCTCAATCTTACACTATTGGCAAAGATCTTCGATTATTTTTACATTCAGATTCTTTCCACTATCTATAATAGCTCTCCTAGCACGTTGTAGCGACAAATGATATTTTGTTTCAAAAATCGGGCAACTACCACCTAGGTAATGCTTCTGTAGGAAGCGGCCTCCACCCACTTTGTAAAGTAATCGATGGCCACTAAAATATACTTATGCCCATTCGAGGTTTTTGAAATCACAGGTCCGATTACATTCATACCCTAGACAGAAAAAGGCCACGGCAATGCTAGAGAGTGCAGGGGTTAAAGAGGAACATTCTTCCTATTTTGATAGATTTGGCAACGATGACATATCCTCACATGCTTAATGCAATCATTCTCCATGGTGAGCTAATAGTAACCGGCTCTTATAATCTTCCAGGCCAACAAGGGTTTACTAGAATGGCTCCAAGCAAGCCTTATGCATCTCTTCCATCGAATAGTCAGCCTCAGTAGCATTTATGCATCGAAGCAAGGTTGTATAGTGGTTCCCCTTTAACAGGATTTCCCCAATCAAGAAAAACTGGCACTCCATGTGCCTAATGAAATTCATCTCACTATCCATAGCTTCACACGTGTATCCAACATCCTTAATATAAGATTTGATATTGTGGTACCATTGTTTTCCATCGATCTCAACTTCAACATTCATGCACTCTTCAATATTTATGCAATAGGCTAGCAAGCCTCAGACTTCTATACATAATTTCTACATTTCATTTCCCTTTTGCCAACTTAACCATGCTGGTCAGGCTTGCTAAGGCATTAGTGAACTGATTGTGTGCTTGAGGCAAATAAGCAAATGTAATGTTTTGAAACTTCGGATCAAATGGTTAACACATCTCTGATAGGGAATCAACTTGGTGTCTCGGGCTTACCACTTTCGCTCTATTTGGGAGATGATCAACAAGGAATCTCAAAAAACACTCAAATCATATGCTTAAACTCCAAGGAAACTTGCAAGACCACGCTTCGTATTCTGTGACATTGTTTGTGCAGTCAAAATTCAACTTGATTGAAAGGGAATTTGCTGGCCATTTGGGGATAGTAGAACTGCTCCCACTCCATTTCCAATGGTATAGGCGGCTCCATCAAAATATAGGTTCCAACACCACGGTTCCACACAGCTTGGTTCTGGCTCTATTGCTAGGACATCTTCATCAGTGAAGTGAGATTCTAAGAAATCTTGATCGTTCAATGGCTGATCTGCGAGCTAATCGGCTATAACCTAGCCTTTGATGGCATTTCGCACTACAAACACAATATCGAACTCGGATAGCATCTACCAACAGGAGATCTTTCCTATGAGAGCAGGCTTTTCAAAGATGTACTTGATGGGGTCCATGCGAGAAATCAACCATGTGGTGAAGCAGATCATGTACTACCAAAGTTTACGTGAGGCCCATGCCAGCGCGCAACACGTCTTCTCAATGGCGATGTAGTTAATTGCCTTCTCTTTTTGCCAAGGCTCACTTAGCTTGCCTAACATGTAACCCATGGATGTTTCTTATGCCACTAGGAAGAGAATCAATGGATGTCTCGGCATAGGGGGAACCAGAATGGGAGGATTCAACAAATACTTATTGATCTTGTCAAAGGCTGGTTGACATTTGCCTGTTCATTCTATCTGTGTATCCTTCTTTAAGAGCTTGAACAAAGGATTGCACGTGGTGGTCAACTGCGTTACAAAGTGGGCTATATAATTAATCCTTCCTAAGAAGCTTCGATATCATGGAACAAAGTTACTATGACTCACTGATAACTCACACCTGCATTCTTCAAACCGAATGGCATGACATCATAGGCATAAGTCCCCCAATGGGTTGTGAATGCAGTCTAGGCTTTATCCTCTTCAGCCATCTTGATCTGATTATAACCTAAAAACCCATCCATAAAGGAAAAGAACATGTTGGTTGCAGTGTTGTTAATCAAAGTATTGATATGTGGCAAGGGAAAATTTTCCTCCAGGCTAGCCTAGTTCAAATCTCTATAATTAACACACACGCGTACTTTCCCATCCTTGTTTGCATGGGAAGAATATTTGCAACCCAATTAGAATAGGCTATGGCAATAAGAAAACTAAAACTCAACTTCTTTTCCACTTCTTCTTTAATCTTCAAGATAATCTTGGACTTCACTCTTTAGAGTGCCTGCCGCACTGGAGGACGTTCAGATTTGACCGGAATCCTGTGGACCATAATCTTTGTATCTAAACCTAGCATATCTTGATAAGACTAAGCTCGTCTCTCATGTCCTTAGGAATGTTTACCCCAATCTTAACAGGTTTTTCATTTTCGCCTTTGTGGGCGCAAGGGGGGGGGGGAGTTGCCATCTAGTTTATGCAATGGTCTAGGAATCATATATATAACGTCCTTTCAAGGAAAGACCTTTGATCTTACTACTAGAGTATGGGTTCGAAGTTTAGGTACGTTCTTAAGAAGGTGTTAGGCACCCAAAATCGCCCAACCCTAAGATTGGCTTCCCATCAATGTGTCTTACACCTTAATCTTATTAAAAACAATTTCAATACTTGTTTTCTAAACTCACACACACACACACTAGCATACATCTAAGCATAGAACCATGACATCATTCATCCCAAAACACATATCTATCCATAAAGCAAAAGGTAACCAAACCACACACATATACAAACCCTAGCATTCATCTAGCATGTGAAAATCCTATCATATACCTAAAACAAGGTAGCAACTCAATCATGATAGCAGAGCATAAATATCAATATGGAAGTAAACAAATCATTTCATGGATAAAAAATAGGGCATCAACTTCATACACATACATCAAGAGAGGATTAAACAAACAACATGCATGTACATGTGAATGCATGACTTACCTTACTTACCTTGCAACATGTCAGCACTAATGGCATTGTGCATGGACATGTGAATGAATGATCATGGTATTCAAACAAGACATAAACATAAAACCCTAATCTAAACGTATTAAAGATATTCAAGCACATAAGACAGAGACTCAGGTATGTATAAACATATGAAAAAGGATTTAAACAAAGGAAAAAAATGTGAAATAAGCAAACCAAACAACATAAGAACTTGAATTAGGGTTTTTGGGCAAGTGCTTGCGTACGCAGCCAGAGGCTACGTACGCATGCTTATGACAGGCATGCGTGGGACTTGTTCAAAATCCTAACCCAGAAACACAAAACAGAAAAACAAAGCATAAACAAAAACCCTAATTCTAACAAACTAGCATGCTTATAAACATCAAACAACGGTAAAACTAAACTAAACAAACAAGTAAAAACACAAACTAAGCAAAGAAATGAGATTAAAATAAGAAAGAAAGATTAAAAAGAAAAGAGAAAGGTTGAAGCTTGATACCTCAAAAAGGAGCTCCCAAGCTTTTATTTTGACCATTCCCTTTAGTTAAATCTATCACAAGTCATTAAACAAGCGATTAGCAATGTTAAACTAAAAGGATTGGGGCCAAAAAAGGTCCTAATCAAATAAAATTGACTTGAGGGTATTTTGTGAAAAACTCCCTTTTGATTCACTTTTTTCTATTGAATCTTAGGTTTTTCCCATGGGATTTCTATGTGTTTTGAAAATGTACCATGTAAGGCTTTATATAGTGGAAAAAATGGGGTTTGTAACAGCTCCTAGATGATGTGGGATTTATTCCAAACCTTAATCATTATTGTAAAAAACTTGTCTTTTCATGTTTTTGAAACCCTAACTACGTACACAAGAATGTGCCTACGTATGCATGCTTTGGCCCACGTACACAAGCCATTGCCCACATACGTGGGCCAAGGGCCCCTTTGGTCATTTTATTTCCAAAACTAGATTTTTGCTCATTTAAAAGGTTATATTTTCCATTTTAATACTTCTCAAGTCAATTTGATATATGATTAGGTTTTAAACTAGCCTTGGGCCATAGAGTTTGAGCATCATTGGGGAACAGGGGCCCGAGTTGTGAGGGGTACAAAATGCGGTGTCTAAAGCCTTCCTTGGATAGGTTTATCACCTCTGTCTCTTCTATATTAGGTTTGGATCCTTCACTCTCTGTACTAAGGGCTTTTAGGATGCCTCGAGACAAACTCAGGATCTCTTCCAATCCTTCAATATCATGATCCAAATTTATTGTCTCGTTCACACCGTTTATGTCCTTATCATGGCAAAGAGACAATGTACCCACTAGGGAATCAAAACAAATCCTATAGAATGGAATATATAGAAAGAAACATAAGATAATTTGCATACAAATTCATAGGAAAACAATAAAAGAGATATGGAAGAATTTCCTGAATAATACGATCAATATTTCATTAATGGATTATGGGTGGGGAAAACAAAGTTCATGCCTGATGATGATGAAAAGGGAAATGCTATTTTTTGTTGTTTTTGGGAAAAACAACTAACTGGGGAAAAGAACAAGGAATCTAAACAAACAAAGCAGGAAATAACATAAGCATGCAAAACAAACTAGATATGTTATTCCAGTCCTCTCGAGCGATTAGGAAACCTAACCACTCAAGGATGGAATACTCCTTACTTAGCTAATGCAATCATAAAGTAAGGCTCGATGGTTCAAAGGCCTTCCAGCTTGCCTGGTAGCCCTAGTCAAATAGTAGAAGTTAAACCATCTTTAGAAGACATGATAGCGGTCACTAAGAATTCCTTGGGATAGAGCCAAATAATACAAGCTAGATCAGACTCTTCATCCTCCACTTCCTTGAAAGATTTTGGCATAATGACTTTGGCCGGAGCCGAAAAATTGGCCCTGATATGGGGAATAGACATCCCCGGACTAGCAAACTTCCTCTTATTCCCCCTGGAAGCTTGAAAGAGTTCTTCATGAGTAGGCTCATACCCTAGACCGAATCCTCCTTTGTTATCAAAGAGCTTAACCAGAGTAGGGCTTCAACGACCCATGGCTCTGAGGCCTTGGCCTAACTTGTACCTAAACTTGAGCATCTCTTTAGTGGCCATCAAAACTACTGCAGGCCATCCGGACTCAGGCTTTGAAGCATTGTGAATCATAGAAACTAGCTCGAAGTTATGGAAATATGCTTCTGGAAAGGCATTAGCATCAATGTAGGGTATAGATGTCTCCTAAAAAATGGTCATCTGCTCCTCGGCCATAATGATTATCAACTAATTCTCAGACATAAACTTCAGTCTTTCAATGGAGGACAGATGCAACTGCACCTGCTGCATGTGACTTGGGCCTCCCTAAAAGCATATTGTACAAAGAGTCCACCTTAATCACTGGGAAGTTAGCCACAAAAGACCTTGGGCCAATCTCAATCATTAACTCAATCTCACCTTGCATTTCTCAGTGCATTCCATCAAAAGATCTAATAATCATGGTGATAGGCCGAATGAGCGACATATCCATTTTTAACTACTCTAAAGTGGCCATCGAGCAAACATTAAGAGCTGAACCATTAGTAATCAATACCCTATCCATAATCATGTCTTAACACTTGACTAAAATATGCATGGCCAAGTATGAGCATTCCTTTTTGGAGGCAACTCATTATTTGAAAAGGAGACATGATTGGTGGCCAACACCAATGATACCATACCCTCGAAGGAGGAATCTGTAGTGCCAGTAGGAATATGAGTTTCTTTCAACACCTTCAAGAGAGCCTCATGGTGGACATCAGAAGATAAAATAATGCCAAGATAGAAATCTGAGCTGGAGACTTTTTCAACTACTGAATCACACTATAATTGGCCTTTCGGATGGTCTTCAAGAATTTCTTGGCTTCTTCAATGGTAACCCTATTTCTAACTGGCTCGGCTGTACCCTTGCCAAGCTCCTTCATTCTCCTTTCTAATCCCTTAAGAGTATAACATCGACCACTCCTAGTGAGTCCAGCTAAACCTAAAGAGACATTGGAACAAATTTCTTCCATCCTAGTGTGAGTAGAGATCACGGTTACATCATATTTCCATGGGATACTATGGTCATTCTTATAAGTGAAGGGCTTCGGCATACGAATGATCAAACCCTCTTGAGTCTGTGAATTAGGTTCTAGAGAAAAGGTCTTTGGACCAATAATGACTGGACTAGGTAAAGAGGCCTCTGAAGCCTTTGGGCCAGGCACCCCACAAATTCCTTGAATAGACCTTGGTAGAACTAATGGAGCAAAACCTCAAATAGTAGGAACAACGTGGGCTTCTTTCTAGCCAACTCTGGAGATGACTTTGCAATCTCAAGCAACGATAAAATCAGAGGGGCAAAAGCTTTAATGTCTAATATAACCAATTCCTTCTTTAGAGCTGGCACTTTCGTATCTAGAGATGATTCCACTATCTCCTTTATAATAATTGAAGATGGGGAAACTGATGCCCCTATCCCTAGATGGACCTTGCAAGCATGATCTTTCAAGTACTCATCCTAATCTTTCCTTGAACCTACGGACATAGCACTATAGTTGGTTCCTACTTGTAATCCTGGAGGGCATAGGCTAGTCACCACGCAATCACCCGTGCGCACGACCTCTCTTTTTATCAAAATAATACCACGGTCGGCTAGACTTTGAACCTATACTCTAAGCACTCCACAATCACATAAGACATGTCTATTCCCACTGTTACATAACTAACAAACATCCCAGTGAAATCCTAGGATTCATATATCTTCCAAAGAAATATGACTTTCCTGGGCTAGAGCCTATAACATGGCTTTCCAAAGGAATGAAGGGGATGAGAAATCTAGAATCCTTTCTTCCACTATAGAGATAGCATTCACATTCCTTTCTGGGTAAGGAGGTAAGGGATAAGTAATAACATTTGGCCTCAGGGTGTTCTCAAACTATATCAACTTATTATCGATGAGATCCTGAATCTAGAGCCTTAGAGGTATGCATTCTTCCAATGTGTGCCCTTCGGCCCCAAAATAGTGTTCGCATTTCTTGGATGAGTCAAATCCTGGTGGAGGAGGACCATCCCTTGGCCTAATAAATAGGGGAGTCACCAATTTCTTTTCAAACAAAGGTAAAGCTCCGACATGGGCATTGGCAACAGATGAAACTTTCGAAGCTCTCTCCTAGGGTACTGGGGTTAATCTAGCCTTCCCCTTTAATAAAATGCTCAGTTAGGGGCCTGAGTTGGCTGAGCCTATTGCTAATAAGGCAGGGTAACTAGGGCGGCATAAGCAGAAGTAGAACCCCTTGGCCTCTCAGGTGCCCTAGCAATCATGTGAACATCGACTTCCTTCCCTTTATAGCCAGTCACCTTTTTCACCCGCTGTTCTATCATAGAATTCGGAGCCTTAAGAACAACTATCTTTTAGCTCCTAATAACTTCATCAATATGTTCTCCAATAGGAATCAGGCTTCCAAAATGAATGACCTGAGCACTGATCATCTTCTCATAGTACAGAGGCTTATGGTTTTGGATAAACCACTTAATCATTTCTTCTTCCATCGTGGGAGGAAGCACTTATGCAACCAACTTATGCCACCTCTGGGCATACTCACGAAAAGATTCCCCACTTTTCTTTTCTACTCTCTAAAGGATTGTACAATTGGGAGCTATCCCAGTATTGAATTGATAATATTCCAAAAAGGCTTTGGCCATCCCCCTTCAGCTAGAGGTCTTTTCCAATCTCACATACCAAGTGTTGGGGTTTATGCCCTAAAACCCAATTTATTGGCATGTATTTAATAATTAAATTGTTTAATTATATGAGACTATCTATAAATGAACTAAGACATTATCATAGTCCATGAGATGCATTGTATGTGATTTATGTGAAAAGTCACAGAAGATATAAATCACAAGTTCTTTGTAAACTCAGAAGTTTAGTTCGTAGTCGGTGATGAAATTGGGCGTTTCATCTGCGAAGACTATAACATATCAACTAAGATGATTTGTCTTAATCATGGAAGTGGAGACTTCTAGTTGGTATGTTGACATGTTTTAAGAGTTAAGACATATTGAACTGGACCGCTGTGAGATTTATTATTCTCCTAACGACTGTCAAATGAATAATAAATCTCACGACTTCTATTTACATCAACTCTAAATCCTGAGAGAATAATGGACCTGATAATGAGATGTAGGTTGCTTTGATATATCAGGAGTAAGATCTATTAGTTACGGTCAAAACCTCAGTATGTTGGGCATCCGCATTTAGTGTTGATAGAACATATATTCTCAAGATGGAATTCATAGTCTCTTAATGGAGATACAAAATATTCCCTTGAGATAAGTTTAATGGATTTAGTTATTCAGAGTGTTGGGCCCAACCACTTTAGTAAGGAGTTACTAAAGTATATATTTATGAAATTGGATTTCATAAATATATGACGAATAACATAAAGGATTAAACCGGGTATTCAAGGATTAAGATGTAGTAATCTTCAAAGTGGCAGTCTATATTCATGACTTTGGATTACTACGAATATTTTAATGAAGGGGTTGTATGCATAATAAAGTCTTGTGATATAATTTATTAATAAGGCCTAGAGTACAATTATATTTATATAGTGGTATTAAATATAATTAATGGTAACTTTGGGCTTGTCAAGAGTTGACGGAAAAGCCCAAGGCCCATTGGAGCTAGTGTCTTATTGGTCCCTTTTGGTCCCACTCCAAGCCACACACTAAAGCCCAATTGGAAAGGCCCAATAGGCCAGCCCAATTAGATAATCAGTTAGTTATAAAGGGAGAAACATACAGAATTTTTATTAGAAGAAGTGAAAAAGTGAAATAAGAAACGGTGTGTGAGAGAGTGTGAGACACACTTTCATTCTCCTTTTGAAAACTGATTGAGAGACCACACATCTTGGGTGTAAAGTGAAATTGGAGTGAAGATTAAAAGTATTCCTAAGTGCTTCTAATATTTGTTTTGAATTTCTCCATACCAAGGTACGCTATCTTGTTCTTAAATTCTGAAATTTACATAGTGCATGTTATCAATCATGAATGAAATAGATCCTTGTTTGTTGCTTCCGCTATGTGTTTTGTATGAGATACAAAACCAGTTTTCTCCTTCACCAAGTGGCTGCAGGGCCAGTCAAGGTATCTGGGAAGATTTGACAAAGCAAGGGCTGATGCCTAATTATCCCTATAGGGTGCCATCTTTCTACAGAAAATACACAAATGGGCAAAGGGATCTCTAGTGCCATCATATTTGAAAAACTCAAGCAACTTGAACTTGGGAGGCATAACAACTTGAGGGAAATTGGTCTAACTATCCAAATCAACATTTCCCCGGGAGCTTGAACCCTCCATGATGCACATCTTTTTTTGTTAGGGTTTCCTCTTGACTCTTGACCTGGCTGTAGCTAGACTTTGGGGTCTTTTCCTTAGAAGAATCCACTTCCTTGTCACCCCTATAGACCAACAGGAAATGTGGTCCTATCATGGTTGGAATCTGGTGGCGACTGTGCCTCAATTTTAGACTGAGATGTAAAGCCTTCTAGAGTGGGATCAAATGAGTCACACCCTCCTACAACTAGTTGTTGCATCATGCAAATCATTTCTACCATCTATTCTTTCATTTGAATGAATTTGGCGACACTCACTTCAAAGGCTGAAGAATCACTAGTAAACATCTCTCTAGCATGAGACCTAGTGATAATGGGATCACAATGTGATGGTAACTTGGATTGTTTCCTTTGAGCAATCTTTTCTTTTTATAAACTTGGAAATGAAAAGAAAGGGATAGGAAAGAGACGGGGGTACATTTGAAAATTTGACAATGTGGAAACACAAAAAAATCACGAAGTTGATTTGAGTCCTTGCTTATTTAAAATGCACCTAACATTTTCAAATATTGGCTTGAACCCTTGGTCAGGTGTTTATCATGCTGAGTTTCTACAGTGATGTGGAATTAAAGCATAAGCTTGGCAAGTAACTGGAACCTTCACATCATTCTTGAAAATGCGGAATGAATCCCTCTTTTTACATTACAATGAAAGAATGCCTTTTACAAAACTGGGCTTTTTTTAACACCCCTAACACTAGGCTTCTTACAACAACGAAATTCAAATTCACAAAATGCAGAGGCTTCATCCTTGATGGCATGGTTTTCTTGAAAAAGATCTTGGGCTTTTGGCAATGTCCTCCCCAATGCGGAGTTCTGGCTACTTGCCACCAATTTTATCTGTACACATGTACATGATGGAGCCATTAGTGTATGCGTGCATGCTCTTGTAGGGTTGGAAACCCTTAGGGTCTGGGTATGATCTAATGTGCAAGTAATGTAGTTGCTTTTTTCCTAGGGGTTGATCACAAGTGCTATGCAAGCGGGTCAAATAGAACCTGGAGGAGAGCATAACTTTTTCAATGCAAGCAAAAAGGTCAAACCTATAAATGGAAACTGGACACTTTCCCCTTGACTCATTTTGAAAGCAATCCTAACAAGGATATCCTACCCTAGGCTTGGATGTTCACTCGTCTTGGCTCTTCCTAGTCCTTACAAGCATTTGACTTACTCTAGGCCAACTATTTGAGACATGGCTATACTGGTATGTTGGTCATAATCTTAGGGGGGGCCTTGATCATCTAATCCTTCCCTTCATAGAAGTTGTCGGATAAAGTAGATCAAGGGGATTTTTTTAGCTACTCCTGTCCACCCATGGACCTAGAAGTGCCTGCAAGTCGGCACCTAGTAACTATCTATGGTTTGCGTGTCAGGTCGTAACCTTAAAGTGCTAAGCCCGAGTTCGACTCAAAATGAGGGGTGATGCCATGCATTTTGAAATGAAAGGGGGAAAGACTTTACAAGCAGAACAGATATATGTATAGATAAAGGTGTAGTGGGAAATAAATCTTTTACCCTAGGTTCGTATATGTGAATGAAAGCTACAAAGCATGCTTACAAAAGCAGGAAAACTTCACACATTCAAAAATACCTCAAATTTGGTTTTGAAAACCATTTTAAAAACAACTCTGAAAATATTTTTGATTTTGAAAATAGTTTACTAAAGATATAGTTAAAACATTTTTCAAAAGGAAAGCCCCAAAGGCTAATGCCAATTTCAATATTTTTAAAACCAATGTCCAAAGATTAAAATTTTACCGAAAGCTCTAAAGGCTAAACTCTCTAAGTGTCCCCAGTGGAGTCACCAGTTTGTTGCTGCCTCACGGCAGTCAACCACCCATCGCGGTGATGCTTATGGGCGCTAAAATGTGGCTTGGAGCTCAAGTGCTGTGAAAAAAGGGATAAACCTCTGGTGTGTGACTTGAATTAAGTCAATTTTAACCTATTATTACTAAAGGTAAGTGAAGTCGCCACCAATCATTAGATTTTTTCAAAGGTGTTATTGGTCACCTGACTCTATTTGATTTTATTACCAATCTTAGGCTAAGAAAAAAGTCATTATTCCTAATCTAACATAGACGGGTGAAAAATCGTGATTCTTGAGTTCGGAAGTCTAGTTATGTGTAAGGAAGCTGTTAAGCACCCTACAACGTTTGTCTAGAGACAGTCCTTTGTTTTGGTAAAAATCTTAATCTTTGGACATTGACATTTAAAATAAGTTGTTGGCATTAGCTTTTGAGGTTTGATTTTGGAGGGGGTGTGGTCTTAATCAATGCTTTGCTAGCACATTTTTAGAACTGTTGCCGAATTTCCACGACCAAAATCTGGGAGCATTTTGCTTTTGGTGTGTCATAGCACACAAAACACTATTCTCACCAAGCTTTCATTGTAAGAATATGGCGACAAAAGTGTCCCATTTTCATGGTGAAAGTCCGGCAGAGCTTCCAGTTTGGTGCGGTATGGCACACTGGCAAGGTTTCATGCTTGTGTATATGGCGCGCGTCAGAGTGTAAATACTAGGGTGGACCGATGCTCACCAAAGCATCAAACTCGTTGATGTGTGGCATATACATGGGGAAACCAATGTCACTTAGTTGACATGGATCGAGACAAGTACACTACAATGATCATGCACACAATATGATATGAATATGTACCGCCAGCAAATGCCTTGAGTGCATACCCACACCACAAGGTCAAAAGCACACATGATCACGATAGTGCTACTCTCTAAACCATAAGGGTCCATCATACAAAGTGCACAACCACCCATAAACAAGTAGATGGTATGTGTGTGTGTGTGTGTGTGTGTATGTGTGTGTATACACATTATGCATAATGCAAGCATACAAAGGCAGGAAAGTTAAACCAGACATTGCCAACATTCCAAGGGTATGGCATAGCAAGGTACAGGAAAAGTAAATTAGACATAGTCATACCCAAGGAACATGGCCCAACCAAGATATGGGAAAGATAAAGAATACATGCTTACATCCAAAGGGAATGGCCCAACAAGGTACAGGAAATGTAAAACAGACATTGCCATACCCCAAAAATGCGGCCTAAAGCTAGATATAAGGAGAAGAAAGCCTAGCCTAGATACGGGATTCGAAGAAAAGATTAAGAGAGAGAAAGAGATAACAACACAGAGGGGGGAGGGGGAGCTAAGCCCTTTTATTCTACAGAAGAATGCCCTTTTTGGGCATGCGTCATCTTGCTTGCATTCTTTGCCTTTCCTAGCTTACGTCTTGGAAGTTGCACCCTCGCTTCAATTGTGTACATGCAACAACAAAAGAAAACACAAGGTTAAAAGAAAACACAGGGTTAGCAGAAAAGCAAAACAGAAGACAAAGAAACAAAGAAAGCACACAAAAGGGAAAACAAACAAAAGCGAGCGCACAAAGGGGCAAACAAGCTTGTTATTAAAAAAACATGTTATCACACAAAAAAGGTGTCCCAGAAGGACAAATATGGGTTTGGATTTGATGTCCATAGTTCCATGATATTGGAGTATGAACGACTCATGTGTCGTCAAGCAAAGTTCCTAAAAGGGACTCAAGATTTCGTGTACCAAGATGAATATGAACCGGCACAAAATCATGTTAGGAACTAGGCTTGAGGACACAAACAAGCACACAAAGACACATGCATGAGCTTATAAAAAAAGATGCAAAGATGCAAACACAAAGAAACCAAGCATGTTATCATACAAAAGGGAAGGTAAACATGTTATAAGGTACATAGAGAGGCCAACACAAGAAACCCTAGCATGCAAGGCTAAGTAAACGAGGGAAAAGGCAAGCAGCAAGCGAGCCAAACATCATGAAGATGAATCCCAAATGTGGTTGCATCCAATCAAGCCACCAAAGGGGACAGACACAACCAAACAAGCAAGTGGCCCCAAAGATCATCAAGCAACAAGCCCACAAAGGAAAAACAAGTGAGAGCATGGCAAAGAGCCTAGATCTAAGCAAACAAGCATAGCAAAAGGCGTGGACAAAGGCAAACAAAGCATAGACATGCATAAAAGAAATTTATTGAAAAATGGGTGTATGGATGAAGGCCTAGACCACTAGATCTAGATCTACACCCTACCCTAAAGCCAAACACAAGAAAGAGGATAAAGCAAGATACATAAAGCTATAAAGCACTAGGCATAGCATCCAAACAAAGGTTTAAGCACATGAACACGTAGATTTAAACACACAATCACATAAAGAAACACATGAACATCTAGATCTAGGCATAAACATTGCAAAAAACAAATGAACATCTAAATCTAAACACAAGCATGGCAAAAAGCACCTAAGTAAGAAGATCTAAACACAAACTAGGTATTTAGACATATCCTAGCCCAAGAAGGCTAGGCCAACAACATCAAAGTAATAAAACATGTTAGAAAGCAAGTATAAATGCTAGAAAACTATAAAACAAGAATCAGCCTAGAAGAAAGAAAGAAAGAAAGAGCCTAGAAGTTCTTCCAAAATGCCCAAAATCCTTTTTTTTCCCTTTAATTTAGTTCTAGGGGATCAGGGGTATTTATGTGAATTTGTGACTCTTCAGCTGCCGGCTCACCCTTTAGGGCTACCAGCTAGCTACGGTGACCCTTTAGGGTGTGCTGGGCTAGTTGCTAACATCTGCAATCTTGTCCTTTTTCTTGGTTCAACTTTGATCACTTATTCCAACGGTCGAATCAGAAGTTATGGCCTCAGGAAGTGAGTTGATGCGCTCAGCACAGTTTTCAAGATATCCCAACCATTTTAACTCCGATTTCAAACCATGAATAATTGTTGGGAAGAAAATTCAATAATCTGAACTGGTTTCAACCTGTTCTAACTATTGGAGTTTTCAAGATATCCCAACCATTTTAACTTCGATTTCAAACCATGAATAATTGTTGGAAAGAAAATTCAATAATTTGAACTGGTTTCAACTTGTTCTAACTATCGGATCAAAATTAGGTTTCTGGGGCCCTCAAGAGTCAACTACGAGTCAAACTTGGTCAAAGATGATTAAATGTGAAAAAATCTCCGAATAGCTCAGGTTTTATGTAAAAATATGAAAAATGTTGTTTTGGAGTAATTTTGACCAACTTTGACTTTCGGTCAAACTAGGGTTGACCAAGGGCATTTTGGCCATTTTAACCTAAAAATGTACTTTGGGGGCTTTGATGCTCGAACAGGTTGTGCCATATCAATCTAGAATTTTTTGAGGTCCCATGGTGGAAAGTTAATATTTTTGGATTTTTAAGGGTCCAACACGTAGATTGAGGGCAGACAAAATACTATTTCTACAAGACATATGCTTATCTTTTAAGAGTCTCTTGTAGAATTGTTCCATGTACCATGATGTTTAGCTATACCCCTCAAGAGAAAATTGACCATGTTGTGATTGAAGGACTGGTCTGCATGCACTTCCCTGTGCTAAAGGACATCCTGGGGCCATGGACTATCACAAGGGTTAACAGTTTTTCTAAAGTTGGAAGTGTTGGATCTTGGGAAGATCAAGACTGGATGGGAATAGAAGGCCTAGTCCAATAACTCCAAGCTTGCATTTTGATTGAACAAGATGCTAATTCGCCTCCCAATGAAGGGCGATATTTCATTTTGGTTGAAAATGACAAAGATAAAGATGAAGAATACGAAGAGATTGGCCATATGGAGCATTGGAATGATAGTGAGCATGACTAGTCCATTTGGAGGAAAGGACTACACCTTTTCTGACCGAGGGGATGTCCCGTGAGATCTAGCTAAAGCCATACGCATATAGGGTCCTTTGGAGGAGATGGATTGGTCCATGGAGTTGAAGATTTTGTTCGAGGAAGTAGGCAAGGAAGACGCTAACAATGTCTAAGGAGAAGAGGAGCGTAATGAAGAGCCAAGTGATCCTTCCCCATTCATCATGCCTACTGATAGGCAGCTTAGCATTTGGGCTTGGGTCAATTTTTCTAAAGTCATAGGGAAAATTTCCTGTAACGCAAGTTCTGATGTACTTTTCAAAATTTTTAATAAGATGAATTCTGATATGGCTTATTTTGATGCATCCCATAATATTGAAATTTTGCACTTAAATGATTCCAATGAATTTGAAAATGAAATTATTAAATAATTGGAAAAGAAAATTGAGCCTAAAGCTGTCCACGGGTTGAGTCAGCCTGGGTTTGGGCCCAACCTGCACCCGCCCTGATTGGATCGGGTCACTAAAAACTGACCCGCAATCAACCGAAATATGGGTTGGACCTGCAGGGTCAGATCATCGGTTGGAACGGGTCGGATTCAATGGTTTGGCGAGTTGGACCACTTATTGGGCCTTTTCGTAAATTTTATTGGATTTAATTTTTTTTAGGCCTTTTTGGCCGAAATTATTGGGCTTTTCAAGGAATTAATAGTTTTTGAATCTTGACATATTAGATTGAGCCTATTTTTTACTTAATTTCTTTTAAAATGGGCCTTCAACTCTACTTGAATTTGTCCAAAACTCCAAATTCATACTTCCCAAATATTGAGTATGAATTCATACTCCCTACAACTCTATATGAATTTGGCCAAAACCCACATATTGAGTATTGACATTTGGGAACAAAAAAAATACAAAGTAAAACTTGGGTACCTCTTAAACATCAATAGCATGTAAACCTAGGCATTAATCAAACAAATAAAAACACAATACCATTTTGTTACCACTTGTTAATCATCCACACATTATAACAAATATTTTCCAAATTGCCTAAGCCTTAAGGCCTGGGTAGTACCATTTTGTTTCCACATTCATCAATCTGTCAATTTGAGCACACACCTACCAACCATTCCACACATCAAATAAATTTTCAGAACTACACAGTAGCAAGCATTACTAAAAATATTACATCTTCATAATTCCACACACACACACACACACACACACATACACATATATATAAAGCCATAGAGGCAAGCAAAGAAGTTAGTTACTGCACAAGGCAGTAAACTACCAAAGCAGTAGACAATATTCCCAGCAGTATATATAATTAGTTACAATTATGAAATACTATAAGTATTTCCAAAAAATAGCTTTCCTAAAGCAGTAAAGAACTACTCTACAGAAAGGAAAGCCTACACAGATGCTAAGTTTTCCTTCCTATAAGCAAGACAAGAGTTCATGTATAATTAAAAAAGCTACACGTCTGTCCAAAAAGGCTTCAAAATAACTGACTCCCATACAAAATGCAACCTTCCATCCTCCTACAATACAAGGGGAAAAATATTTATCAATAATATATAAAGACAAAGAACAAAAGCTACAGAATAACCAAAAGGGAAGTAAACAATATGAACAAAAATTATAAGGGCAGAAACATACCCAATTAGTGATCATTCATCAATACTAACTGTGGTATGAGTACCACCTTACTTGAGCAGGAATTAGAACTTGTTGCTGTTGTTGCTTCATTTAAAACTAGAAAAGAAAAAAATGAGATAATAGATTAAATTTTTCTCAAATATATGACACATTTAATAATACTTAATAGACAAGAAGTTTGGAAGTTAAACATATAACCTAATTCATGAAATTCATTCCCCAAGGCCTCCATCTTGTCCTTTGATTTGCAAAAAGAAATTGGGACATGGGCTTGCAGCCATTTTTGAGCACAAACAAGATTTTGAACCATGGGAGGAGAGAGTGAACTTTGAAATGGATCAAGTATGCGCCCTCCGATACTAAATGTCGATTCAGATGCAACTATAGAAACAGGTATAGCCAACACATCCCTAGCCATTTTAGATAGCACTTGGTACCTATCTGAATTGGCTTTCCGTCACCCCAAAATCTCAAATTTCACATCCCTTCTACTCTCACAATTTTCAGCCAAATATTTTTCAATCTCATTGCTACACCCTATAGACTTCTTAGCCTCTAAAAACTGCTTATATCATGAATTAAACATCGTATATGGAGAACTTTTTTGTTGCATTGTAAAAAAGTTTCAAGAAACCCACAAATGTCCTACAATTTTGAAAATCGACCCCACAAAGAGATCCCAAACCACCACTATTTTCCTTGTTCAAAAAGTATGAAGAATAGCTATCATCCTCAAAGTCCATTCTTAGGAACACTTTCTCAAAATTTTCAGCAGTATCTAACATGAGATAGGTAGAGTTCCACCTAGTAGGTACATCAAGACTTAGTAAACACTTGGATTTAATACCTAATCTCTCCATAAAACTCCTAAAAGTTTGATTTCTATTTGGTGAGTACTTCACATACCTCACCGCTTCACACACCCTAGCAATGGACACATCATTTTCTTTCAAACCATCTCCCACAATCAGATTTAGGATATGTGCACAACATCTCATGTGTAAGAACTCATGTTCTAAAAACAGTCCCTTTCCAATCTTTAGTTACTGTTTGTAAAAATTTAATGGTAGTACCATTAGAGGAAGCATTATCCACTGTCAAGGTGAATATGCCATCAACACCCCACTCACGCAAACACATCTTAATCTTTCTACCTATAGTCTCCCCCCTATGGTCTTCCACTTGACAAAGATTCAAAAATCTCTTATGCAAGTTCCAATCATCATCAATAAAATGACATGTGAGGGACATATAATTTAGATTTTGAATACCAGTCCATGTGTCCGTAGTAATGCATACCCTACGACCTTTCAAGGCTTCCTTTAGTTTCTCTCTCTCAACACCATAAATGACAATCACATCCCTAGCTACAGTTTGACGAGATGGGATATCCCTGATTTACAACTTAGGTTGTAAGGTTGTTGAATATCTTTGAAACCCATACCCCTCAACAAACCTAAAAGGCAACTCATCTATTATAATCATTTCAACGAGTGCCTTCCTAGAAGCCTCAACAGTAAAGGCTGATGGGGATAAACTCCAATAATCATCCATGGAGGTCGTCTAGGGCAAGACCAAACAATCAAAGGCTATCAGAACCTTGTCCTAGAAGCTAGTCCATGGAGGGAGATGTTTGGATGAGGTTTCGTGTGGTCAAGTTTCACAAGAACCCCGCCATGTCGTCCAGGGTCGTTGTGAACCTCGTCCATGGAAAGAGTTGTCCATAAAGGAAGAACCCCCCTAGGACGCGAGGTACGCCCAGCTGGATATCCTTAGGACGAGGATCCTTGGATGAACCCTGGACATTTAGGACAATTCCTGAGCTGTAGTACAACTCCTTATTACACGTATAACTTCCAACAACAGTTAGGTAATAAATATGTAACTCCCAAGCAGTTGTAGAAGTTATCTCTGAACCATCACACCTCCTTAAATCCAGGGGAGGTTACAAGTTTGATAACTGTTCTTAGGACACCATATAAACGTTCATTCAGACAAAACAAAGGTATGTTTTTACTTCTCCGAAAAAAGTTGGAACTCCAAAAATATAGAGAGAAAACTAACTTTGCCATCAGAGGGTTCTTGGCCGGCGACCCCGGTCACCTTTGATTTCTTTTCTTTCTTTTTCAGACCATCGAGAGAGCAAGTTGTCCGTTCAAGTCCGAAGCATCCAGCCTACTGATTTTCTTCGCATCATCAAAGGCTGTTGGTACAAGCTGAAACCCTTCTTCCCCATTCATTTTGGGTTCAAATGCTAAGGTTTGTTGTCCTTTAAGTGAAACTCTATTAGGGTTCTTAACACAGTTTGGTGTATGATTAAATAAATTAGCAGTACCATGACCCTTACTATTAGCATGAAGTTTTTTGGCAATAATGGCAAACAACCTTAAATTGACCCTCATTAATCTTTATTTTTTCAAAATGATCCCAAGAAATAGACTTTTTC
This sequence comes from Castanea sativa, assembly GCF_040712315.1. NCBI lineage: Eukaryota > Viridiplantae > Streptophyta > Magnoliopsida > Fagales > Fagaceae > Castanea > Castanea sativa. Next base: position 5,249,447 of record NC_134020.1, on the reverse strand, counting down.
CTATTATTACCACAATCAGTAGCTATCTCACTCACCTTGGTTTTATCATTAGGTTTAGGTGGAAGTGCCTTAGCATTAGTTGGAGTGGCAACAGGTTCAGCTTGGACAGCGGGTTCAGCTTTGGCAGCGGGTGTTGTTTTGGAAGGGGGTGCATCACTAGAGGGTTCTATAACCTAAAGACGTCAAATTTAAGCATTAGTAAACAACTATAAAAAGACCAATCCTAAGAAAGATCATTGTAGTTGACCTCTTAAAGGGAAAAGTCACATACACTGGAGCTTTGTAGAATAAGAAATATCATTATGCATAAGAATTGACTTCATAAGTACTGATTTTATTTTACACTCAGTGTTCAGTATCAAGGTAAATTACATGGCACTTCATGATTTCATTTAAATTACAAGTATGTATGTTTAAGAGTTAAGACAAAACAAAGAACTGATATAACTATAAGCATTTGAAAGAAATTGTCTTTGTTCAAATTTAAGCACTAGCAAACTACCATAACAATGATATTGTTAACCCAGTAACAAGAACACACAAGTGACATAACAACAACAACAACAACAACAACAACAGGTCAAAGCGACAACAAAAACAATGACAAAAGTAACAAACAAACAATAATAAGAAGTTAAAAGAGAAACAATAGAAAAGAAATGATACCTTAGTAAACTCTTAGCTGTTAGGGATTCAACCTTGAAAAGGAAGCAAAAAGAGTAGCTACTTGAACAACTTTCAACTCCTGTATTAAATTAGGATTTCAATTTTTTAAGTTAGGAAAGCAAAATGAATCAAACAAATGAGAAATAAAATACAATCAGATAGAGAGATTTTGTGTTAAAATTTTGGTATTTATGTTAAATTTTAAATTCACATTTTATGTTTAATAAATCTAATCCATTCCTCTCTCTTTTTTTCTTTTTCTTTTTTCTTTTTTTATCAAATTTATTTGGGTTCGAAGATAAAAATAAAATTTTATTTTGGAATTGATCTTCTGAGATAGCTTCATAACACAAAAGGCATGCTATTTAGTTATATTGATTTGGGACTTCTATAAAAATCCATCCAAATCCACATTTTTTTTTGTTTATGAGCCCAAAATGGAAGATTTGGTTATGGAGGCCCAAAACATTTTCCCAAACCTTTTTTATTTATAAAATCAAATCATAGACACAACTTCAGTTGAAGTAATCTCTCATTGTCTTTAGTTTTTTTTTTTTTTATAAATTGCTTAATAACACATAGCCAATGGTTTTTAAACAAACTTCCTCAACATCACAGTGTTCTTACAAGGAAAGGAGGTGTTTGAGCTCAAACTCACTGCCTATTTGTTGTAATGTCTCACTTTTCACAAACGTTGATGCAGATGTACAATAAAAGTAACGGTGCACTAATCACAATCCGTCACCTCAAATTTTTTTTTTCTTCGAAAAGTTACGAACTTTGTTTGGTGTCTGTATTATTCGTTAAATCCTCACCACTCTATTTACAATAAGGCAATCAAATAATCTTAAAAGCATAAAAAAAAATCAGAAGAATCTAAATAACTAATAAAAAAGTGAAAGAACAGATTTTTAAGGTTGTTTGTGTGACACGAACCAATTGGCAAGGAAAGTGAAACCGCAGTCGTCGAGCTTGAAGGCAGAGAGGCAGCGGACGGTGCCCTTGGTGCAACAGACGAGCTTATAGACGACAGAGTCGATTTTGAAGGCGGTGCGGTTGGTCTTGCGACACCATTGGTCGATATCGATTTCAGCCCAGCAATATGGCCCACAAAGGCATTGGGACCATGACTTGCAAACCAGCGATAACACTCCGATCCTCTGCTCAGCGGGGATACTTGTGAAGATGAGAACCAACAAGGTTTGGTGTTTGGTCTATTGGAGACTTGGAGTGAAGTTAAGTGTTTCAAAATGCAAGAAAGATTTTGAATCAGCCCTTGAGATTAGAGAGCAGAGAGAAGTAGAACAGAGAGAAGAATCAGATTGATTTAAAAGAGAGAGAGATGAGGGTTGAGGCCTTAAGGCTGAGGAAGGTTAACTGACCTTGGCTTGGGGAAGTGGAAAATTGATTATGATTTGAGGGTAAGCCGTTCTGAATCTTTAGAGAGATATTTTGTGTGATTTTCTTTTGTGTGAAACTGTGTAGGAACGATTTTGTTGATCTTCAAAAGGATCAAGACCGTTAATCACGCTCAAATCGCACGGCCATGGTTCATCCCACCAGTGTAACTGTGTAGATATGGTGTTTAGTCCAATCACTTGTAGGTTTTGCATGTAAAAGTCTTAGCAACAGGCTATTGATTTGAGACTTTGCATGTAAAACTAAAAAAAGTTAGTGCTTTAAGTCCAATCAGTCTTCTCTCTTTAGTCTTCACGGGTTCCTGAATCTTCTACTTAAATTACCATTTTTTTTTAAATTTGAAAATATCGGTTTGGTCGGGTAATACATGTTTTTTCTTCCTTAACCCCCTACCCGACCCGAATCATTGGGTTTTGAAATAAGCACACCCAGATCCGACTCACTATGGATTTTGGGTCGACCTGCTAGGCTTCGAGTTGGTCTGACCCAGTCGGTTTAGGCGGGTCAGAGAACCGCTGGACAGCCCTAATTGAACCTATGGAACCAATGCTTGAAACTCATAATTTAGGCATTGACGAGAATCTATGATTAATTAAAATTGGCCCTACTTTAAATAAACAAGAAAAGAAAGATCTCAAAGAGCTTCTCACTGAATTCCAAGAAGTATTTGCATGGTCCTATGAAGATATGCCGGGCAATGATCCAGAGATAGCATATCACCATTTTGATACTCCCACATAATGCTGTTCAAGTAGAAATTGAGGCATATGAGAACTGAATAGCTTCTTAAAATCAAATAAGAGGTTTCGAAGCAACTAAAAGGGTGGATAGCCAATGTCATGCTAGAACCCAAGAAGGGTGGAAAGGTAAGGAGGTGTGTGGACTTTAAAGACCTAAACAAGGCTTGTCCCAAGGATGATTTCTCTTTACCCCACATAAATGTCTTAATGGATAACACTACTAGTAGTGCTCTGATGTCTTTCATGGATGGTTTCTCTGGATACAATCGAATCAAAATGGCTCCTAGAGTAATGACCAAGACTACTTTCACCGCAGACTGGGGGATCTATTGCTATACAATGATGTTATTTAGGCTTATGAATGCAAGAGCAACTTATCAAAGGATGGCTACAACCTTGCTACATGATATGATGCATAATGAAGTGGAGGTTTATGTTGATGACATGATAATGAAATCCAAAGATAGAGAGGGTCACATAGCCAACTTGAGGAAATTCTTCAAAAGGTTTAAAGAGTACAAACTTAGGTTGAACCTGTAAAAATGCACCTTTGGAGTGACTGCCAGAAAATTTCTAGGTTTCCTAGTAAGTGATAGGGGTATAAGTTATCCCACAAACAATCAAAGCCATCTTGGACATGCCTCCACTCAAGAGTGAAAAAGAGATAAAAGGATTCCTAGGTCGACTGCAATACATTAGTTGATTCATTGTTGAACTCACTTCCACTTGTGAGCCTATCTTCAAAATTCTAAGGAAGAATGAACCCTATACATGGAATAGAGAGTGTTAGAAAGCCTTTGAAACCATCAAAGAGTATCTCCTCCACCCACTTGTTTTGGTACCTCCGGAGCTTGGAAAACCCTTACTCCTATACCTTTTAATCATAGACGATGCTATAGGAAGTATGTTAGCTCAAGAGGATGATGATAAGAGTGAAAGAACCATGTACTATTAGAGCAAGAGGTTACACAATACACGCCCATAAAGAAATCCTGTTTTGCTTTCGTATGGGCAGTACAAAAGTTTAGACACATTATCCTACCATTCCAAGTATGGATAGTTTCCAGAATGGATCCTTTGAAATATTATTCGAGAAACCCGCTTTGAGTGGAAGATTGTCAAGGTGGTTAATGTTATTGACTAAGTTTGATTTAACCCCTGCTAGTACTTTTAAGGTGGGATTACCTTTGGACTTGGAATTGAGGAAATCCCTCACCATGAATCTAGCCAAGGACATGCATCAACTAATAGAGTGAATAGGGGAATATAGAAGGGTGGAAGATGATTAGGCTTGGGGTAAAAGGAAGGAAAAAGCTTTCCCATAGGATAGAAAGGATCCTAGCTAGACCACTTCGGGCCTCTAGGCTGAGAAGGGAATTCTTCAATCAAATGCCCCAGCGCAAATGTCAAGGTGGTATAGTATTCAAGGAACCAATTTACTATGTGTTGAAGAAGAACAAGAATGAGCCTTATTTCAAACGGCCTCATAAGATGGGAAGAGATCCCACTAGGAGAAATCAAAACTTGTATTGCTATTACCATCAAGACCAAGGTCATACCACTGAGTGCAAAAATTTGTAGGATTTCTTGGACCAGCTAGTTAAGGCAAGGATGTTTAAGCAGTTTATACATCAACTAGGTTCTCAGGGCAACCAAACAAATGCGGGGTGAAGATGTAGCAGGGCCTTTATCTCAAGTCCTGACTATTGTTCCTCAAACCCCTAGTGAAAGGGAAACGATGCCTGAGAAGAGGCAAAAAGGCGAGGAGGAATTGGTTATGGGTTTCTTGAACTAGGACAAGGTGGGGACTATTCAACCACATGATGACACCTTTATTGTGACCCTTCAGATAGGTGGTTACGAGTTAAAAAGACTGATGGTGGACCAAAGGAGTGGAGCCAAAATAATGTACCTCGTGTTAGGATTAGTGCCCTTAAATCCTATTGTATGATGCTATGTATGATATTATGTATGACATTATGTATGACATGATGTATGACTTTATATTGTAATTGATAAAGTTATTTTATTATTATCTAAAATAATGATAACGTGAATATGAGACATTATCATATAGTCCATGAGATGCATTGTATGTGATTTATGTGAAAAGTCACAGAAGATGTAAATCACAAGTTCTTTGTAAACTCAGAATTTATAGTTCGTAGTCGGTGATGAAATTGGGCATTTCATCTGCGAAGACTATAACGTGTCAACTAAGATGATTTGTCTTGATCATGGAAGTGGAGACTTCTAGTTGATATGTTGATATGTTTTAAGAGTTAAAACATATTGAACAGGACCGTTGTGAGATTTATTATTCTTCTAACGATTGTCAAATGAATAATAAATCTCACGACTTCTATTTGCATGAACTCTTAATCCTGAGAGAATAATGGACCTGATCATGAAGTGTAGGTTGCTTTGATATATCAGGAGTGAGATCTGAAGTGACGGTCAAAACCTCAGTATGTTGAGCAGCCACATTTAGTGTTGATGGAACATATATTCTCAAGATGGAATTCATAGTCTCTTGATGGAGATATAAAATATTCCCTTGAGATAAGTTTAATGGTTTCAGTTATTCAGAGAGTTAGGCCTAACCACTTTAGTAAGAAATTACTAAAGTATATATTTATGAAATTGGATTTCATAAATGTATAATGAATAGCTTTAAAGAATTAAACCGGGTACTCAAGGATAAGATGTAGTAATTTACAAAGTGGCAGTCTACGTTTATGACTTTGTGTTACTACGAATATTTTATGAAGGGGTTACGTGTTTAATAAAGTCTTGGGATATAATTTATTAATAAGGCCTAGAGTGCAATTATATTTATATAGTGGTATTAAATATAATTAATGGTAACTTTGGACTTGTCAAGAGTTGACGGAAAAGCCCAAGGCCCATTGGAGCTAGTGTCTTATTGGTCCCTTTTGGTCCCACTCTAAGCCACACACTAAAGCCCAATTGGAAAGGCCCAATAGGCCAACCCAATTAGATAATCAGTTAGTTATAAATGGAGAAACATACAGAATTTTTATTAGAAGAGATTAGAAAAGAAAAAGAAACGGTGTGTGAGAGAGTGTGAGACACACTTTCATTCTCCCTTTGAAAAACTGATTGAGAGACCACACATCTTGGGCGTAAAGTGGAATTGGAGTGAAGATTAAAAGTGTTTCCAAGTGCTTCTAATCTTTGTTTTGAATTTCTCCACACCAAGGTACGCTATCTTGTCCTTAAATTCTGAAATTTACATTGTGCACGTTATCAATCATGAATGAAATAGATCCTTGTTCATTGCTTCCGCTGCGGGTTTTGCATGAGATGCAAAACCAGAATTTTTCCTTCACCTCGACCTATTCAAAGGATTGGGGCTAACTGTTAAAGACCTCACCAAAAATGACACCCTTCTCATTGTATTTGATGGGAAGATAGTGACCTCGAAGGGAAGGGGATGATTAGACTATGTGTCCAACCAAGGAATGAAGTAGTGAAGGTTGATTTTATCATGCAGGAGGCCTACTCTCCTTATATAGCCATACTAGCGAGGCCATGGTTGCATTCTACGGGTGCAATCTCATCAACTCTCCACATATAGCCATACTAGCGAGGCCATGTATAGTTGAATTGTTAGGATGCCAAACGATGGTTAGACAGTGCCTAGTAGCAGCTACAAGGCACAAGGCCTTTCAACCAATTACCCCCCTTGGTGAATTATTATAGCAACCACAAATTCAGGAAATCAAGCCCAAACTAGAAGAAAAGGGGTCTATTGATACCATATTTTTTCCGCCCTTGATTTGAGTGCTAGACACCGAAAAATCCAAGAATATTATTTTCCTTCCATGAGGCCGTGAGAACATCCAGAATGATGTGGCACAACCCGTTTGACCAAGGTTGACCCAAGGTCAAAATCCTCATAAAACAACATTTTTCATGATCTTACATCAAACCCGAGCTTCTCAGAGACTTTCGGCAAGTTTGACCTGGAGTTGACCTTGAATGGGCCCAAAAACCCTAATTTTGATTTGGCAGTTAGGACGGGTTGAAACCAATGTCACTGCAAAGATTATCAAATTCTCATTCCAATGGCTATTCATGGGTCAAAATCGGAACTAGAAAGGTCGAGTGATCATGAAAACCAGGAGAACACATTGATCGATGCACCACTAATTCCTAAAGCCATAACTTTTGATCTGGTTGTTGGATTTTCAAGTTCCATACCTTTTCAGAATCAGGAAGTCAAGATCTTTTCAAGGGTTTCAAGATTAACCTGATCAAATGAACTTTCAAGGTAGCAGCCCTTGAAGGGCCACTGCCTCAAAAAGCGCGCCCTAGACAAAAAAAAATGAAAAAGATGAGGTCTCCCTGGGTTCTGCTCTCTGCCTAGACATTTTCTACACATTTTTCTCTCTTCCAAACACAAAAAACACAAAAAAAAAAAAAAAAACCCACATCAAAGCCTCTTGATTCTTCCTTCTTCACCAAAAATACAAGGTATTGTTCTTATACCCAATCTTCTTTTCCTTGGTTCTACATCTTGGATTTAGGGTTTAGGGGGTGTGGATGTAGCTTTTTAACTACCATCCACACCCCTAATCTTCTAAATCTTTTTCGAGCATTTATCTTGCTCTTTTTTCCTTAATAACATGATTTATTGCTTTCCTTAGCATGTTTCTTGCTTTATCTTGCTCCTAGTGTGTTCTTAGCTTAGATCCATCTTCTTCCATGATTTTTTATATGATTTGTCTCGATCTACATGTTTTATGCTTTATGCCATGTTTTCCCATGTTTTGTTGCCCTTTTCGTTCTATGTTAATGTTACGGTTACATGCTCACATGCTTGTATGATGTTTTTGGTTATGCCTTGTTTGGATCTATGTGTTTATGTGTACATCCATACTGTATGGTTAGATCCTTGTCTCCGCATGCTTATATGCTTGGATTCATGTCCTTCCATGTTTATGTGCTAGGATCTACATGTTGATGTGTATGTTTCTATGCCTACTTGTCTTGAACCATGTTTTCACATGCCTATGTGCTTGGACCTATGTTCTCTACATGCTTTATACTCTCTTACATGGGCTTGCGTGCTTCACGGCATGTTTATGTGTTTAGGCGCAAACTTTGTTTATCATGCCATGTGCTATTGTAGCCATTTTGTTCCTTTTATTGCATTTTCTTGTGTTTTGGTCTAATGGTTAGGGCTCGATCTAGACCCTATGGTCTTTGTTGTCGTCCATACACCAATGCCCACATCAAAGGGTTTGGCTCATCCTATTTGCATGTCTATGCTTGCTTGCTTTTGTGCTTTTGCTAGCCTTTCTTGTTCTAGGCTTTGCCATGTTTGGCACGCTCCATGAGCTTGACCTTGTATGGTTACATCCGACGCCCATGAGGCCTTTTTCGGATGTAACCATTTAGGAGGCATCTCCGGATGCTGGGTTGCTCCATACGTACCCTTCCCTTTTCCGTTCCATGAATGTTATGCTTACCATGCTTGTTTGTGCTCCCGTTGGCTTTTTATGCATCTTTACACACTTGCTTACATGTCCATGCATGAGTCTTCCTTGCTAGTGTGTCGTCCATGCTTCGACACAATGAAGTTATGGCATTTGATCCAAACCCACATTTGTCCCTCGCGGACACCAACTTTTGTTTGCTTTCTTGCTTGTTTGCCTTCTCACTTGTTTGCTTGCTTCCTTGTTTCTTTGCTTGCCATGTCTATCATGCTTATCTGCTTTATGCCTCTTTCATATGCTCTTTGCATCTTTTCTTTCCATTGCTTGTCTGCTGATTTCTTGTCTTTGCCTTTGCATGTACACATATGGAGCGAGGACGCTTGGAGCTAGGGCATGGTCTCCCAGGTGCAAGCAAAAAGGGCGTGGATGCGAGCATGTGTATATAAGCCAAGTAGCAATGTTTAGTAGGTTTATGGGTCTAGCCTCTCCTATTTGGTTATGTACTCTTTTAAACCCCCTTCCTTCCTCCCTCCTTTAGATGGGTTGTATTAGGTATATCATGCCATGTACCATTCGTCCTCATCTCTAGAGTATGGCGACCCCTGTTTACTTTCCTACACTTATATTTTGGGCCATGCTCTAGGGATGTAGGCATTTACTTTCTTGTTCTGTGTGCTTGCATTGTACATGATGTATGTATATATACCTGCTCCCCCCTTCTGGTGTGATTGTCATAGTCCGTGTCACCTAAGGCAAAGCCATGCCTAATTTCCACCGTGAAACTAAGGTGACATGTCATTGAATTTTCGCCATAGAAATAGGTACTTTGCCCGAACGCCTTAGGAAAGCATAGATTGGGACCACACCCATTCAAAAGCCAAACCTCAAAGCTCCCATGCATGCAAAGCCTAGAAAGCCAATGCCAAAATCATGTTTTTTACTACCAATCTCCAAATATTAAGGTTTTATCGATACAAAGGATTGTCCTCAGACGCGTTGTGGGGTGCCTAACACATTCTCCACACATAACCAAACATCCGAACTCAAGAATCAAGATTTTTTTTTTCCATCCACATTAGATTAGGAAAAATCCCATTTTTCTCAGCCTACGATTGGTAGTAAAATCAACTCGAAACAGGTGACCAATCACACCTTAGAAAAACCCAATGATTGGTGGTGACTTCACTTACCTTTGGCAATCACCTAAAATTTGGCCAAGATTCCCGCCACACCTCCAAAGGTAGACACCTTCCCTCCTCCACCAAGAGAGAGAGAGCACCCAAAGCTCCGCACTAATGAAGGCTCGATGGCAGTTATTCGTCTTGAGGCCGGGCGTCGACAGGGTCGAGTGACCAAAGTGAAGAATTGGAGAAAGTGTCCATTGGTTTAAATGAAAAGAAATATTTCCTAATAGTGGCTCGCCTTCTAACGGAAGAGAAGGTGGAGCTTTTAGGGTTTCTTAAGGACAATGTAGATGTGTTTGAATGGAGTGCATATGAGGCACTAGGAGTTGACCTTGATTTCATCTTCCATCATTTAAATGTAAACCCCTTGGTGGTCCCAAAGAAACAGCGTCATCAAAAATTATCCGATAAGCACACTGAGGCTGTAAAGGAAGAGGTGAACAAGCTTAAGAGAGTTGGGGCTATCAAGTGGAGAGTATGTTGTGGATTTCATTGACCTTAATAAGGCTTGCGTAGGACCCTTTTCCAGTCCCCAAGATTGATCAACTGGTAGCTACCACCTTCGGCCATCCTCGAATGAGTTTTTTAGATATTTTCTAGGTGTATCACTAGATATTATTGGCACTATCTAATTAGGAGAAGACAACCTTCATTAACCAAATGGGTAACTATCATTACCTAGTAATGCCTTTTGATCTGAAGAATGTTGGATCCACCTATCAGAGGATGATGACTCCGATGTTTGAAGCTTAGTTGGGAAGAAATGTGGGGGCATATATAGATGACACGGTGGTCAAGATCAAAGAAGTATTTGATCATTTGACTGATTTAAATGAAGTCTTCTCCATTTTAAAATGTTCAAGTAGTGTCTAAATGATTCCAAGTATGCCTTCGGAGTAGGTTCAGGGAAATGCTTGGGTAATATGGTCACCCACCGAAGAATAGAGGATAATTCCAAGTAATAAAAAGCCACCTAAAATCTTCATCCACCTAGAAACCCCAAAGAGGTACCTAGAATCAGTTTATCTCAAGGTCGATTGACCAATTCAGGCCATTCTTCCAATTGCCGCATAAGTGGAAGGAATTCTACTGGTCCGAGAAGTTCGATTAGGCTTTTGAAAAACTTAGGATTATCCAGCCAATCCCCTGGTCCTATCTCGGCCTAAGAAAGAAGAGGTCTATTATGCTTACATTGCGGTCACTGACCATGCCATAAGCTTAATGTTAATTCGTATGGATGAAGGGATACAGAAGCCAGTCTATTATATGAGCAAGTCTCTCCTAGAAGTGGACACAGTATCTGCCTTTGGAGAAGGCCATTTGTGCCATCATTCATGCCACAAGAAACCTCCCTCATCATTTCCAAGCCTATACAGTGGTGGTCCTAACCTAACTACCTTTGCAAGCCTTACTTCATAAGTCCGATTTCCCAGGGAGAGTGTAAATGGGGAACCATTTTGGGATCATTTGACATCAATTACCTCCCTTAGATGGCCATAAAGGGACAAGTTATGGCAGACTTGGTGGCTGAATTCACTAAATGTGCCAAGGGAAAGGAAGCCGAGGAGGGCATTTATGCAAGAATGGAAGGTTAGCCATTACAACATCCTTGCAACTAGTTTAGGAGCTATTCATGGATGGACCCTCCAATTAGAGGGGATTAGGGATAGGGATAGTCATGTTTCCCTAAAAAAAATTATCTTGAAAAAGTCACTAAGGTTATACTTCTCGGCCACAAACAATGAAGCAAAATATGAAGCTTTGCTAGCAGGTCTTAAGGCAGTAAACAACTTAGGAGGACTAGTGGTGAGAATTTTATGTAATTTAAGATTGGTGGTAAGCCAAGTCCAAGGAGAGTTCAAGGCAAAGGACAAAAGAATGCAATGTTACCTAGGCAAGTAAAGCAATTGCAAGATCATTTCAGTGCCTTCACCATAGAACGAGCGTTTCAGTGTAAGAATAGCCATGTAGACTCTCTCGCCACATTGGACACAACAGTGGGAGGAAGTTTACCAAGGATCATCTTGTTAGAGAATTTGACCACCCCTAATCACAATTGTAAAGGCATCATTGCGGTCCAACGTGTGCGTACTTGGTCGAGCTGAATGGACCCTATAGTGTCTTTTATCAAGGATGAGATCCTCTACGAGGACAGAGCCGAAGCAAAAAAAATTAGGAGGAAAGCTCCTATTTATTGGTTTTCTGAGGAGCAGAAGCTCTACAAGCACTCCTATTCTAGTCCTTACTTGATTTGTGTCCATCCCGAGGCTGTGGAGATTTTGTTGGAAGAACTTCATGAAGGGATCTGTGGTAGTCACACTAGTGGAAGATCTTTATCTCACAAGGCACTAACCCAGGGATATTGGTGATCGAGCATGCAGAAAAGTGCTGAGGATTTTGTTAAGAAGCGCGACCAGTGTCAAAGGTATGCTCCAAATATACACCAACCAGGGGGAACCTCAACCCTCTTTCCATCCCTTGGCCTTTTTCTTAGTTGGGGCTTGATATTGTTGGACCCTTTCCGAAGGCAACAGAAAACTGAAAAATGGTTGCTCGTTAGAACAGACTACTTCACAACATGGGTAGAAGCTATGCCTTTTTCTAATATCCGAGATCAAGATGTGAAGCATTTTTTATGGAGAAATTGTTGGAAAAAAGTGGTTTTGTATCTCATACAAAACACACTGCGGAAGCAACAAACAAGGATCTATTTCATTCATGATTGATAACATGCCCTATGTAAATTTCAGAATTTAAGAACAAAATAGCGTACCTTGGTGTGGCGAAATTCAAAACAAAGATTAGAAGCACTTGGGAACACTTTTAATCTTCACTCCAATTCCACTTTACGCCCAAGATGTGTGGTCTCTCAATTAGTTTTCAAAAGGGAGAATGAAAGTGTGTCTCACTCTCACATACACACCATTTCTTATATCACTAATAAAAATTATGTATGCTTCTCCCTTTATAACTAACTGATTATCTAATTGGGCTTTAGTGTGTGGCTTGAAGTGGGACCAAAAGGGACCAATAAGACACTAGCTCCAATAGGCCTTGGGCTTTTCCGTCAACTCTTGACAAGTCCAAAGTTACCATTAATTGTATTTAATACCACTATATAAATATAATTGTACTCTAGGCCTTATTAATAAATTATATCCCAAGACTTTATTATACATGCAACCTCTTCATAAAATATTCGTAGTAACACAAAGTCATGAATGTAAACTGTCACTTTGTAAATTACTACACCTTATCCTTAAGTACCCAGTTTAATCCTTTAAAGTTATTCATTATATATTTATGAAATTTAATTTCATAAATATATACTTTAGTAATTTCTTACCAAAGTGGTTAGACCTAACTCTCTGAATAATTGATCTCATTAAACTTATCTCAAGGGAATATTTTATATCTCCATCAACAAACTATGAATTCCATCTTGAGAATATATGTTCCATCAACACTAAATGTGGTTGCCCAACATACTAAGGTTTTGACTGTAACTTTAGATCTCACTCCTGATATATGAAAGTAACTTACACCTCATGATGAGGTCTATTATTCTCTCAAGATTAAGAGTTCATGCAAATAGAAGTCGTAAGATTTATTATTCATTTGACAGTCATTAGGAGAATAATAAATCTAACAGTGGTCTAGTTCAATGTGTCTTAACTCTTAAAACATATCAACATATCAACTAGAAGTCTCCACTTCCATGATCAAGACAAATCATCTTAATTGATATGTTATAGTCTTCGCAGATGAAATGCCCAATTTCATCATCGACTACGAACTATAAATTCTGAGTTTACAAAGAACTTGTGATTTATATCTTCTGTGACTAAATGATAATGTCCATGGACTATATGATAATGTCCAAATATTCATGTTACCATTATTTTAGATAATAATGAAACAACTTTATTAATCATACTATTAAGTCATACACAATGTCATACATAATGTCATACATAATATCATACATAGCATCATACAATAGGATTTAACGACACAAATCCTAACAATCTCCCACTTGCCCTAAAGACTATTGTGCACTAATCTAACTCCCATTGCTTCCAAATGTGACTTGAAAGTCCTTTGAGGCAAGGTTTTGGTAAAGGGATCTGCTAGATTATTTGCACTTTCATTATTTGCTACCACAACATCTCCATGAGCAACAATGTCTCGAATGATGTGGTACTTCCTCTCAATGTGCTTTCCTTTTTTGTGATTCCTTAGATCTTTGGATTGTGCAACCGCTCCACTATTGTCACAAAACAATGTGATGGGAACTTGCTTCATTCTCATAACACCAAGATCAAAAAGGAATTTCTTGAGCCAAACAGCTTCCTTTGCTGCTTCACAAACAGCTTCCTTTGCTGCTTCACAAGCAGCAACGTACTCAGCTTCCATAGTGGAGTCCGCAATACAAGATTGCTGAACACTCCTCCAACTTATGGCTTCACCTCCCAAGGTGAAAACACATCCTGAAGTGGATTTTCTGAAATCTAGATCCGATTGAAAATCTGAATCTGTATAACCAATGGGAATCAAATCCTCACACTAATAAACAAGCATATAATCTCTCGTTCTCCTAAGATACTTGAGAATATGCTTTACAGCTTGCCAATGTTTTGGTCCTAAATTTGATTGATATCGGCTGACCATGCCAACTGAATAACAAATATCTAGAATGGTACAAAGAATGGCATACATGAGACTTCCCACTGCAGAAGCATAAGGAACTTGTCTCATCATATTTTCTTCCTCTTGAGTCTTAGGCCTTTGGTCATCAGATAGAGGAACTCCATGTCTAAAAGGAAGCAATCATTTCTTGGAGTTTTGCATGCTAAACCATTCTAGAACCTTATCTATATATCCAGCTTGTGATAAGCCTAACATCTTATTCTTGCGATCTTGCCAAAGCTTGATCCCTAGAATAAAGTTAGCCTCACCCAAGTCCTTCATATCAAATTGGCTTGACAACCAAACTTTAACCGATGACATTACGCTTACATCATTTTCAATGAGTAGAATATCATCAACATAAAGCACTAGAAACATTACTACTTTGTCTCGATGTCTTCTGTACACACATGGTTCATTAAGATTTTGTTCAAAACCAAATGACTTGATTGCTTGATCAAATCTGATGTTCCATGACCTAGATGCTTGCTTAAGTCCATAAATGGATCTTTTCAACTTGCATACCATATGCTCTTGGTTCTTTGCTATGAAACCTTCCCGTTGCAACATGTATATTTCTTCTTCAAGATTGCCATTAAGAAATGTAGTCTTGACATTCATTTGCCAAATCTCATAATCATAATGACCAGCAATGGATAAGAGAATTTTGATAGACTTAAGCATGGCTACTAGCGAAAACGTTTCGTCATAATCAATTCCTTCTTTTTGTGTATACCCTTTCACCACTAGCCTTGCTTTAAAGGTTTCAACCTTTCCATCTATCCCTCTCTTCCTCTTGTAAACCCATTTGCAACCAACAGGTTTAATGCCATTAGGCGCCTTTACAAGATCCCATACATGATTGGAATACATAGAATCCAATTCAGATTTCATAGCTAGGACCCAATGATGTGCATCTATATCATTCATTGCCTCTTCATAAGTGTAGGGATCCGATTCAGCCTCTTCTGGAATAGCTACATAAATTTCTCCCAAACCTCTAAATCTTATAGGAGGCCGAACAATTCTCCCACTACGACGAGGTATCTGTGTACTAGACATCTCATGAGTAATATCTTGTGGTGTATCAAATACAGCCAGATCATCCCTAGTTTCATCTATTGGTTGTTCAACTACAGGTTCATCTATTTCAGCCAAAACAACTTTACTCCTAGGATTAAAGTTATTCACATAATCATCCTCCAGAATTTGGCATGGATGCTAACAAACACTTTGTTATCCTTATGATTATAGAATAAATAACCCTTGGTTTCCTTTGAATACCCAAAATGCATACCTCCTATCTTCGAGGTTGGTGGGATTCAAGAGAGGTTTATTGATGGTCTACCTCCTATATTTGCTCATAAGGTAAAAAATAAATTAATTGGTAAAAATGATTCTATTGATTTTGATAATTTGACCTATGGTGATATTTTTAGCACTATTAAAAAACTTGGAATTAATATGTGCAATGATGAAAAATGGTTAAAACAACAATTAAAAGATAAAAAGAAAGCTAAATATGAAATTGGTAATTTCTGTGAATAATATGGTTTACCCCCTATTGCCCCTTCCAGGCAAAAAGGACAAAGTAAACATGATAAGGTTTACAAAAGCTATTCCCATAAAAAGCATAAAAGATACAAAACCCACTTTGTCAAACCCAATGATTTTTATGATAAAAAGAAATTTGCTTTTAGAAAACATGATAAACAAAGATCAGGTAAAGCTAAATACTTTAACTGTGGCAAATTTGGCCACTTCAGTAAAGACTACAACCAAAAACCTGGTAAATTGAAAAATAAATTGAACATGTTAAACATTAATGATAATGATCAAAACAAACTATTTCAGATTCTTGAATCTACTTCTTCAACCGATTCTTTTGGAGAAGATTTCTCCTCCTCATCTGATTCTGATTATCGCTCTTGTAGTGATATCTCTAATTCTCCTAATGCTAAAATTGGATGTAGAGATTCTTGCTATAATGTGATAAAATTTGTCAAAATGTTAACTAAAAATAAAGAAAGTGATGATCTGCTATTAACATTAATAAGCAAAGTTGAAGACCCTAATTTACAAAAAGAATATGTTGATAAGTTTGTGAAAAACTTAACAAAAGATGATAAGGTTAAGAAAATTAAATCTACAATAATTTTTGAAGAAACTTTGGAAAGATTTAATAAAAACAAATCTAAAGAGTTAACTGTTAATGATCTTCAACATGAAATAAAAAATATTAAGCAAGAAATAATCCAATTAAAAAATGATGTTAAAATTGTTAAAAATGATAATAATCATCTTAAACAAGAACTGTTAATTCTAAAAGTTGATAAAAATATGGATAAACACCAATCTGATAATGATGAGCAAGAAGATGGAGATGAATCCGATCAACAGACTTCTCCATCTAGTAATGTTTCTGACAAAGTCTTGATTAATTTGATTGATAATCAACTGTCTCTTGTTAAACATATGCTTCCAAAATGGTTTACAAAAGTTAAAATCGTTGTTTCCCATGATTATGCTTTCAATGATGTTGCTATGATTGATTCCGGTGGTGATGTTAATTGTATCCAAGAAGGATTAATTCCCTCTAAATATTTTGAAAAATCTACTGAAAAATTGGTTCCCTCTAAATTGTATCCAAGAAGGATTGATTCCCTCTAAATAATCCAATTAACAAATGATGTTAAAACTGTTAAAAATGATAATAATCATCTTAAACAAGAACTGTTAATTCTAAAAATTGATAAAAATATGGATAAACACCAATCTGATAATGATGAGCAAGAAGATGGAGATGAATCCGATCTTGAGAATTATTATGTTTCAAGAAATGAGGTACCATAAAGGGGGAAGGCGATGGCGCGGAAGGCGGAAGCACAACAGATATAGAATAATTCAAAGTCAATGATAATTGAAAGTAAGGCGGTAAGACCAGCCAAGCAGTTATATCAAAATAATTTCAAAGTATTGAAAACAGAAGTGTTTATTGAACCTAATCAAAACACTAACAGTAATAGTAGTATCAGATACAAGATTACAGTGATCAGGAATCAATAGGATAATCAGTACAAGGCTTGAAAGCTAGTCCTGATTCTAGTTACAAGCTTTGTGACATCAGTGAGATATTTTGAACTAAGGGAAGTACTAGAGCGAGTTCCAAAAGAAATCCTAGAAAAGAATTCTGATCTTAACAGTAAGGGACAACCCCCATTATATAGGTAAATGAAGTAGTGAATAGTACAAAGTGAATAGTGACTCTTTTCTATTCATATCAGGGCCTGTGAGGGGCATTAGGAGTGAAATTTCCGAAAGGAATCAGGTCGGCTTTTGGGGCCGAAAGTATCTTGTCTGGTAGTGCCAAAAGTAGTCAACAAAGAAATTATTATCATCATGGAAAGCAGTAGTAAATACTTTTACCCTTGAGTAAATATTGTAGCATTATTGGCCATTGTGCAGGCCAAACAGAATATGGGAATCAACGTGCTCCTAGGTCAGGAGTACTTTCATCATATTCTTCATCATGCCCAAACCAATCTTTTGGGTAAGGCTGGGGACAAGGATCCCACAGGGGATCATTATTACACTCATGTTCATGATAGGTGGAATATCGGTTACAGAGACCACAATAGAACAATGGTTCATAAACAGGATCCCTTGTGAGAAATAATCTTAGGTCATCATGGTTCGTCGATTGTAGATGGCAGACAGCAGAAGCATATGGTTTATTTATATAAACAAAAATTCTATCTGTACATCCAAAGAAGTGGTAGTCTTTCCACAACTCTTGGCTGACATCTAGAATTCGATTATTGAAATAACTTCTCCAGCATTCAACAAGTGCATAGGGACGTTTATTGGAAACATAAGAATTACCTTCATACCATTGTCCTTGGTGGGTATAACCGTTAATGAGAACAAGATCCTTAGAGGGTTGAACATTCATCCAATCATTCTTTTCCCATTTAGGTAAAGTACTCCAGCATCGGATGGAAACATAAGGACCAACATCTATAATAGATTTTGCAATAATATCAGGAAATTGGTTAATCTGGGCATGACTCGTTAATCTTATGAATCTGATGAAGCCAAATTCAAACATTTGAGATAACCAAAAGGGATCACCATCTAAACCATCTTCATAATTAATCAAAAGGCCGAGGAAAGGATGGCCCATTTCATGAACTCTGAGACTTGTTCCAAAGTATTTTTCCCATTTCGTTTTCATGTAGGCAGTAGTGGGATCATAAGGTTCAACAAGATCAGGAGTGATTGTAACAAGAGTTTTAAAATGTTTGAGCCAAAGATCAAGATCTTTGGTCATAGCCTTGCTTTCAAAAATACAAGATTGTTTTTCTGGAGGCAAGTTGGCAATAGCACTTCTTAGCAAAGATTGATGCTTAAGACTCAATCTGGCATAATCAGTACCCCTTATAGTCTTTTTATCCATTGAATGGATTTCCTCTTTGCCAAAGAGTTGACTAATGAGGGTTGCAATATTTGGTTTATTAGAATGGCTCCTATGAGCTTTGGAGTTAAATAGGTAGTCAACAAGATAGCCAACATAAGCCTCATTTTCATCAATAGGGTCAGTAAGGTGACTAGTGCAATCCTCATTTTGGGTGGTGAGGTTAACAAGGTGGATTTCAAGTGCTCTCATAACTTTTTTGAAAAGCTTATGGTGGTGTGATAAAAAGGCAGCTTGAAGGTTATCAAGAATGAATTTAATGGAATCTGGCAATTCACTAAAGATTCCAATATGGAATTGCAGTTCTCTGGACAGAACTTCCTGTAAGGCAATTATTATATTATCATTGGAATATGTCTCCTCTGCCGGGACAAATTCTTGAAGGGATGTTGCACCACTTGGTTTTATCCTAGAAGATGCGCCCTCATGCATTACAAAAGGTGGTCCCACTGGGAGCCTTTCGTCTTGAGGAAAGTCTTGTGCAGGTGTTTTCCCCTTGTTCCTTTTCTCTGCCGAAGAAGTCATAATATTCCACTTACTAGTGGTAGTATTAATATTTATTTTCTCCTGCCAAGTAAGGGAGAAGATGTTAAGCCAGCTGGCCATAGTAAACAATTCAATGATAGAATGTTTTTTTGGAAAAATGAGAGTAAATATTATCAATAAAGCTCTTTTCAAAAGTATATTTCAACAACCATAGTGTAATAATAATATGATTTACTTGTGCAAGACAACAAACTTTAGAATGAGAGAGACAAAAAGCATTAGGAGTGTCAGGATAATGTAGGGATATGATATTAGTAGGCCAAAATAGGGTATGGCTTTGGAGTTTAGTAAAAGGTGAGGTTTCATCAATACACTTTCTCTTATGCCGATAGCTATAAGGAACACTTGGGTGGGGAACACTAGAGTAAACATCACTCCAAACATTACTCATCAATATGCTTTGGAAATTATCAATTCTTGATTGTGACATTTTATGAGAAAGTTGGTTAACATTTTTCTTGTATCTGACATCTTGTTTGATGAAGTTAAGATGTTTGAGTTTTGCATGAATCGGGCTCAATACATCATCATTATCAATTTCAAACTTTGAAGTATCACTTTATCAGTCATGTTCTCAACAAGTACAGAGGGAATTTTAAAGCAAACATTATTATGGCAAACATGAGCATTGTTCAATTCATACTTGATTTTCATTTTAGTACCATTAGCAGAAACTAATCTTTCAGTAGATTTTTCAAAATATTTTGAGGGAATCAATCCTTCTTGAATATAATTAATATCAGCACCAGAATCAATCATAACAACAACATCAAAAGCATAATCATGTGAGACAACAATTTTGACTTTAGTAAACCATTTTGGAATCATGTGTTTAACAAGAGACAAATGATTATCAATCAAATTAATCAAGATTTTATCAGAAACATTACCAGAAGGAGAAGCTTGTTGATCGAATTCATCTCCGTCATCTTGCTCATCATTATCAGATTGGTGCTTATCCATGTTTTTATCAATTTTTAAGATTAACAGTTCTTGTTTAAGATGATTATTATCATGTTTAACAGATTTAACATCATTTTTTAATTGGATTATTTCTTGTTTAAAAATTTTTATTTATTGTTGAATATCATTAACAGTTAGTTCTTTAGTTTTGTTTTTATTAAATCTTTTCAAAGTTTCTTCAAAACTTATCGTAGATTTAGGTGTTTTAACCTTATCTTCTTTTGTTAAGTTTTTCATAAACTTATCAAGATATTCTTTTTGTAAATTAGGGTCTCCAACTTTACTTATTAATGTTAATAACAAATCATCACTTTCTTTACTTTTGGTTAACATTTTAACAGATTTAATAACATTACAACATGAATCTCTACAACTAATTTTAAAATTAGGAGAAGTAGAAGTATCACTACAAGAGTGGTAATCAGAATCAGATGACGAGGAGAAATCCTCTTCAAATGAATCAGACAAAACGGTTTTTCAAGTATTTGAAATAATTCATTTTGATCATTATCATTAATGTTTAACATATTCAATTTATTTTTCAATTTTCCAGGTTTTTGGTTACAGTCTTTACTGAAATGGCCAAATTTGCCACAGTTAAAGCATTTACCTTTACCTGATCTTTGTTTATCATGTTTTCTAAAAGTAGATTTCTTTTTATCATAAAAATCATTGGGTTTAACAAAGTGGGTTTTGTATCTTTTATGCTTTTTATGGGAATAACTTTTGTAAACCTTATCATGTTTACTTTTTCCTTTTTTCCTAGAAGGGGCAATAGGAGGTAAACCATATTGGTCACAGAGTTTACCCATTTCATATTTAGCTTTCTTTTTATCTTTGAATTGTTGTTTTAACCATTTTTCATCATTGCACATATTAATTCCAAGTTTTTTAATAGTGCTGAAAATATCACCATAAGTTAAATTATCAAAATCAATAGAATCATTTTTACCAATTAATTCATTTTTTACCTTATGAGCAAAAATAGGAGGTAGACCATCAATAAACCTCTCTTTCCAATAAGGCTTCGTAGAGTCTTTTCTGAGCATGACTATGCAAGTAAACACATCTTGGTACCATTTGTAATCAGATATAGTAGGGCATCTCAAATTATTCAGATAATCAGAAATTCGAGATGAAATATTAGATGAAGTACCAACAAAATGTTTAAGAATAGTGTAAACCAAAGTATTGACACCATCAGGAGTTCCTCGGTTTTATATTTTCATAAAAAATGGGCATACCATCAATATCCCTTTTAATAGCATGTTTAATTCTGTGAGATGTGAATCCCACCAACCTCTAAGAGAACCAGTGAAACCAAAAGCAAGCAAATCAACAATATCAAGGTGATCAAGATTGTCATGATTGTTCATGTATGCAATACCAACCATAGACATGTGAGCCATCTTGTTAATAATTTCTTGTTCAGACAAACCATCAATATTTCATTCATAAAGCTTTTTAGCAAAAACAGAAAATTGAGTTTCAAAGGATCTTTCTTCAAACTGCAAATCAGGAGGAGTAGGTTTAGAATACCAGTTTTTTTGTAAAAGACGTAGGATTGGGTTTTCCAACAAATCTTTAATTTCAGGTAAACTTAAACTATTATCAAAAGCATTTTTAAAAGAATCAAAAGATAATGAGCCAGAATTTGTATCTTCTTCAGAAACAATTTCTTTCTCATTTCTTGAAATAGCACAAGCACCACTTTTGGAAGTAGAAGTCTACTCAGTTTTAACTTTTAAATCAGAAAGCATTTTTTCAATCTTTTCAACAGTTGAGCCTTGAGAGTTAATAATATCAAAAGTCTTACTTTGAGAAGTTTTAAAATTAATTTTTTCTCTTTGATTGGGTAGATCAATCAAAGGTTTCTCATTTTTTTGAGCAACAGTTTTTTCAACAATTTTTTCTTCAATACGATCAAGCTGTTGACTAGTAATATGCAAAGATTCATTAGCAAAATTGTTTTGTTCAATAATGGCAAAAACAGGGGTTTTATCATCAGCAATTTTGAAAGGTGAGGCTTTCACCTCAGTGCTTTCTTTATCATTTTTGCAAGTGATCAAAACAGTTTCAAGGGGTGGATGACTAGACCTGACAACGGTCTTGTCTTATTTAACAAAAGCAGATTTTCTTATTACGTTCAAGTAATTAGTATGAACCTCATTTCTTGAAACATAATAATTCTCAAGATAATCAAAAAACAAAATATGTTGTTTTAACAAATGCATTTTTTCTCTCCATTTCCTTTTGATTCTGTCTTTTTCAGACTGGGCAAAAGTACTTTGGTAATACTTTCTTTTATCACGGTTTGCTTTAGAAAAAATTCATTACTTAAAGCAACCATATCAATTTGAAAATTAGGTATTTTAAAATCCATATCCATCAGATTTATCACTCTTAATTGAGTATAGTGAATAGGGGTTTCAATCGGTGGAAAATCATATCCAAAAGGAGCATCAGATTTTGAATCTTCTTCTTCTTGATCATTTTTTAAAGGAAATTCAGGTTTAGTTGAATAATAAGTATTGCTAACTTCGGAATTGTTGCTAGCAACTCCTTTTAGCTTTAAATCAGGTTTTTCAAAATTCTTTTTCAAAAAATCATCAACATTAGAATCTCTTTTAATAAAACTTTCAGACCCAACAAAGGAATGTCTTCCTTCATTGATTCTTAAAGGTTTATTGGCAAAACATTTGGTATCATCAAAAAATATTTTAACAGTACCATCAGCATATTGGACAATATTAGTAAGATCAAGTTCATCAAAAACAGGTTTAACAGGTGGTGCTACTTGTTCCAAAGTCCATTCTTTGGGAAGAGAAATATCTTGCCATTGAATCATTTTAGGGACTTGGATCTTAGCATCAGGAGCAGAACATTAAATTAACATGGTTTTTCCAGCAGGATCACGTCCTCTAGAATGAGGAGTTAGTTGGGAATCAAGCAATCTATAAAAATTTCGGTAAATAAAAGTAAAAGGTCAACTACCATCATCCATATCATAACCAGACGTCAATATATTTTAACAGTACTTTCTTGATTATGACATTTTTTGCCTTCCGTGCTGTCGCCTTCCCCTTTTATGGTATTAGAGCCATTCTTTCCTTGGCCGATAGTCTTGTTGTGTCTTTCATATTCTGTCTGTGTCTACCTGACCTTGTGATACTTCATTGTTGTGTCGATCTTACCGTCGTTGGTGCCACCATAGTCGTAAAGCGAATTCCCAAGTCCAAATAGTAAGGCCCGTGAAGCCAGGAGAGCGTGAGGGCATGAGAGGAAAAGGGTTGGTTACGGTATGTGTTACGAAATGCAACGGTTGTGAGAAAAACATGATAATTGAGTGTTGTAACTAAGTTAGACCTGGATAGGATGTGGAGATCCGACTCCTCTGTTAGCTCTAGGACTGGTTGTCTTCCTGATATTGTGAATGAAGAAGACCTCACTATTGGAGAAAGTGAGTACCCAGATTTTAGAAAATGGAATATCCCTAAGATTTCTACTAAAATTGTTTACGATCTTAATTGGTCTGAAAAAGTATTTTTCTTGAATACAGAGCTAGAACTGTTGAACAAACCTTTTCTATTTCTAAAACTCATGAAAAATGTTGTTCATTTTCCAAGAAAAATATTAATGATTTCTTGACCAAGAAACATCTTAAATATTTACACATTGGTTTGGTTCAAGTTGCTGTTAAACCTTTAACCAGAAAAGGAATTGATGATTCTGTGCTTATGTGTTTACGTGATGCTAGATTTAAGAAATTTAATGATAGCATTCTTGGCATGATTACTGCTTCTTTATATGATGGTCCTACTTACTTTGATTGTTATCCTGATCTTGCTCTTGCTTTGGATGATCCTAATATTATCAAAGCTTTAACTTTGAATATATTGACATCTGGTTATGATATGGATGATGGTAGTAGACCCTTTACTCTTATTTACCGTATTTTTTATAGATTACTTGATTCCCAGCTAACTCCTCGATCTAGAGGACGTGATCCTGCTGGAAAAACCATGTTAATTCAATGTTCCACCCCTAATGCTAAGATCCAAGTCCCTAAAATGATTCAATGGCAAGATATTTCTCTTCCCAAAGAGCGGACTTTGGAACAAGTAGCACCACCTGTTAAACCTGTTTTTGATGAACTTGATCTTACTAATATTGCTTAATATGCTGATGGTACTGTTAAAATAATTTTTGATGATACCAATGTTTTGCAAAAAACAAACCTTTAAGAATCAATGAAGGAAGACATTCCTTTGTTGGATCTGAAAGTTTTGTTAAAAGAGATTCAGAAATTGATGATTTTCTAAAAAAGGATTTTGAAAAAACTGATTTGAAGCTAAAAGGAGTTGCTAGCGACAATTCCCAAGTTAGCAATGCTTATTATTCAACAAAAACTGAACTTCCTTCTGATGTTAACAAAGAAGAAGATGATGCTAAATTTGAAACTCCTTCTGGGTCTGATTTTCCACCTATTGAAACCCCTATTCACTATAATCAATTAAGAGTGATAAATTTGATGGATATGGATTTTGAAATAAAAGATTTTGAAATTGATATGGTTGCTTTGCATGATGAATTTTTCTCTAAAGCAAATCGTGATAAAAGAAAGTATTACCAAATTACTTTTTCTCAGTTTGAAAAAGACAGAATCAAAAGGAAATGGAGAGAAAAAATGAATTTGTTAAAACAACATATTTTGTTTTTTGATTATCTTGAGAATTATTATGTTTCAAGAAATGAGGTTCATACTAATTACTTGAACGTAATAAGAAAATCTGCTTTTGTTAAACAAGACAAGACCATTGTCAGGTCTAGTCATCCACCCCTTGAAACTGTTTTGATCACTTGCAAAAATGATAAAGAAAGCACTAAGGTGAAAGCCTCCCCTTTCAAAATTGCTGATGATAAAACCCATGTTTTCGCCATTATTGAAAAAAACAATTTTGTTAATGAATCTTTGCATATCATTGGTCAACAGCTTGATCGTATTGAAGAAAAAATTGTTGAAAAAACTGTTGTTCCAAAAACTGAGAAACCTTTGATTGATTTACCAGTCAAAAGGAAAAAAATAATTTTAAAACTTCTCAAAGTAAGACTTTTGATATTATTAACTCTTAGGGTTCAACTGTTGAAAAGATTGAAAAAATGCTTGCTGATTTAAAAGTTAAAACCGAGTAAACTTCTACTTCTTGAAGTACTGCTTGTGCTATTTCAAGAAATGAGAAAGAAATTGTTTCTGAAGAAGACACAAATTCTGACTCATTATCTTCTAATTCTTTAAAACATGTTTTTGATGATGATTTAATTTTACCTGAAATTAAAAGATTTGTTGGGAAACCCAATCCTACATCTTTTACAAAAAACTGGTATTCTAAACCCACTCCTCTTGATATGCAGTTTGAAGAAAAAACTTTTCAAACTCAATTTTTTGTTTCTACTGAAAAGCTTTATGAATGGAATATTGATGGTTTGTCTGAACAAGAAACTATTAACAAAATGGCTCACATGTCTATGGTTGGTATTGCTTACATGAACAATCATGACAATCTTGATCATCCTGATATTGTTGATTTGCTTGCTTCCGGTTTTATTGGTTCTCTTCGAGGTTGGTGAGATTCACATCTCACAGAAGAATCTAGAGAATCTATTAAACATGCTATTAAAAGAGATAATGATGGTTTGTAAGAGGCAAAATTTTAAGCCAATTATAAAATGCCACATCAAAGTTTAGTGGCAAATTCTAAATTAATGTCTTTAAATTAATTAAATTAGATGATGACATGTGTCATCCAAATTGGCATCACATTGGTGTATCAAAATTTGCCACGTGTCATTTGGCCCACAAGATAAAGATAAATTTCCTATTCAAAATTTATGGGTAATTATCTTTATTAAAATAAATTAATTAATAAAATAAAGATAAATTTTCTATTCAAAATTGGTAGATAATTATCTTTATTAAATAGAGATAATTATTTATCTTTGTTGATTATTATCTTTATCAAAATATAATCTTTATCAAAATAGATAAATAGAGATAATTATCTCTAAGAAGAATTTGAGCCAATCAAAAGTCTGCTACATACTTTCAAGCATATCAATTCATAGTGGAGCTTATCCTCTTAAATCACTATAAATAGAGGACATCCCCTCTCATTTTCGGGAGGAAGTTTTCAAGAGGCCCAAGCTCTGGAGAAATTCTGTCTAAAGCATCTTTGAAGAACTTGAAGAACATTCATAGGGCTTGCTTGAAGAACTTGAAGAACATTCATAGGGCTTGCTTGAAGAACTTGAAGGACACCAAATCTCTAGCAAGCTTAAGGCTAGAGATTCGTTGCGAAGACCGTTCAATCCATCTTCCAACCAAAGTCCAAAAGATCTTTTGTTTGAGTTCTTTGAAATTCTATTGGAAGTAAGCTAAAAAGCCTCCATAAACTTCAACAAACCCAAATATTTGAAGCTCAACGGATCAAACCTCTAAAGCCTTGAAGAACTTCAACCTAAGAGCCTTCACATTTGAAGACTTGAAGAACAATAAATCTCTAATAAGCTCAAAGCTAGAGATTTATTGTGAAGACCATTCAAGCCATCTTCCAAATAAAGGCAAGAAGATTCCTTGTTCGAGTCAAGTTCAATGAAGATATAATCAGAGGGTATTCTTTTGTAAAAGAATTGAAATAGAGATTGTACTCATTATTCATCAATACAAATTTATATTTGCAAACCATATTTCTTTTCAATTGTTTGATTTTTTGCATTTGGGAAATTTTGTGTTTACAGGTATGCCTATTTTTGACGAAAATATTAACCAAGGTATTCCTGATGGTGTTAACGCTTTGGTTTACACTATTCTTAAACATTTTGTTGGTACTCCATCTAATATTTCGTTTCGAATTTCTGATTATTTGAATAATTTGAGATGTCCTACTATGTCTAATTACAGATGGTGCCAAGATGTGTTTATTTCCAGAGTCATGCTCAGGAAAGACTCTACGAAGCCTTATTGGAAAGAGAGGTTTATTGATGGTCTACCTCCTATCTTTGCTCATAAGGTAAAAAATGAATTAATTGGTAAAAATGATTCTATTGATTTTGATAATTTGACCTATGGTGATATTTTTAGCACTATTAAAAAACTTAGAATTAATATGTGCAATGATGAAAAATGGTTAAAACAACAATTAAAAGATAAAAAGAAAGCTAAATATGAAATGGGTAATTTCTGTGAACAATATGGTTTACCCCCTATTGCCCCTTCCAGGCAAAAAGGCCAAAGTAAACATGATAAGGTTTACAAAAGCTATTCCCATAAAAAGCATAAAAGATACAAAACCCACTTTGTCAAACCCAATGATTTTTATGATAAAAAGAAATCTGCTTTTAGAAAACATGATAAACAAAGATCAAGTAAAGGTAAATGCTTTAATTGTTGCAAATTTGGCCACTTCAATAAAGACTATAACCAAAAACCTAGTAAATTGAAAAATAAATTGAACATGTTAAACATTAATGATAATGATCACAATGAGCTATTTCAGATTCTTGAATCCACTACTTCAACTGATTCTTTTGGAGAAGATTTCTCCTCCTCTTCTGATTCTGATTATCGCTCTTGTAGTGATATCTCTAATTCTCCTAATGCTAAAATTGGATGTAGAGATTCTTGCTGTAATGTGATAAAATCTGTCAAAATGTTAACCAAAAATAAAGAAAGTGATGATCTGCGATTAACATTAATAAGCAAAGTTGAAGACCCTAATTTACAAAAAGAATATCTTGATAAGTTTGTGAAAAACTTAACAAAAGATGATAAGGTTAAGAAAATTAAATCTACGATAAGTTTGGAAGAAACTTTGGAAAGATTTAATAAAAACAAATCTAAAGAGGTAATTGTTTATGATCTTCAACATGAAATAAAAAATATTAAACAAGAAATAATCCAATTAAAAAATGATGTTAAAACTGTTAAAAATGATAATAATCATCTTAAACAAGAACTGTTAATTCTAAAAATTGATAAAAATATGGATAAACACCAATCTGATAATGATGAGCAAGAAGATGGAGATGAATCCGATCAACAGACTTCTCCTTCTAGTAATGTTTCTGACAAAGTCTTGATTAATTTGATTGATAATCAACTGTCTCTTGTCAAACATATGCTTCCAAAATGGTTTACAAAAGTTAAAATCGTTGTTTCCCGTGATTATGCTTTCAATGATGTTGCTATGATTGATTCCGGTGCTAATGTTAATTATATCAGAGAATGATTGATTCCCTCTAAATATTTTGAAAAATCTACTGAAAGATTGGTCTCTGCTAATGGGACTAAAATGAAAATCAAGTATGAATTGAATAATGCTCATGTTTGCCATGATAATGTTTGCTTCAAGATTCCTTCTGTACTTGTTGAAAATATGATTGAAAAAGTGATTCTTGGTTTGGCTTTTATTGCTACCTTCTATCCCTTTCTTGTTGAAGATGATGGAATTACTACTGATCCTTTTGGACAGAAAGTAAAATTCAAATTTTTTTCAAAGTTTGAAATTGATAATGATGATGTATTGAGCCTAATTCATGCAAAACTCAAACATCTCAACTTCATTAAACAAGATATCAGGTACAAGAAAAATGTTGACCAACTTTCTCGTAAAATGTCACAATCAAGAATTGATAATTTCCAAAGCATATTGATGAGTAATGTTTGGAGTGATGTTTACTCTGGTGTTCCCCACTCAAGTGTCCCTTATAGCTATCAGCATAAAAGAAAATGTATTGATGAAACCTCACCTTTTACTAAACTCCAAAGTCATACCCTATTCTGGCCTACTACTCATATCATATCCCTACATTATCCTGACACTCCTAATGCTTTTTGTCTCTCTCATTCTAAAGTTTGTTGTCTTGCACAACTAAGTCATATTATTATTACACTATGCTTTTTAAAATATACTTTTCAAAAGAACTTTACTGATAATATTTACTCTCATTTTTCCAAAAAACATTCTATCATTGAATTGTTCACTTTAGCCAGCTGGCTTAATGCCCTCACGCTCTCCTGGCTTCACGGGCCTTACTGTTCGGACTTGGAAATTCGCTTTACGACTACGGTGGCGCCAACGATGGTAACATCGACACAACAACGAAGTATCACAAGGTCAGGTAGACACAGATAGAATATGAAAGACACAACAAGACTATCGGCCAAGGAAAGAATGGCTCTGATACCATAAAGGGGGAAGGCGACAACGCGGAAGGCAAAAAATGTCATAATTAAGAAAGTACTGTTAAAATATATTGACGTCTGGTTATGATATGGATGATGGTAGTTGACCTTGCACTTTTATTTACCGAAATTTTTTTAGATTGCTTGATTCCCAGCTAACTCCTCATTCTAGAGGATGTGATCCTGCTGGAAAAACCATGTTAATTCAATGTTCTACTCCTGATGCTAAGATCCAAGTCCCTAAAATGATTCAATGGCAAGATATTTCTCTTCCCAAAGAATGGACTTTGGAACAAGCAGCACCACCTATTAAACCTGTTTTTGATGAACTTGATGTTACTAATATTGCTCAATATGCTGATGGTGCTGTTAAAATATTTTTTGATGATACCAAATGTTTTGCTAATAAAACTTTAAGAATCAATGAAGGAAGACATTCCTTTGTTGGATCTGAAAGTTTTATTAAAAGAGATTCTGATGTTGATGATTTTTTGAAAAAGAATTTTGAAAAACCTGATTTAAAGCTAAAAGGAGTTGCTAGCAACAATTCCCAAGTTAGCAATACTTATTATTCAACTAAACCTGAATTTCCTTTAAAAAATGATCAAGAAGAAGAAGATGCAAAATCTGATGCTCCTTCTGGATCTGATTTTCCACCGATTGAAACCCCTATTCACTATAATCAATTAAGAGTGATAAATCTGATGGATATGGATTTTGAAATACCTAATTTTCAAATTGATATGGTTGCTTTAAGTAATGAATTTTTTCTAAAGAAAATCGTGATAAAAGAAAGTATTACCAAAGTACTTTTGCTTAGTCTGAAAAAGACAGAATCAAAAGGAAATAGAGAGAAAAAATGAATTTGTTAAAACAACATATTTTGTTTTTTGATTATCTTGAGAATTATTATGTTTCAAGAAATGAGGTTCATACTAATTACTTGAACGTAATAAGAAAATCTGCTTTTGTTAAACCTGACAAAACCATTGTTAGATCTAGTCATCCACCTCTTGAAACTGTTTTGATCACTTGTAAACATAATAAAGAAACCACTGAGGTGAAAGCCTCCCTTTCAAAATTGTTGATGATAAAACCCCCGTTTCTGCTATTATTGAACAAAACAATTTTGCTAATGAATCCTTGCATATTATTGGTCAACAGCTTGATCGTATTGAAGAAAAAATTATTGAAAAAATTGTTGCTCCAAAAAATGAGAAACCTTTGATTGATTTACCCAGTCGAAGAGAAAAAATTAATTTTAAAACTTCTCAAAGTAAGACTTTTGATATTATTAACTCTCAAGGCTTAACTGTTGAAAAGATTGAAAAAATGCTTTCTGATTTAAAAGTTAAAACCGAGCAGACTTCTACTTCCAAAAGTGGTGCTTGTGCTATTTCAAGAAATGAGAAAGAAATTGTTTCTGAAGAAGATACAAATTCTGGCTCATTATCTTCTGATTCTTTTAAAAATGCTTTTGATGATAGTTTAAGTTTACCTGAAATTAAAGATTTGTTGGAAAACCCAATCCTACGTCTTTTACAAAAAAACTGGTATTCTAAACCTACTCCTCCTGATTTGCAGTTTGAAGAAAGATCCTTTGAAACTCAATTTTCTGTTTCTGCTAAAAAGCTTTATGAATGAAATATTGATGGTTTGTCTGAACAAGAAATTATTAACAAGATGGCTCACATGTCTATGGTTGGTATTAACAATAAGGGACAACCCCCCTTATATAGGTAAATAAAGCAGTGAATAGTGACTTTTTACTGTTCATATTAGGACTGGTGAGGGCATCAGGAGTGCAATTTGTGGAAAGAATCAGGTCGGCTTTTGGGGCCGAAAGTAGTTTGGCAGTTAATGCCAAAAGCAGTCAACAAAGGAGCCATTATCAGCAGCAGTAAATACTTTTACCCTTGAGTAAATATTGTATCAACATTAGCCATTGTGCAGGCCAGACAGATAGGGAATCATCATGTTCCTAGATGTCAAGTGAAAGCAGCATCAGATGGGTAACCTTCATAAGGGTCCCATGGAGACGGATCCCATGGGGGATCATCATTGCATTCATGTTCATGATAAGTTGAATATTGATTGCAGAAGCCACAATATAACAATGGTTCGTAAACAGGATCTCTTGTGAGAAATATTCTTGGGTCATCATGTTTTGTCCATTGGAGATGACGGACAGTAGATGAATATGGTTTGTTAATAAAAACAGAAATTCTGTCTGTACTTCCAAAGAAATGGTAATCTTTCCATAATTCTTCGGTGACATCTAGAATTCTGTTGTTGAAATAACTTCTCCAACATTCAGCAAGTGCATAGGGACGTTTATGCGAAACATAAGTATTTCCCTCACACCATTGTCCCTGGTGAGTATAGCCATTAATGAGAATTAGATGCATAGATGGTTGAACATTCATCCAATTGTTCTTTTCCCATTTGGATAAAGTACTCCAACATCGGATGGAAACATAAGGACTTTCAACATTTGATACAACTTTTTGGATAATATCAAGGAACTGGCTAATCTGGGTATGACTCGTTAATTTTATGAGTCTGATAATGCCAAATTCAAACATCTGAGATAACTAGAAAAGATCATCATCTGAACCATCTTTATAATTGATCAATAGTCCGGGGAAGGGGTGGCTCTTTTCATGGACTCTGAGACTACTCCCAAAACATTTTCCCCATATTCTTTTCATGTAAGTACTACTGGGACCATAAAGTTCAATAAGATTAGGAGTGATTATAATAAGGGTTTTGAAATACTTGAGCCAATGCTCAAGATCTCTAGACACAGTTTTGCTTCTAAAAATACAGGATTGTTATATATATATATATATACAGATTCAATCATTCTTATATAACAATTCTTTATGGCATATGAACATAACCAAATGATCTTCAATCACATCTATATATAGATTAATTCCATATTATGACATACGGATTCAATCTATTTCCATATATGAATCATGGCATATAAATTCCAACGCCAATAACGTAAATTCATAAATCCATGATAATTAAACCATGTCTACACAAAGATAACAGTTTTCTTAAAATCTAAAATTCAATCACATGCTATACAATCATGATATGAAAACCTGGCTCTGATACCAATTGTTGGAAAAAACTGGTTTTGTATCTTATACAAAACACACACCGAAAGCAACAAACAAGGATCTATTTCATTCATGATTGATAACATGCACCATGTAAATTTCAGAATTTAAGAACAAAATAGCGTACCTTGGTGTGGAGAAATTCAAAACAAAGATTAGAAGCACTTGGGAACACTTTTAATCTTCACTCCAATTCCACTTTACGCCCAAGATGTGTGGTCTCTCAATCAGTTTTCAAAAAGGAGAATGAAAGTGTGTCTCACTCTCACATACACACCATTTCTTATATCACTAATAAAAATTCTGTATGTTTCTCCCTTTATAACTAACTGATTATCTAATTGGGCTGGCCTATTGGGCCTTTCCAATTGAGCTTTAGTGTGTGGCTTGGAGTGGGACCAAAAGGGACCAATAAGACACTAGCTCCAATGGGCCTTGGGCTTTTCCATCAACTCTTGACAAGTCCAAAGTTACCATTAATTATATTTAATACCACTATATAAATATAATTACACTTTAGGCGTTATTAATAAATTATATCCCAAGACTTTATTATACATGCAACCCTTTCATAAAATATTCGTAGTAACACAAAGTCATGAATGTAGACTGCCACTTTGTAAATTATTACATCTTATCCTTAAGTACCCGGTTTAATCCTTTAAAGTTATTCATTATATATTTATGAAATTCAATTTCATAAATATATACTTTAGTAATTTCTTACCAAAGTGGTTAGGCCTAACTCTCTGAATAATTGATCCCATTAAACTTATCTCAAGGGAATAATTTATATCTCCATCAAGAGACTATGAATTCCATCTTGAGAATATATGTTCCATCAACACTAAATGTGGTTGCCCAACATACTGAGGTTTTGACCATTACTTTAGATCTCACTCCTGATATATCAAAGCAACCTACACCTCATGATCAGGTCCATTATTCTCTCAAGATTAAGAGTTCATGAAAATAAAAGTCGTGAGATTTATTATTCATTTAACTCTTAAAATATATCAACATATCAACTAGAAGTCTCCACTTCTATGATCAAGACAAATCATCTTAGTTGATACGTTATAGTCTTCGCAGATGAAATGCCTAATTTCATCACCGACTACGAACTATAAATTCCGAGTTTACAAAGAACTTGTGATTTATATCTTCTGTGACTAAATCACATACTATGCATCTCATGGACTATATGATAATGTCCAAATATTCATGTTACCATTATTTTAGATAATAATAAAACAATTTTCTTAATCACAATATTAAGTCATACACAATGTCATACATAATATCATACATAGGATCATACAATAGGATTTAAGGGCACAAATCCTAACAGAAATATAGTCACGAGATTTGTCATACCACACACCCTCATCTCGGACAAAAGGCTTTAGTTCGACAGCAAAGTTTTCTGAAGATAATACCACAACTTAGAGATAAAGAACAAGTAATTCACACCTACTTACCGTCAAAGTAATGGCTAGGCCAAAGCAACCAACAAAGTTATAATGTATGGACAAAAAAAAGGCTAGACGATGCCAAGGGTAAATGGACTGAAGAGCGGCCTAACGTTTTGTGAGCACATCACACTACACCAAGAAGATTAACCAGTGAGACTCCTTTCTCCATGACATATGGGTCCGATGCAGTTATCCCTTAAGACTAGTTTCCCAACCATGAGGTCTAAGCAATTTGATAGTGTTAGAAACAAACTTCAGTTGTTTTGAGAGGTGAATTTGACGAAAGAAAGAAGAGATGTTGCATCCTTCAAGCTAGCTAATTATCAGCAGAAACTCAGCCAAAGGTACAACAGAAATATCAAAGCAAGGACCTTGTACTAGGGGATTTGGTCCTAAGAAAGGTGGTTAGAAATATGAAGAATCCCTTATAGGGAAAGCTAGGTCCTAACTAGGAAGGTCTCTATTGTGTCACCTCGTTAGCAAGATCATAGACTTATCAATTAAAAGACCTAGATGAGAAACCCTCCTCGACGATGGAATGTAAACAATTTAAGGAAGTACTATTATTAATAAATGTAATTCAGTACCCCATCGTCTATTGTTCAAATTTTTTAATTTGGTTTCTGCACTTATGTTGTCTTAATTCAATTAATATTTTTTTATGAGAATAATTTGTTTCTTGTTCGAGGAAAACATGAGTGTCTCAAGCCCTCAAAAGATCTAAAAACTAGACAGAACCTCAATCTGGTTTGATCTCTCGGATCATCTGCCTTGGTCAAATTAGTTTCTTCTAAAAACTGAACAAAACATCGGCCTAGTTCGATCCCTCTGATCACCAACCCCAAATCATAAGCCTTTGGAAAATTAGTTTCATCTAAAAATTAAATAGAACTTCGGCCCAATTTGATCCCACGGATCATCAGCCTTAGGTAAATTAGTTTCATCTAAAAACTAAACAGAACCTCAGCCTGGTTTGATCCCTCAGATCGCCAGCCTTGGGTAAATTAGTTTCATCTAAAAACTAAACAAAGCTTCAGCCTGATTTGATCCCACGAATCACCAGTCTTGGGTAAATTAATTTCATTTAAAAACCAAAATAGAAACTCGGTCTGGATCACCAACTTTGGGTAAATTAGTTTCACCCAGGACTAAACAAACCCTTTGTCACAACCCAAATCCATAAAACATGAATTTAGATGCATGACTAACTTGTTGATCTTACATAACTCAATAAACATAATTAATTTAAAATTTGAATAAAAGTCCAAATAAATAATGCTCTTAATAAACCTCTTACAATATCTAAAATCCACAATTTAGAATAATCTCCATATACTATAAAATCTAAAGTGAAATAATAATAACTAAAAATCCTTAAAAGCTTCAAGCATTGTTGACGTCACCTAAAAACTCTCGTGCTCTACCTTGTGCCTTATGAAGTAATTCAAAGGTTCTATTTCCCAACTAAACTCTAATATGAAAATTGTAATTGATAGGGTGAGCCACACATCTAGTAAGCAATTATACAGAATACACAGCAAGATAGAGTCAAGTGAAGCACGGGTATTTTAATTTCACAAACTCACTCAATAATATCAAATATAGTTTTTCCAAAGCATATAATGAACCACTTAACACATATGTAATCAAATCTTAAAATCATTTGGAAACACATACAAATAATTGATCAGAGCACAGTGTCACATATACACATATCACATATTCTCACATACAATCCTGTGAGTGAATACCAACATCTAACCCCTGTTGGTGAGAGATCAACACTTATTCTTATAAACAACCCTACGAGCGGGCTTACACATACATTTGATCAATTCTAAAAACACTTATTTTGAGTCACATATCACAAAAGCAAAGTTTATAGAAAATAGAATAATTTTATTAATATTAAAAATTAATCCAAATATAGAGACATATTGAATATGACAATATTTGAATTGAAACATTAATCAAAGGATGCTTGAC
Organism: Castanea sativa; assembly: GCF_040712315.1. Lineage (NCBI taxonomy): Eukaryota > Viridiplantae > Streptophyta > Magnoliopsida > Fagales > Fagaceae > Castanea > Castanea sativa. Next base: position 5,213,465 of record NC_134020.1, on the reverse strand, counting down.
TCTCTTATGGAATGAATAAGAACTAAGGAGTATATATGAATATTTAGCAACTCTTGAGTAAGTCTGAAAGCCCAATTTTCTAAAAGAAACGTTTTAAATACCATTTGGACAAATAGGAATATGACTTTGAAATCACATGGTTTTAAACAAATTTAATGAACAAGAACCTTTTCAGAAAAATTACTTTGAAACTCAATTATTTTCTGAAAATAGTTTAGTTTAGAACTCATCTTTTAAATATTCGGACGTTTAAAATGTTATTTAGAATTCAAAGTTTCTCTTTAAAACATTATTTAAAGGTTAGTTTCTCTATCAATGATGTAAAAATTCTTTTGATAAACTTTAGTAAACGTAAGCTTAAAACATAACTTTTGAAAACCTTTGACATCTAAGAACCTAATGAACAAAATTTTGCATATTGTGCATAATTACTTATAACACTTGAATCATTCTAAAAGTCCAGCTGAAACACCCTCCAAAAATAGTCTCAAAATACTTAAATAGGACCTATATTCAATCATGAAAATTGCTTAATATCCTCCACAAAAAATAAAGCTTATCGAATTATACAAACTGACTCACTAGGAAATTATTTTTCTGAACTAAATGATAACACTAATGCAAAGCATCTCTACCTAACAATATGTTTCCTTGAATTTATCAAAACTCAAAGGCAGCAACTAATACTTTAGGATTTAAATTAATATACATGTTAGGACATATGTGATTCAATGTTAGGAACATATGTCACTATTTTATGTAATTGGCAGTTCTTTGACAAAACATACTTTACTTGTAACTGGGTAGATCTAGGATGTGTTTAATACTTCAAGAAACCTTGTTTCAAGTTCAAGTATTGAAGCTATGCAAGTTTGTCCAAGATTCAAGTGTGATAAGTGCTATTCATTAAAGCTCAACAGCTAGCATCTATCGAGACTTGAAGAGCTGTTCTAACCCATGGCTCGACAGCATCTCAACAGATAGGGTATCTGTAGAGGTTTATGAAACTCAGAATTTCTAGTTTGTTTTTCATCCAATCTGTGATTGTATGTTTGGGCTTTCTTTTCTCACAACCCTAGACATATAAAAGGATAATTTTAAGGGCAGTCAAAGGTTACACAGCCAAGAGCACAATTGAACAAGAGCATAATTCCTAAAGTGTGATTGGAGACCTAGTTTTGCCCTAGTTCATCTTTCTTGTGAAGAAGCTGCAGTGTTTGTACACCATAGGGTTTTGTAACCAATGAGCTTTTTGATTTTCATCGTGTGATGAACTGAAGAACTTTGTAACCAACAATCTTTCTCTAGTTGGTGATTGAAGTGGCGTACAGGGATCCGCGCAATTGGTTAGTCACGTACTTGGAGCCGTGCATTGAAAATGGGAAATTATCACTACAGAACAAGTCCAATTGGGTATTGGGGTAAGGGTTCAACTGTAGGTTGGTATAAGGTGTTGGGATTCCTTCACTTGTAACCGCTTGTTGTGATAATAGTGAATTCTCGGGAGTGGTGACCTTAAAATCACCCGGTGGGGTTTTTGCTGTGTTGGTTTTCCCCATTCGTAAACAAATCACCGTGTCAATTTATTTTCTGCTGCATAATTTAGTTAATTGGTGATTTGTTTGTGCTACCACGTGTTTGCACACTAATTTGATTAATTAATAAACTTGGCTAATTAATCAATTAATTCATCACAAGGGGTCAATACATTCTTGGCCTATCAATACATAATCCCAAAAAAATACATAATCCCAAAAAAAGGTTAAAGCCACCTAATATATATAACCACAATAGAAAGCCTTACAGCCATCCTGATACATATATAACCACAATTGAAAAGGCGATAGCCTTATGACTAAAGATTTGATCCATGACTTGTTCATGGATATACACATGGTGGCCAATTCTAGAATTTAGTATATATATAAACCAATGAAAACGTAAAAGCAATATAAATGAATTGAGCTTCTTAACCCATGGCTTTGTTCAAAAATACTCACAGTGGCTACCAACGATTTAATATACATATAACCAAAAGGAGATGTAAAGCCATATACATAATATTTTTCAATTCACGTACTCAGAAGTGTCCTCTTCAATTTGAGTTTCTTTGTCTTTAGAGGGCGCTTGCTCTTCCTTGGTTGGAAAGGTGTCTGACAATTGTTTGGCACAAGGAGTGGTTAAAAGAGTGCCTGCTGGGGGAGGCCTAACAAAACCCTTGACTAAGTCGTCAATCCGGGCAAGCCAAGGATCCCTAGCTTTGATTGCTTTGGAATTTGGGACTGAAAGAAGCTAGGTGTGAAATCAAGGATCACGTGAGCGACACAAAGTTGACCTTTTATGTATACAAAGATCTTGGATTAGAGTATACGGTTTAGGTTGGGGGCGTTCACTAGGTTTCTATTCCAAGCAGTGGCCTTTTTGTCTGCAAAACATAATGAAAGGACCAAGAAAGCAGGTTGGTAAAATAGAAAATGAATGGAAAATGCAGTCAATTTAAATGTTAGCTTGCAAGGAGTAGGTTAGTAAAGGTTCAAGCTCCCCGTGTCTCCCCACCTTGTTCACCGTTGGAGACAGCGCAATGGAGCATGTTGTGCCAGTTCCTCGAGACAAGTAGTCCTCGTCAAGGTTTCCATTCGTCTCTAGGATGCACGATATCAACCTAGCTGGGGCGTTCTTAGTCTGAAGATAGTACCTTGATTTGGATTTGTCGTGACAGTTGTACACCCAGTTGATATCATGGTGGGCTAAGTTAACACTCATTTTCTCGTTTAAAATGACTACACTATTGACTATTTTGAAAAGATTGGGAGAGCACTAGGTAGGGCACAACCTAAAGAATAAAAGTAAATCCCTTATAACTCAACCTATTGGAATCCTCATCCCGCCCTCTATGAAGGCGATCATTGGAATGGCCATAGAGCCAAGTTTTCTCTTAATAATGTGCTCCCCAACTAAACAGTGCTCTATAGAAACATCTTGGGGGATGCTATATTTGGCCTTAAATGACTTTTTCTTCAAGGGTGTCTACCAAGGAGGCAAACTAGCCCATCCTAAGAAGTGAAAAAGAAATAAGTTCAAGAAAAATCCTGGGAAGATTAACAGTCAGGGCCGAGGAAGGAGCAAGAAAACTTACGAAAATCTGGAAACATAAAAAGCTGTTCCTAGGACAATTTTCCTGACTCTAGAGATTAATATGAGAGCCAGAAAAGTTCCTCCCCCCCCCCCTTCTTATATAAGGGAAAATGGCAGCAAAATTCCCGCCCGTTTTAAGAGGTGAAATAGAGATGACACGATCTCCATCTCATGACAAAACGTGGGGAGCAAGTAGGCGCCTGCAGCATTAACTACTACGTTGGGAATCCAAAATGCCAGGGACATGTTGGTTAGTTGATTAAACACATTCATACATGTGAACAAAAGGGACACATATCAACAACCCACCCAATCCAAGTAGGCCCAAGGAATACCAAAAAGGATATAGGGCCAAAGAAACAATTTTTCCGACGAGGGTGCTCGGATAAGGACAACCCGAGGGAAGTTAAAAAGAATCTACACAAGACCGAAGGTCATGATCCGAGGAAGGTAACAATGCCCAGTGTAGATATGAAGAAGAGGAAACTTCCTAGAAAAGTATCTATCACCTCTGCATTAAATGCACTACACCAACCATGCTAGCAGCATTAATGACTGAATGATACCTGAACAATGCCAATGTAGCCAATAACATACTAAGCATGGTCTGAAAAGGAAGGATGAGACAAGTATCCTGAAGGGGGATCAACAACCCTCCATGTGAAGGGCCAGGATCGAAACAGAAGAACTATAAAAGAGAAGAAATCCCCAATGAAAATAGATCGGATCCCTAAGATTAGAAAAAGAATACTTATCGCTATAATCCATCAAGTGTAAACAGCTTCTTTGTCATTCCGAAAAAGATAATTTAAGCATTTTTGTCCTTAGTAATCAGCTCAAACACAACTCTTTTGTCTTTTCTTTATCTTTGATTAAGAACTACCATCCAGGGACCAGGAGTCCAACTATTGGCTTGAACACTCATCTCTATAATCTAATTGTTGTGGGCCTATATCCAAGCTCAATCATCTCATTGGACCTTTGAAATTTTTAGCTCATACAGTATTGTTTTTTATTCTTAAATATATAACTTTGCACTTCTATCTTCTTTTTCCTTTCTTTTTGAGTGATATAGATTGAGTAGGCTATTTCCGGTTGATACTTTTATAGGGGAGAAAAAGGACAAACAAGTAAAAATATTTTTTAAAAGATTAAAACATTTTTTATGGAATATTTTTGTTTCAACATAAGCTCTGTTGTTTTCTCAAATAATATAAGACTTCGGAATATTTTAATCGAATAAATAACTAGTACAATTTAATTCCCAAAGATTACAATCAATATGGTACCTATTATTTCCTCTAAAAAAAAAAATATGGTACCTATTATTTCTTACAATCAAACCAATTAAGCAAATTAGAGATTTCAAAGAAACTCAAGATGTGTTTTAACAATTAACGAGCTAACACAAAATTCGTTTTAAAAAAAATTGGTAATTTCAATTATTTTACCAGCATATTGGGTTATTGAGCATTTCTTTCCTAGTAATATTTGTAGTAGATATTTATATATATATATAAAAAAGTTCATTATCCGGTGAAGGTGGTTTGAGGGATAAAATTTCTACGGTTAAAGAAACTTTTTTTTTTTAAAATTCATAATTTAATAGTTAAGAATAGATGATTTGAACTTTAAATGTCTCCATTAAAAACACTAAAAAATGGCAACTAGCTATAAGAGCCGTAAGTCTCCCGGCAAAATCAGGAAACTTACACCATCTTCAAATTGATTATTGGAGTGTACAAGACATCCTTACGTACCAAATTAAATCACTTCCCCTTATTTTCTTTTATTTTTATAAGTAAGTCACTTTCTCTCAATTTCAATTATTATAAGTGAGTCACTTTCTCTTTCTCTCAGTATTCTCAAAAAATATATATATATATTTAGAGTCTAACACCATATCACTACAAAATCAGGTCATTTAATTATATAAGCTTTATGTCATACTTGAATTAAATTCGGAACAGTAGTAGTGGTTTAATTAACTTGAGATTGTAACGTTAAACAATTTTGATGAGTTTGTACGTTTTTATACCCCTTAAAAACTAGATTTTTTAACATAATTAATTAACCAAGTGAATACTTAGGTTTATTATTCAGATTTAGGTTAAAACAATAACAATCATATCAAGTAAAGCAGCGGAAAATATAAAGAACACAAAGATCTGATGACCTAGGAAAACCAAACCGGTAAAAAACCTGGGGAGGATTTAACCTAGCTATCCTCAAGGTAAAAGGCAAATCTACTATGAAAGAATTGAAGTTTGTACAATAGAACTTAGACCACTAACATTCTATTGCTACCTTGAGTAGAAAACTTACTACCACAACCCTATGATAGCTCCGAGTCCACGGACTACTTCTTTCCTTGATCTGCAACACCCACAAGTTCTCCTACTTGTTAATGTTGATCTTCTTGAATGTTCTTTATGCAGCAATTGAAACGATCACCAAGTTCTTGACATAAATCTTAAACTTGATAACCCTAAGTGTGTATGAAGGTAAACACCCTTAGATCTCACAAGAGATTCAATACACAACACAAACAAAAAGACTCTAGAGAGCTTTTGGGTACAAAACCCTAGATCTACATAAGAGGCACACTCTTCTCTCTTTGAAAAGCCCTCTTAAAAACATGCTTAAGGTATCCTTTATATACTAGAAGAAGTAGATCTGAAACCCTAATCCTTTTTGGGCTTGAACTGATATTTGGGTCTTAATTAAAATTCTGCATATATGACTCTCGATCGAAATCCAGCCTGTCTCTCGATCGGTCGAACCAGGCAAATTCTGAATTCTTCTTTCTACAGCTTGTATGTTCTTGAATCTTAACTTGAATCACCTTGGGCATTGTCTAATAATACCTATAGACTCTAGGATCTATATCTAGACAAGTTTGTGTTCACAATTTGCCAATTGTTCTAATCTTTTAGAACCTAACAATCTCCCCCTTTGACAATTCATGACAAAACTTACATATAAAATGAAATTTTCAAATACAAGAACAACCCAATACAATAAAAAAGCCCAAATACAATTTAACCAAACTCCTATCTATTAGTTGCAAAAGTTGACAGTAGCTTTGAATGAATTAACTTGTAAATTCCTGAAACACTAAACAAACCATAAACGCATGTGTAGAAAATACAAGTAAACTAAAATGAAACACAATATAAAAACAAGAGTAAACTAACTCTCCCCCTAAGTTAGATACATTAAAAACTTTTATAGTCTCCCCCTTTCAAAAACAATTTCATCTCCCCCTAGACAAAACATTTTAAAAACCTTTTCCAAATTTCATCTATTTCTCTCCCTTTTTGTCATGTATTGACAAAGACAACCCAATCAAAGAGCAAATAGATAACATACGCAACAAAGAATAAGAGCAAATAGAGAATCAAGGAAACAACTCTCCCTATGATCAACACAGGTTTTAAAAACATCTTTCTCCCCTATAAAAATAGGAAAAAAAAAAAAACAAGTTTTGGGAAAAATAGTATTGGGGAAAATTTAGGAGGTGGGGGGAAAAATACACAAACCAAACTTAAAAAATGAGGTTACACATGAACACAAATATTCTTTCTTTTAATAAATGCAAACTTGACACTATGTGACCCATAAACAGATGGTGTTTGAACTTAAATCAAGTAGAGAAAATATTTGCACAGTGATTATCCATCATATCTCTTTAGAAAAATATTTTCTGTAGTTCACACATAAAAATAGCATATACTAAAATGTACAAAGGACTCAAAAATTAATCGATCAATTTTTAAATCAAGTTGAGTATCCAATTTAGCAAAGTGTATGCATGTTATGTGTGAAAACAATGAGAAATATGATTGCAAAACTGCAAGATAGATACAAAAAACAATGCAATGCATGTGAATCCTAAACATAAATGATGCATGAAAAAAAAATAGATTGGTCAAATACTTAAAAACTGAAAAATTTTCAGTTTCGATTGGTTAAGCATTGATCAAATACCAATCGAGTTAGGCAGAACCTAGACTTGAAAAATCTGGAAATTTTTGATTGATTGAAAAAACACATTCGATCGATCGAAACTCACATTTTTTGAAAAAAAAAATAGAAAATTTTCAACATAATCAGTTTTGAAAGGATTTTTCATGACATGTAATGCATGGGAATGATTCCAAAAGTTTTCAAAACACATAATCTTCAACTTAAGTTTATCAAAAACAAAGTTTTATATTTTTCTTCTCAAAATTTAAACCAACCCTCAACAAATTTTGCATCAAACATCATAGAAAACACAATCTTGGATGGCCAAACTAGATTCACACACAATTTCATGTACAAAGCTTAGCAAAGAATAGCTTGTGAAGTGTGTGCAACTAGTAAAAGCATGAGATACATGTGAGGTGATATATAGATAGTAATCAATCACAATCTCTACATTATTCATCACATAAATTTGAAAGTGATTATCACCTAAAGAGTTACATCATATAACTCTCACATCTCCTAGAAAACAAGCTTGCAATCATGTAAATTTTTTTTTAAATTTTGCCTCATAATGTACACACCACTTTTATTTCATTGTGAAATTGTTATTTAAGTCAGATAATGTACACACCAATTTTATTTCTTTGTGTCATCTTTATTATAGCCCAATAATGTACATACCAATTTTATTATGAATCCAAGACTACACCTTATGTTCTTTTTGTGCATGTGCTACACTTTCTTGAGCACAAAATCTTATGATATGCACTAAGGTGTTCATGATTGGTTAGTAAACAGTGGTGAGATAGTTATTTATGCCTTTCTTTTTAGGTTCTAGTCCTAACAATCAAAAGCATGTGACTTCAAAATCAAGATCATGTGATCAAAAACTATAAACAATTTCTACACAACATGCACTATGTAGCCAAAACTAGCAAAGTGCAGTAAAATTAAGCTCATCTAGGCTAAACAAGGTACCCAAGCATGTTATGTAAAAATACTATGGCCAACCTCAATTACACATTAATGATGTAGAATACAAAAGAAATAAAAATCTTTTTGGTTTAAAAAATTTTATGACCAAAAACAAAAGGCACACATTATGCTAAATGAACAATGCAAAGTTAGGCATGATAGTGCTATACTAAGCTATAGAGGGTACACAAACAAGAAATATCAATTTCTTAATTAACCCATGAGTACATGTACAAACTACTACATACTCACACAAAATCATATTTATCTCAAAATAATCATGCACTTAATTGAGCAATACATATTATTCAAGTTGCTCCACAATGTCAAGCATGTTCTAAATTAAGAGAGAGATTATAATTCATGTCATCCTCAAAAAATAAAAATAGACACAAAAGAGAATATTTTTTTCTTTTTGAAAATTTTTCAATGTTTTTGGATTTTTTGAATAATCAAAACAACCAAAAACTAAAAGTAAACATGTCCACAAATAATTGAAAGAATCAAATCAGGGACAAGTCAGCAACACTCACCTTAGAGGATCTTTTCTCACCCATATAGCATGAGTCTTTGGCTTTGTAGGTGAAAATCCATGAGAAGTAGAGTGTATTTAAGGGATCACACTAATCTTTTGAGAGAGACTGAAATACTGTAAATTCCTTTCACAAGCCAACAAGCTTAGATTTTTTAAAAGCATATGAAACAATTTATTTGGACTTATGGTAGGAGAAATATCATCACATATCCTAGATTGAAATACAAAATGTTTAAATTTCAATTTATGACAATTAGGACGAATGTGACCGAAGACACCACAAAAGTGACAAACAGGAACAAATTTAGGAACATCAGTATTCCTAACAACAAATCTAGTTTCAGATTTTGGTTTTTGCCTCAACAAAGAACAATTTGGTCTAATATGACCAACTACACCACAAACGTGACAAGTAGGCACAAAAACATATTCCTTTTGTACACTAGCAGCAGGTTTAGACTTAGGTTTAGAAACTTTAGTGTCTACATTAAAACTTTTACCTTTGTCTAACCAAGCAAAATAAGCATTTTCTTTATTATTCCTCTTGAAATGAGGGATATAAACTTTTTCAGCTTTAGGCTTAAAAGAAATAAAAATACTTCTGTTATCAACAGTAGGCTTGGCACTAGTCAACTTTTCAAGTTTAGCTTTAGACTCAACTAACTCTTGTTCCAAGCTTTTCATCTTGAGAGTAAATTTGATTTCTTAAAAATTCATTCTTTTTATTAGATTCATCTAATCTAACAATCAATTCCTCTTTTTCATGATTAGCCAATTTTAACTCTTCCTTGAATTTCTTAGCAATTTTCAATGATTTAGATAATTCCTTACGAAGAGTTTCACAAGCAAAAAAAAGATGAACAGAAACAATAGTGTCATTTTCATTCAAATCATCACAATTAAAAACAGTAAAACACTTAAAATTATCCATGATAACAGGGATCAAGGATCAAATCTTAGATCAAAAGATCTAAACACTAGAGCTAACCTGCTCTGATACCACTTGTACGTTTTTAGACCCATTAAAAACTAGATTGTTTAACCTAATTAATTAATCAAGTGAATACTTAGGTTTATTATTCATATCTAAGTTAAAACAATAACAATCATATCATGGAAAGCAGCGGAAAATATAAAGAACACAAAGATCTGATAACCTATGAAAATCAAACTGGTAAAAAACCTGGGGAGGATTTAACCTAGCTATCCTCAAGGTAAAAAGCAAATCCACTATGAAAGAATTGAAGTTTGTACAATAGAACTTAGATCACTAATATTCTATTGCTACCTCAAGTAGAAAACTTACTACCACAACCCCATGATAGCTCTAAGTCCACGGATTAATTCTTTCCTTGATCTGCAGCAACCATAAGTTCTCCTACTTGTGAATCTTGATCTTCTTGAATGTCCTTTGTGCAGCAATTGAAATGATCACCAAGTTCTTGACATAAATCTTGATCTTGATAACCCTAAGTGTGCATGAAGGTAAACACCTCTAGATCTCACAAGAGATTTAACACACAGCACAAACAAAAAGACTCTAGAGAGCTTTTGGGTACAAAACTCTAGAACTACAAAAGAAGCACACTCTTCTCTCTCTGAAAAACCCTTTTAAAAACGTGCTCAGGGTTTCCTTTATATACTAAAAGAAGTAGATCTAAAACCCTAATCCACTGTGGGCTTGCACTGCTATTTTGGCCTAAATTAAAATTCTGCAGATATGACTCTCAATCAATCGAGTCTGTCTCTCGATCAGTCGAACCAAGCAGATTCTGAATTCTTCTTTCTACAGCTTGTTTGTTCTTGAATCACCTTGAGCATTGTCTAATAATACCTATAGACTCTAGGATCTATATCTAGACAACTTTGTGTTCATGATTTGCCAAATGTTCTAATTTTTTAGAACCTAACAAAGTTATCAAAATTCCATTGTTTGTTGCTTCCACAATGTTTTGCTTTTGTGTTAAGTGATATATATTATATACAATATTATAAGCAGAGACTTGGAACAATAATGAAAAATTGATTTAATAATTAATAATAGTATGTGCATAAAAATCCCGCCCATAGGAGTGAAACATTTAGGGCATGTTTTTTTGGGGTGTAATAGGGTAGATGGAAAACTTTAAAGAGAAAATAGGAATGAAATTTTTTTTGGATGTTTAGCTCAAAGGAGTCAATCTCGTACCGGACGCTATACCAGTTTGACCAGGGGAACGATATATTTCAGTACCGGTCAATATTGTTGTACCGTTTTGGGTTTACCGTTATATATATATAAATTTACCATCAAACATTACCTCAATTTAAAACATATTATTCATGGTTTTAGACTTTAGCATCAATTAAAAAAACACAATATAAAATATAGAAAGCTTAGTTGTTCATTGCATACTAAAAAAATAATAATAATACTAATAAGTTAATGCAAATAAGTTATCATTCTGCCTTTATAAAATTCAAAAATTACAAAACTAAAAAAGACTTTTATCTATACCGGCCGGTATTACCCTAAATCGGCCGGTACATGTGATGGAAATATACATGTTTGTATTACATACAAAACATACGCAGCGGAAAAATAATGAATCTACTTCATTCATAAATGTTAACATGCACTACATAAGTTCCAGAATTTAAAAACAAGGGAGTGTACCTCAGAGCAATGAATTTCAAAATTTTCTAGATCAGAAGCACTCAGGAACACTTTCAATATTCACTCCAATTCCACTAATGCCCAAGATGTGTGGTCTCTCAATTAGTTCCAAAGGGAGAATGTCAAAAAGTGTCTGACACTTACATACACCACTTCGCAATAGTGTTCTTACAATTCTCTCTCAGAAAAATTTGTATGTTTCTCCCTTTGTATCTAACTGATTATCTAATTTGGCTAGTCTTTTAGGCCTTTCCAATCGGGCTTAAGTGTGTGGCTTGGAGTTGGATCAAAAGGGACCAATAAGACATTAGCTCCAATGGGCCTTGGGCTTTTTTGTCAACTCTTGACAAGTCGAAAATTACCATTAACTATATTTAATACCACTATATAAATATAGTTGCACTCTAGGCCTTATTTATAAATTATATCCCAAGACTTTATTGTACATGCAACCCCTTCATAAAATATTCGTAGTAACACAAAGCCATGAATGTAGACTACAACTTTTTAAATTACTACATTTTATCCTTGAGTACCTGGTTTAATCTTTTAAGTTATTCATCATATATTTATGAAATCTAATTTTATAAATATATTCTCTAGCAACAATTTACTAAAGTAGTTAGGCCTAACATTCTAAATAAAAAACTCATTAAACTTATCTCAAGGGAATATTTTGTATCTCCATTAAGAGACTATGAATTCCATCTTGAGAATATATGTTCCATCAACATTAAATGTGGTTGCCCAACATATTGAGGTTTGACTATAACTCTAGATATCACTCCTAATATATCAAAGCAACTTACATCTCACAATCAAGTCTATTATTCTCTCAAGATTAAGAGTTCATGCAAATACAAGTCGTGAGTTTATTATTTATTTGACAGTCGTTAGGAGAATAATAAATCTCACACCGCTCCAGTTCAATATGTTTTAACTCTTAAAACATATCAAGATATTAACTAGAAATCTCCATTTCCATGATCAAGACAAATCATCTTAGTTGATATGTTATAGTCTTCATAGATGAAATGCCAAATTTCATCACCGACTACGAACTAAAATTCTGAGTTTACAAAGAACTTGTGATTTATATCTTCTATGACTTTTCACATAAATCACATACTATGCATCTCATGGACTATATGATAATGTCCCAATATTCATGTTACCATTATTTTTAGATAATAACAAAACAACTTTATTAAACACAACATTAAGTCATACATAATGTCATACATAATAAACATAGCATCATACAATAGGATTTAAAGGCACACATCCTAACAATCTTCCACTTACCCTAAAGACTATTGTGCACTAATCTAAGTCCAATCTCCTCCAAATGTGACTCGAAAGTCCTTTGGGGCAAGGCTTTAGTAAAGGGATCCACTAGATTCTTTGCACCATCAATCTTTGCTACTACCACATCTCCACGAGCAACAATGTCTCGAATGATGTGATACTTTCTCTCTATGTGCTTTCCTTTCTTGTGATTCCTTGGATCCTTGGATTGTGCAACCACTCCACTATTGTCGCAGAACAATGTAATAGGAACTTGCTTAATTCTAACAACCCCAAGATCAAAAAGGAATTTCTTGAGCCAAACAGCCTCCTTTGCTGCCTCACAAGCAGCAACATATTTGGCTTCCATGGTGGAGTCTGCAATACAAGATTACTTAACACTCCTCTAACTTTTGGCTCCACCTCCCAAGGTGAAAACACATTCCGACTTAAATTTTCTGAAATCTATATCCAATTGAAAATCTAAATCTATATAGCCAATGGGAATCAAATCCTCACAACGGTAAACAAGCATATAATCTCTCGTTCTCCGTAGATACTTGAGAATATGCTTTACATCTTGCCAATGTTTAGGTCCTGGATTTGATTGATATCGACTGACCATGCCAACTGAATAACAAATATCCGATCTAGTACATAGCATGGCATACATGAGACTTCCCACCGCAAAAGCATAAGGAATCTGTCTTAAAATGTTTTCTTCCTCTTGATTCTTAGGCCTTTGGTCATCAGACAGAGAAACTCCATGTCTAAAAGGAAGTAATCCTTTCCTGGATTTTTGCATGCTAAATCGTTCTAGAACCTTATCTATATATCCAGCTTGTGACAAACCTAACATCCTATTCTTTCGATCTCGCCAAAACTTGATCCCTAGAATATAGTTAGTTTCGCCCAAGTCCTTCATATCAAATTGGCTTGACAACCAAACTTTTACAGATGACATTACTCCTACATCATTTCCAATAAGTAGAATGTCATCAACATAAAGCACTAGGAACATTACTACTTTATCTTGATGTCTTTTGTACAAACATGGTTCATCAAGATTTTATTCAAAACCAAATGATTTGATTGCCTGATCAAATCTGATGTTCCATGACCTAGATGCTTGTTTAAGTCCATAAATGGACCTTTTCAACTTGTATACTATATGCTCTTGGTCCTTTACTATGAAACCTTCCAGTTGCAACATATAGATTTCTTCTTCAAGATTGCCATTAAGAAATGCAGTCTTGACATCCATTTGCCAAATCTCATAATTGTAATGATTAGCAATGGATAAGAGAATTCTGATAGATTTACGCATGGCTACTGGTGAAAAAGTTTCATCATAATCAATGACTTTTTTTTTGTATACCCTTTCGCCACTAGTCTTGCTTTAAAGGTTTCAACATTTCCATCTATCTCTCTCTTTCTCTTGTAAACCCATTTGCAACCAACAGGTTTAATGTTGTTAGGCGCCTCTACAAGATCCCATATATCATTGGAATACATAGAATCCAATTCAGATTTCAAAGCTTGGACCCAATGATGTGCATCGATATCATTCATTGCCTCCTCATAAGTGTAGGGATCTGATTCAGCCTCTTCTAAGATAGCTACATAAATTTCTCCCAAACCTATAAATTTCATAAGAGGCCGAACAATTCTCCCACTACGGCGAGGCACCTATATACTAGACATATCATGAGTAGTATCTTGTGGTGTATCTAATACATCCACATCATCCCTAGTTTCATCCATTGGTTGTTTAACTACAGGTTCATTCATTTCAGCTAAGACAACTCTACTTCTAGGAGTAAAATTATTCATATAGTCATTTTCTAAGAATTTGGCATTTGTGCTAACAAACACTTTATTATTCTTATGACTATAGAATAAATCTCCAACTGTTCCTTTTGGATACTTTACAAAGAAAACCACTTCTGTTTTAGACTGTAACTTGTCAGACTTTCCTTTCAACACATGTGCTGGACAACCTCAAATATGGAGATGTCTTATACTAGGCTTACGCCCATTCCACAACTCTACAGGTGTTTTAGGAACAGACTTCGAAGGTACTAAATTCAGAAGATATATTGCAGTACTTAAAGCATATCCCCAAAAGAAAATTGGTAGAGTTGAATAACTCATCATGGATCTAACCATATCTAAAAGAGTCTTATTCCTTCTTTTTGTTACACTATTTTGTTGTGGAGTTTCAGGTGCAGTCAACTGGGATATAATCTCATTTTTAGTCACGTAATCCTTAGAATCCCCAAGAAGGTATTTGCCACCTCGATCAGATTGAATGGCCTTTATGCATTTACCCAATTGATTCACAACTTCAGCCCTAAACTCTTTGAACTTGTCAAAAGCTTTGGACTTCTGTTTCATTAGGTACACATAACCAAATCTAGAGTAATCATCAGTGAAAGTAATGAAATAATCATAACCACCTCTTGCTTGGATTGACATAGGACCACATACATCTTATTGTACTAGTTCTAGCAAATCTTGAGCTCTTCTACCTTTTGCATTAAAAGGTCGTTTGGTCATTTTACCTTCCAAACAAGATCACAAACTTGAAATTCATCAAAGTCCATGGGCCCTAAGAGTCCATCTATGATAAGTCTTTGAATTCTGTTTGAATTAATATGACCCAAACGTAAGTGCCAAAGATATGCTTCACTAGTAGAAGGAAACTTTCTCTTCAATGATTTCACATGTGAATTATTATCTAATTTAGAATTATATAATTCATGCTTAACAGGAGTTAAAATATAAAGACCATCAACAATATTGCCAGAACAGATAAACACTTTACCCTTCTTTATTACAACATTGTCTTTAAGGATAACACAATATCCATCTTTACCTAAATAAGTTGGAGAAATTAAATTCCTATGAACATTAGGTACATAAAGACAGTCTTTCAATATTAAAACCCTAGACTCAAAGCACAAATCAACAACACTAACAGCTACAACTGGAATCCTGCTCCCATCAGCCAAAGTAAGAAACAATTCCCCTTCATGAAGCTTTCTGGTCTCCTAAAACCCCTACAAAGAATTGTAAATATGATTAGTACAACCTGAATCCACACACCAGGAATCTGTAGGATTTTGTACTAAACATATTTCGAGGAGGAATGAACTTTTCATACCCTTGTTCTTGGTAGCTTTAAACTTTGGACAATTCCTCTTCCAATGTCCTTTCTTACCACAATGTAAACACTTTCCTTTGGTCTTCTTTCCCTTGTCGGCAACCCCTAAGGTAATTTGCTTACCCTCTTGCTTAGTGAAGTCCTTCTTCTTCTTCTTCTTCTTCTTCTTCTTCTTTTTCTTACCCTTGCCTTTCGACTTAGGTTGAGAGGTAGAAGCTTCACCCACATTGGTTTCAACACTAGAAGTACCAAGGATGCCTTCTGCCGCCACTAACTCATTCATTAATTCAGACAAAAAATAAATCTTTTTGTTCATATTATAATTCAGTCTAAATTCTTTGAATGATTCTAGTAGTGACTGGAGTATCATATCCACTTGGGATTCTCCATCAATTTCGGCACCTAAAACCTCTAATGTATTCAGATTAGAGATCACTGTTAGACAATTCTCCCTAACTGAAGTACCTTCAGCCGTTTTGGTATTATAAATTTTCCTCATGGTTTCTTGCCTTGCAAAATGGCCTTGCTCACCAAACATCTCATTCAGAATTTGCATAATGTCCGAAGCTAGTTCTACATCCTGCATTTGATGCTGTAGAACATTTGAGATGGATGCTAGGATATAACACTTGGTCATTTCATTAGATTTCTGTCAACGATCATACCGTTGTTTTTCCTCAAAAGGAGCATCTAATGAGGAAATCTAGGACATGTTTGAGTAAGCACATATTTGTATTCTTCAGCTATTAAAACTATGTCCAAATTTCTTTTCCAATCAACATAGTTAGATCCAGTTAGTTTGTTTTGATTAAGAATAGAAACAAGTGGGCTAAATGATGCCATGTTTAAATTTGAAAGTAATAAACATGAATATAATAAGTAAACTGGACATTATCAATTTAGCATATAAACATATAGTATGGAACCTTACTAAAACCATAAAATAATATATGACAACCCAATCCCATATTCAATATCCCTCAACATAGAGTGAACATTAAATACTATGATTGATTGAGAACTATTCTCATTATTAGTCCTATAATGATAACTCTTATCAAACACTAATAATATGTCGTTTTTAAATTTAGCCTCTAAGTAATAATAGTAAGAACTCAGCATAAAGGATACTATAATACTTAGTCTAGTGTATACCATTATCTAGAATCATGTGTAGCCACATCTCATCCCTTTAACAGACTTATTTTGTAGTACCATGATAAAACACCCTCCGCATGGAATGCAAAGCTCGAAGCTAAGACTAGGTGTTTGATCAAACCACTATAAACCAAGAAATTCAATCTTGTAGGACCATGAAATAAATACTCTCCGCATGGAATGCTAAGCTCGAAGCAAAGACAAAGTACCTATTTCACACTACTATGAACCAACAATGGAGGCCGTGAGATCCAACTCTTGTATCTCTCTCCCACTAGATGTTTTAAAATAAAGGTTTTTAATTTAAAACATGCATAAACTAATTACACATTGCCTTGCTCTTTATATATGTAAAAAAACACTAAGATAAAATTTTGAACCTTCAGTTCTTGATTGATCGAGGATGTACCTTGATCGATCGAGAAAAGTTCTAGTTGCTCGATCGACCCTCGACAGATTATCGATCGATCGAGAAAAAGTTCTACGAAGCTCGATCGATTCTCGACAGATCCTTGATCGAGCGAGAAAACTTCTGTCAGCTCGATTGATGCTCGACAGATGCTCGATCGATCGAGCGTCGCAAATTTCAAATTTTCCAGGATTTTTCTAAGACAGTTTTTTAATGTTTTCATGAACAAAACAACCATCATATGAACATAATGGACAGAAAATGATATCAAAACTAAATTTCATTGATGCTATAACCTTAAAGTTCAGTTTAACATACTTAAACTAAAAATTAAACAACATCATAACATCAATATCAGTTTTTATCAAGCAATAATTTCAACAACCATGCAGAAAACTATTTTCTAACAACATGAAATCATTGTTACCAATTCCAAAACTCAAAACATATTAAACAGATATGAAAATGAAGACCGCTCTGATACCATTTGATGGAAATATACATGTTTGTATCACATATAAAACATACGTAGCGGAAAAATAACGGATCTACTTCATTCATAAATGTTAACATGCACTACATAAGTTCCAGAATTTTAAAAAAAAGTGTACCTTGGAGCAATGAAATTCAAAATTTTCCAGATCAGAAGCACTTGGGAATACTTTCAATCTTCACTCCAATTCCACTAACGCTTAAGATGTGTGGTCTCTCAATCAGTTCCAAAGGGAGAATGTCAAAAAGTGTCTAACACTTACATACACCACTTCGCAATAGTGTTCTTACAATTCTCTCTCGGAAAAATCTGTATGTTTCTCCCTTTGTATCTAACTGATTATCTAATTGGGCTGGCCTTTTGGGCCTTTCCAATTAGGCATAAGTGTGTGGCTTGGAGTGGGACCAATAAGACACTAGCTCCAATGGGCATTGGGCTTTTCTTTCAACTCTTGACAAGCCCAAAGTTATCATTAACTATATTTAATACCACTATATGAATATAGTTGCACTTTAGACCTTATTTATAAATTATATCCCAAGATTTTATTGTATATGCAACCCCTTCATAAAATATTCGTAGTAACACAAAGTCATAAATGCAGACTGCCACTTTGTAAATTACTACATCTTATCCTTGAGTACCTGGTTTAATCCTTTAAGTTATTCATCATATATTTATGAAATCCAAATTCATAAATATATACTCTAGCAACAATTTACTAAAGTAGTTAGGCCTAACATTCTGAATAACAAACCCATTAAACTTATCTCAAGGGAATATTTTCTATCTCCGTTAAGAGACTATGAATTCCATCTTAAGAATATATATTCCATCAACATTAAATGTGGTTGCCCAACATACTGAGGTTTAGACCGTAACTCTAGATCTCACTCCTAATATATCAAAGCAACCTACATCTCACAATCAAGTCCATTATTCTCTCAGGATTAAGAGTTCATGCAAATACAAGTCGTGAGTTTATTATTCATTTGACAGTCGTTAGGAGAATAATATATCTCACACCGGTCCAGTTTAATATGTTTTAACTCTTAAAACATATCAACATATCAACTAGAAATCTCCATTTTCATGATCAAGACAAATCATCTTAGTTGATATGTTATAGTCTTCGTAAATGAAATGCGCAATTTCATCACCGACTACGAACTAAAATTTTGAGTTTACAAAGAACTTGTGATTTATATCTTCTGTGACTTTTCACATAAATCACATACTATGCATCTCATGGACTATATGATAATGTCCCAATATTCATGTTACCATTATTTTTAGATAATAACAAAACAACTTTATTAAACACAACATTAAGTCATACATAATGTCATACATAATAACATATATAGCATCATACAATAAG
This sequence comes from Castanea sativa, assembly GCF_040712315.1. Lineage (NCBI taxonomy): Eukaryota > Viridiplantae > Streptophyta > Magnoliopsida > Fagales > Fagaceae > Castanea > Castanea sativa. The sequence continues at coordinate 5,194,298 of NC_134020.1, read as the reverse complement.
ATTTAAGGGCACACATCCCAACAACATGGCTAGTATTTAAACCGGTACAAAACGTTGGTGTTTCGATACTGGTATACGTATCGATACGGTACATACCAGCTAGCACCGGTACGGTACATACCAGCCGGCACCGGTACGGTATCAACTACACTGGTTTGGTTGAGTGGGGAGGAAAGAAAATAAATGGTAGGGCTTAGGTATTTTCTCTCTGGGCCCACCAAAAAATGTTCTCCCCAAAATGGAGAGAAAACGAAGGAGAAAATGTTTGGACAAAAATGTCCCCTATGCTACTAAGTACTGTTCATAGTCTTTTTTTTTTTTTTACTTTCTTCTGGTTTTGTCATTATTTTACACGTTTTTCTTCTTTTTTTTACATGTCAACTGTTGCTTTTTTTTCTTTTAACAAATTCCCGAACTTGTCTTTTTTTGTTTATTTCCTGTTTTAATCTCCTTTAGTATTTTGTTTGTCGTTTTTTTTTTTTTTAATTTCTTTCTTTAGCTTTTTTTTGTCCTTCTCTGACACATTTGAAGCTTTTAATTTTTTTTTCATTTGTATTTTTTTCTTTTTTATTATTTATTTATTTATTAGGGATATAAAAGTAAATTTACACAAACTATATTTTTTTTTCACTTTTTTACCCTTAAATCAAACAACATGAGTAAGAACTAAAATTTTTTTTTTTTTTTGAAACAAAACTAAAAGCTTTTCTAGTCTATATATCTAATACTATATATAAAATTAGAAGCCTTTAAGGAGGTGTTGCCACGTTAGGAAAAAAAGGCCACTTTAAAAACTAACACGTATACAATTTTTTCTTTAAAAAACCGTACGGTGCATCTGGAAGACTCACCTTTACAATTAAAATCACAACAACTTGCAAGTTACACCTATTCAACCCGAAACAATCATAATAAAAGCCACTCATTGGCCCACATGTTACACCTATTCAACCCAAAACAAACATAATAAAAGCCATCCATTTCTCACATCGAAAGGGTTTTAAAGTTACAGAGATAGCTTGCTGAAAGAGGAAAAGCACAAAACAACAGAGAGAGACAAAGAGAGATTTCGTAAACTACAGAAGAACAGAGATTGAAAGAGAGATCGAAAATGTTACAAAAGAGAAATCGAAAGTGCCTTCAGTTGAGATAACGAACCCGTTAAAACATGTGAAGAATAGAGATCGATAAAGAGATAAATTTCAAGGCAGCCACCATCGCCATGCAATTGGAATCGTTAGCGGTGAAGGTTTTCTTTATTCTTTTTAAAATTACATGATAACTATGATTTATATATGAGTGTTTCGATTTAGGCATTTGGGTTAGATTTGGTTTTGTTCAAGGTTATAAGATTAAATTTGGTTTATGGGTAGGGTATATGTGTTGCTTTGGATTTATTTAACTCTCTCTTGGATTCAATTGTAGATTTCATTTGTAAATGATTGATTTCAATTTCAAATTTATATAATAAAAAATTAGAGGGTTTTTCATTAACTTTTCTTTTTCTGGGTTTGTTGGTGGAAAGGCAAATCCTTGAAAGCAATCATTAGAAGCGGTACTACCAGCTATAGTTTCCACTCTATTGGAACCATCACTGGTAATTTTTTTTAATTGAATGTTAAATATGCTTTATGCTTGGATTGGTTTGATTTTTAGGTACCTGGGTTAGAATTTTTTTTTTTTTCATTTAGGTATTTGGGTTAGGATTTATTTTTTCTATAAGTTTTTGGGTTAGATTTGATTAGTTAATATTAGATTTCCTTTTCACAGTACAAGGGACATTAAAAGGCAGCAAGAAACAAAAATTGCAAACACAGAAGGTACAAGCTATGAGAGGCTTTAGTTGAACTTTGAAGTTAACAAAGAAGACAGAAGAGTTTTTCTTGATGTGGTATGAAATTTAGTCTCTTTCTCTCTTTATCTCTTTTTTTTTCCAAAATTTTTTTTGTGCTCTTTGTCCAGTTCTAAATTTTGGATATCATAGTTTTTTACTGCACAAATGTTAATGTTTTATTATTTATTGGCATTATTTTAGGCACCCATGAATTATCTTTAGCCTACAATTCAAATGCTATCAGGTACTAGATTTGTTGGAGATAGCAAAAGATATCACTTTCTTACCCTTTTTCATAACAATCACAACTCCAAAATCAAAACAGAGCTACGTTTTGCCAAACAAACTTCTACTTCTCTTATTGTGTATGTGGTGTTTATATTCAATTGTGCTACTTTAATTAATTTCTTCTAAAGAAAAACACATACAATATATCCCCTTTTTTTAAGCAGGCCAGGTTACTATGATTTCTAGAGAGAGGAATATGCCAATATGTCTATTTTTTTAATGCCAATGTCTTTTTCTCTCCTTGGAAGATTGAAAATCACTATTTGGTTTCTCTATCATAAAAAACTACATGTGTATATATATATATGTGTACATGTATAAATTGTTTTTTGTATTCGAATAAATTCTTGAATGTGTGATGAAACCCAAATACATAAATGCTTGGGTATCTTTGTATCTATTTTATTGTTAGTTTTTATCACTCATATTGTTGAATTATTTTGGAACATTATGCACTCATCTTAATTTCACTGAATTTTGCTTATAAACTCATGTTGCTATTGCATATAACCTCATGTTTAAGTTGTTTTTCATATAGAATAAGTACTGTGGTACTCAATTAAGGTAGATAAAGATGTTTTATCATATTTAGGTGGGGGCGGACTCATTACATTACTTTGAGTATCCATATTCAGAATTAGCAACATATGTGCACCTTGACGGCAAGTGTGAACTATAATATGCTGACATTTGCTGGCTGTCTTAATGGTTGAATGATGAAATATAAGTGGGGAGAAACTAGCAATGACGAACAATGGAGTGGAGGATTTTTTTTTTCTTAAATGTATTTGAACAATGATAATTGGTACCAACTATAAGGACGTGTTTCGAACCTTAATCCAAGAAAAGATGGACGCAGGCCCACAAAAAGCCCAATACAATAAATTTATAGAAAGTGGGCTATTAATCTAGGTTCTAATAAGTCAAGTCAACGATGGCAACGACCTAAATCTTCTAGTGAGATGGAGATAGATCAATTAAAGTGTTGTGATTTGTCCTCGGCCTCAAGCCAAGGAGTTTAATTCTTGTATTTCTCTTTTCTAAGACAAATTACATATAATGTTCTTGAAGCTACATTGTTTTCTTTCTCTTTTCTTTTTTTGTTTGATCCTTCTCCTATAGGGGATCTTTTATCTTATATAGACATTTTCAAATGATCCTGGCTCTCCATCTGTTCATTGCACGGGTCATCTCCCATTCTCCAACCCCTTCTCTCTCCTTCATGCCCCTGAGAGGTATGGCACCCAAGATAACACTATTCACAGGTCTCTTCCACATAAATGCGGCCAGAAAACATTGCTCAAAGGTCTTCTCCACATAAATGCGGCCAGAAGGTTTGGTGGGATGCATTAAATATGGTGGCAATATCTAGCGTTTCAGTCCCGTCACTGTCATTTCCCTTCCCAAAGCCCTTTCTGCATAGTAGAGCATCCTCTGATAGCGTATTGATGACGTGATCATAAAATCCAAGGACATGGCCTCCTCAGCCCAGCAACTGTCCTTCTCGGCCAAGCGTGACAAGTGGCGTGATCAGCTTCCTTCTGATAGATTTAAGCATGAAAACGGGCGAAAAATTTTCATCATAATCCATACCTTCCTTTTGCATATACCCTTTCACCACTAGTCTTGCTTTAAAGGTCTCAACCTTTCCATCTATCCTTCTTTTCCTCTTGTAAACCCATTTGCAACCAACAGGTTTAATGCCATTAGGTGCCTTTACAAGATCCCATACATGATTGGAATACATAGAATCCAATTCAGATTTCATAGCTTGGACCCAATGATGTACATCTATATCATTTATTGCTTCATCATAAGTGTAAGGATTCGATTTAGCTTTTTTTGAGATAGCTTCATAAGTTTCTCCCAAACCTATAAATCTTATAGGAGGCCGAACAATTCTCCTACTACGACGAGGCACCTGTGTACTAGACATTTCATGAGTAGTACCTTATGGTGTATCAAACACAGTCACATCATCCCTAGTTTTATCCATTGGTTGTTCAACTACAGGTTCATCTATTTTAGCCAATACAACTTTACTTCTAGGATTAAAATTATTCACATAATTATCTTCCAAAAATTTGGCATGGGTGCTAACAAATACTTTGTTATCCTTATGATTATAGAATAAATAACCCTTGGTTTCCTTTGAATACCCTAAAAACATGCATACTTCCATTTTAGCTTCCAAATTATCAGACTTCCCTTTCAACACATGCGCTAGACATCCCCAATTGTAGAGATATTTCATACTAGGCTTGCGCCCACTCCACAATTCCTTAGGTGTGTTGGGAACAGATTTTGATGGAACTAAATTCAAAATGTGCATAGCAATTTTTAGTGCATATACCCAAAAAGAAACTGGTAAAGTTGAGTAACTCATCATGGACCTAACCATTTCCAAAAGAGTCCTATTCCTTCTTTCCACTACACCATTTTGTTGGGGAGTTCCAAGTGCAGTCAGTTGGGAGAAAATCTCATTTTGAATTAGGTAATCCTTGAAATCCCCAAGAAGGTATTCGCCACCTCGATCAGATCGAATGGCCTTTATGCGTTTATCCAATTGATTTTCAACTTTAGCCCTAAATTCTTTGAACTTTTCAAAGGCTTCAGACTTCCGTCTCATTAGGTACACATAACCATATCTTGAGTAATCATCCGTAAAAGTGATGAAGTACTCATAACCTCCTTTTGCTTGGGTTGACATAGGACCACATACATTTGTATGAACTAATTCAAGCAACTCTTGGGCTCTTCTACCTTTTGCATTAAAAGGTCGTTTGGTCATTTAACCTTCCAAACAAGATTCGCAAACTGGAAATCCATCAAAGTCTATGGGCTGTAAAAGTCCATCTTTGATTAGTCTTTGAATCTTATTTGAATTAATATGACCCAAACGCGAGTGCCATAGATATGCATCACTAGTAGAAGGAAACTTTCTAATTCAGAATTGTATAATTGATGCATGAGAGCTACTATCTAATTCAGAATTGTATAATTGATGCATGTCAGGAGTATAAATATAAAGACCATCCACAATATTGACAGAACAGATAAACATTTTATCCTTCTTTATTACAACATTGTCTTTGAGGATAATACAATATCCATGTTTACCTAAGTAAGTTGCAGAAATTAAATTCATACGAACATTAGGTACATACAAATAGTCTTCCAATATTAAAACTCTAGACTTAAAACATAAATTAAACACTCCAACAGCTTCAACCGGAATCTTGCTCCCATCAGCCAAAGTAAGAAATAGTTATCCCTCATTCAACTTTCTGGTCTCTTGGAACCCCTGCAAAGAACTGCAGATATGATTAGTACAACCTGAATCCACACACCAGGAATCCGTTGGATTTTGTACCAAACATATATTCAAGAAGAAATGAACTTTTCATACCCTTATTCTTGGTAGCCTTGAATGTTGGACAATTCCTCTTCCAATGTCCTTTCTCACCACAGTGGAAACACTTTCCTTTGGTTTTCTTTCATTTGTTGGCAACTCCTAAGGCAATTTGTTTACCATCTTTCTTAGTGAAGTCCTTCTTCTTCTTCTTCTTCTTCTTCTTCTTCTTCTTCTTACCATTGCCTTTCGACTTAGGTTGAGAAGTAGAAGCTTCACCCACATTGGCTTCAACACTAGAAGTACCAAGGATGCCTTCCGCCGCCACTAACTCATTCATTAATTCAGATAAAGAATAAATATTTTTGTTCATATTATAATTGAGTCTGAATTCCTTGAATGAATCTGGTAGTGACTGGAGTATCATATCCACTTGGGATTCTCCATCAATGTCGGCACCTAAAACTTCTAATGTGTTCAGATTAGTAATCATCCTAAGACAATGCTCCCTCACTGAACTTCCTTCAGCCATTTTGGTATTATAAACTTGCCTTATAGTTTCTTGCCTTGTTGAACGACCTTGCTCACCAAACATCTCCTTCAGACTAAGCATTATGTCTGAAGCAAGCTCTACATCCTTCATTTGATGCTGTAGAACATTTGAAATAGATGCTAGGATATATCACTTAGCCATATCATTATATTTCTACCAACGATCATATCGCTATTTTTCCTTAAGAGGAGCATCTAATGAAGGAAAGCTAGGACATGGTTGAGTAAGCACATATTTGTGCTCTTCAGCAGTAAGAACAATGTCCAAATTTCTTTTCCATTCAACATAGTTGGATCTAGTCAATTTTTTTTGGTTAAGAATAGCAGCAAGTGGGCTAAATGATGCCATGATTTAAATCTGAAAATAATAGACATGAATATAATAAGTAAACTAAACATTATCAATTTAGCATATAAGCATATAATATGGAACTTTAATACAACCGTAAAATAATATATGCTATGACAACCCAATCCATGTCTATAATTCCTTGGTAGCAAGTTTATTGTAAACACATTAATTGGTTGAGAACTATTCTCATTATTAGTGATATCATGATAACTCTTATCAAACATTAATAATATGTCGTATTACCTTTAACCTCTAAGTAATAATGACATAGCTCCTTTGGGAGGTTAACATTACACTTAGTCTAGTGTACACCATTATCTAGAGTCCTGTGTAGCCACATTTCATCTCCCTTTTATAGTGTTTAAATTTGTAGTACCATGAAACAAAACACGCTCCTTTGGGATCACAAGGCATATACGCAAAGACGAGGTGTTTGTCCACACTACTTTAAACAGGTAAGTTCAATCTTGTAGTACTATGAAGTAAACACCCTCCTTCGGGATCGCGGGGCATATACGCCAAGACGAGGTGTTTACACACACTACTATGAACTGATAATAGAGGCCGTGAGATCCAACCCTTGTATCTCTCTCCCACTAGATATTTTAAAATAAAGGTTTTTAAGATGAAGAACCATAATAATGCTAGACACTTTGAAAACATAGTCCTAATCTCATTAGGAATAAATTTCATAATCCTAGCATTAATATATATAAATATATATAACGTAATAAAAACGCTTATTACATATAAAAATCCATATTATATTATATATAATATAATATACAAATTAATATATGTAATATACAATTATTACATTATATATATATATATATATATATATATATATATATAACTTACATATAATCTTATATACGAATTATATAACATATAAACCAAGGTATGCAAGATACCAAAGTCAAACATATATATCCGTACAAACCAAGGCATGCAAATAAAATCTAAGCTATGAAATCAAACTCCAAGCCGTGCAACAATAGTCCAAGCCATGCAATGAAAAGACCAAGTGGTGCATTAACAATCCAAGCGCATTTGACAGTTACTTGATTTCCATTCAATGACTATATCAAGACACGGCATTATTAACTTCCGTTCAATCCCACTTGCAATATATATAAATATTACAAACTAAGATTTCCATTAAAATCCAATCCATGCACTCTTGGTGTCATGCAAAACAATATATCGCATATATTGATCAATGCACACAAGGTTTATGGAACAATATCTTTATGCAGAAATTTGAAAACACAAAGATAACAGTTTTCTTAAACTCTAAAATCCAATCACATATTATACAATCATGAGATGAAAACCTGGCTCTGATACCAATTGTAGGAAAAACTGGTTTTGTATCTCATACAAAACACATAGCGGAAGCAACAAATAAGGATCTACTTCATTCATGATTGATAACGTGCACTATGTAAATTTCAGAATTTAAGAACAAGATAGTGTACCTTGGTGTGGTGAAATTCAAAACCAAAGATTGAAGTACTCGGGAATACTTTTAATCTTCACTCCAATTCCACTTTACGCCCAAGATGTGTGGTTTCTCAATCAGTTTTCAAAGGGAGAATGAAAGTGTCTCATTCTCACATACACACCATTTCTTCTATCACTAATAAAAATTCTGTATGTTTCTCCCTTTATAACTAACTGATTATCTAATTGGGTTGGCCTATTGGGCATTTCCAATTGGGCTTTAGTGTGTGGCTTGGAGTGGGACCAAAATGGACCAATAAGACACTAGCTCCAATGGGCCTTGGGATTTTTCATCAACTCTTGACATGTAACACCCCAAATATTTTTTTTAAAGCAATTTTTTTTTTCCCAAAGAGAATAATATCTAAATTGGACTTTATTTTTTTTATCAGTGTGGTTAATTATTTTGTGGAGGGCTTATGAATAATTAAGTGATTTATGGGGCTAGATGAAATATGAGAGGAACCTTAAGGGTGGAGTGGTAATTAAACACAAGATATTTTTGGGGCAAACTTGTAATTAAGCCCCATCCCATAAGTCAGCCCCCCACCCCCTCCTTCCTCATTTTTCACATTGATCTCTCTCTGCTCCTCTCATTTTTCTTGTGCTGCCGGCCTCTCACCCATATCTCACTTCCTCTTCATCTCTTATGATCAGCCACCACAAGAGCGTCCCTCTAGCCACCATGTACTCCTTTACTTGTGCCATTTCCCAACCAGAATTTAAGGTAAAAATCTCCAAGACCCTTTTTCTAATGTCATGGGTATCTATCCTATTTTGTTTGTATTGCTCTTTGATGTTGTGGGTTTTGTTTTGGGGGATATTTTATTGAGGTGTTGGGACATTTAAGACTTTATTTGGGGCTATAAATTTAATGAGATGAATTGGATGTTATGTTTGGCAAACATGTGAGTTGGGTTCTTGGGAAATCATATGGGTTCTTCATTTATGTTGAGGATTGGATTGATTTTTGAAAGTGAGTTCCTTGCATTTTGGGAAAGATTTTGGCATATGTGAAGGCTGATGGTATTGATTTCGAAATTGTTTAAATTGATATGTACTTTATGCTTGTTGCATGCTAAGTGTTTGATATATTGCTTATATGAGTTATGGGATTGAATTTCTCGCTTGCATTGTGATGATTGTAATATGAGGTTATGGGTTGCATTCTTAGTTGTTAATGTGTGCTAACACATATAGCTTTAAGGTTAATCGAGTCTCAAAGCTTTTGGAATAGTATTAAGATTATAGTAACTTTCTTTTGGGACTCCAAATCTGTCCCTGTCAGATTTGAGTCAGCTGCGATAGGTGATTTTTAATAAATTATAGAAAAATCATTTTGAGTTGAATTTTTTATGGTACGTACTACACATATAAGAGCATATTCCTATTTAATTTCAAGTTAATCGGATGACTTTTCATGGACCAAAATATTTTTACAAAAATGGCTGGCCTGCTTTATATTGAATCTGAAAGTGCGATGAAAAAACTGAGATTTTGTGGAATTTACTTCAAATCTTTGTTGATTGGATTGGCTTGTAAATTCATGTGCTTTCTTCGACATGTTTTCTACTTGGTAAATTTTAATAATGGTTTGGTTTAATCATTTAGTGCTCAAAAGGGAAACACATGAGATATGCTACCTCTATTTTGAATTGATGTGTTTTATGTTGTGGTTATATGTGCACGTTGCTTGCAGTGGAGACTTAAATTGCTTTGGCTTTGTGCTGTGGCACTATGAGTTTGTATGCTTGTTTGGTTTCCGTTTGGGAATGAGTACTTGTCTTGGGATGGTCAAGCTAGGCTTTAAGGCTTTAGGTTTGGTTTTTGAGAGAATCCTTTCCAATTTATGGAGACAAAATTTGATAGCGTAATTTTGTAGTGGGCCTTGTTATTAATAGGCTTGATACTTGTGCTTCTAGGTTCCAAGGTACTTGGTGATGGAACTAGTAACTTGATTGGTTGAATGCGGTGCCCGGTTGAGGTAAATTTGGATTGGACTGCTAAGGTAAGTAGCTTTTTAATGGGATTTTGGAAAATAATCATATTGCTTAAATATTGTTTTTGGGTTAGACACTTTTGAAAACTACCTATGGAAACAATACTTTCCTAAAAACTATTGTGTTGTAACCATAATATATATATATATGAAAATGCATCATATTTGGTATTGCATTTAGGGAAATGCATGAATTGTTGACATAGAAAATATGAGCATCTTTTATTTAATCTTTGATAAGGAAATTATGAATTTTATGGTTTATTAGAAAATCTAAAGATGCTTATTTTGTCTTGTTATTGGGAAATTGATATAAAATCTTTTTGACAAGAATGAAGTTGAAAACCTTACAAACTTTGTGGAAGTTAGATTATTTAACGTTTTCCTGAAATTACCTAGATATAAACTATGTATTTGGAAGTAATGTAACCTGTGAGCTTTATATGGTTTTAACACCATGCTATGTGTGATTTCCCGGTGATCACCCGATTTGGTTTCCGTAGTCTTTGTGACAACGGAAGTCAAATCCAGGTCAGTGCCCTTTCACTTTGGATGACGCGTTCTTCCCTATTGCCCATGGAGGGAAGAGGTTTCTTGATTGTGTGTGGGTGAGCCTGCTGCCCATGGGGCCAAGAGACCACATGCAAGAGAGGTCCTATTTGACGCACTCTCTCTGCTACCCATGGGGGGAGAGAAAAACCTTGAGGGTATGGGTGAGGCTGCTGTCCATGGGGCCAAGAGTCTACATACCAGAGAGGAATATCATGCCACTTGTGAATTTGTGATAAAATTATTGTATGTTAGATTTTATGGCTTGGGAAGTATATTGGTAATGCTCATAGATTATAGTATATAGTTTCATGGTATTATTTTGAGAAACTTTGTGTTTCATCGTTTAATCATTTTTGTTATGTTATTATTGAAAAAGATCTTGCAGTATTCAGTTAGCAATATCCCAAACTAAAACATGTTTTGCAAACTGTTTATAATCATGAAACTTGCATTTCCTCCACCCCTATTAATTATGCTACTTACTGGGCTTTAAGTCATCCCAATCTCTAACAGTTTTTTAGATAAATTAGCTACACATTGGGCATGGAGCTTAATTTATTGGTGGTGATTGGAGTGCTATATTAAATTGGGAGATTTGGGCCATTAATGATTGATGATTCAATCTTGCAAAGTTTAATGAGACCATAATTAATTCTATTGGAGGTTGGATACTTGAGGTTTGTTAGCTTTAGGCATTGCAGGCCTAACTCCAATGTTTATGTTGTATATTCTAGAAGGGATTGTGGTTTTGTGTTATCCATTTGGAGTTTTGATATATATTCATATATTATTTGGAGGCACATGATTTGAGTTATTGCTTGTAAATGTGTTATAGAGCTCTGACTTGTAATATGGAAATTTAAGTATAGTTATTTATTCTTATCATGGGTTGAGGAAAAAAAAAAAAAAAACAAATCTCCTACATCCTCACTCTTAATGGTTCTTCTCTAACGCTTTGGACCCTTTTGGGTTTGGGGTGTGACATGACAAGTCCGATGTTACTATTAATTATATTTAATACCACTATATAAATATAATTGCACTCTAGGCCTTATTAATAAATTATATCCCAAGACTTTATTATACATGCAACCCCTTCATAAAATATTTGTAGCAATACAAAGTCATAAATATAGACTGCCACTTTGAAAATTACTACATCTTAATCCTTGAGTACCCGGTTTAATCCTTTAAGTTATTCATCATATATTTATGAAATCCAATTTCATAAATATATACTTTAGTAACTCTTTACTAAAGTGGTTAGGCCTAACACTCTAAATAACCAAACCCATTAAACTTATCTTAAGGGAATATTTTATATCTCCGTTAAGAGATTATGAATTCTATCTTAAGAATATATATTCCATCAACACTAAATGTGATTGCCCAACCTACTGAGGTTTTGACTGTTACTTTAGATCTCACTCCTGATATATTACACTTCATAATCAGGTCCATTATCCTCTTAGGATTAAGAGTTCATGTAAATAGAAGTCGTGAGATTTATTATTCATTTGACAGTCGTTAGGAGAATAATAAATCTCACAGCGGTCCAGTTCAATATGTCTTAACTCTTAAAACATACCAACATATCAACTAGAAGTCTCTACTTCCATGATCAAGACAAATCATCTTTAGTTGATACGTTATAGTCTTCGCAGATGAAATGCCCAATTTCATCACCAACTACGAACTATAAATTCTGAGTTTACAAAGAACTTGTGACTTATATCTTCTGTGACTAAATCACATAAATCACGTACTATGCATCTCATGAACTATATGATAATGTCCCAATATTCATGTTACCATTATTTTAGATAATAATAAAACAATTTTATTAATCACAATATTAAGTCATACACAATGTCACACATAATGTCATACATAATATCATACATAGCATCATACAATAGGATTTAAGGGCACTAATCCTAACAGGTATGTACACTCCCCTCCTGGTCTCCACCTCGTTCAAGATTGAGAAAGTCATCTTGATGCTGGGACCCCCTAAACTCCACCTGGTGTGGACCTGAGTTTGCCATAACCAGACCTCAAACTCACTAAAAACCAAAGATTCCCATAGACGACGCCAATTGTAAGGACGTGTTTCGAACCTTAATTTGAGAGAAGATGGATGCAGGCCCAAAAAGCCCAATACAATAAATTTGTAGAGAGTGGGCTATCAATCTAGGTTCTAATAAGTCAAGTCAACGATGGCAACGGGCTAAATCTTCTAGTGAGATGGAGATAGATCAATTAAAGTGTTATGAATTTTCCTCGAGCCAAGGAGTTTAATTCTTGTATTTCTCTTTTCTAAGACAAATTACATATAATGTTCTTGAAGCTACAGTGTTTTCTTTCTCTTTTTCTTTTTTCTTCGATCCTTCTCCTATGGGGGATCTTTTATCTTATATAGACATTTTCAGATGATCTTGGCCCTTCATCTATTCATTGCACGGGTCATCTCCCATTCTCCAACCCCTTCTCCTCTCTCCTTCACGCCCCTGAGAGGTATGGCACCCAAGATAACACTGTTCACAGGTCTTTTCCACATAAATGCGGCTAGAAAACACTGTTCAAGGGTCTTCTCCACATAAATGCAACCAGAAGGTTTGGTGGGATGCATTAAATGTGGTGGCAATATCTAGCATTTCAGTCCCGCCACTGCCATTTCCCTTCCCAAAGCCCAATCTGCATAGTAGAGCATCCTTTGATAGCGTTTTGATGACGTGATCATAAAATCCAAGGACATGGCCTCCTTAGCCCAGTAACTGTCCTTCTCAACCAGGAGTGACATGTGGCGTGATCAGCTTACTCGAAGTTCTTATACCCCACACCAACTGTTTAACGCACATTTTTCATAACTAAAACTTTTTTTCTTTCTTTCAAACATGCCTGCTTTTTATTTCCTTTTAAAGGTTGGATGGAATGCCATGTTGTCTTTCACAAGATGCTATATGGGATGGATTTTGTCTACAAGAGTGAAGTAGAAGGATATCTTCCTTTATTTTTTTGGGATGTTATTCTATTGGGTCAAATATTTATAAATTTTACCATTTACCTAGAGATGGTGTCTTTAGGAAAAGTCTTTAAAAATCTCATCCACAATCCATCTGTTTCTAAGTTATTTTCTTAGAACAATGCTCACTCCTAAATCAATGTATATATATTCTTGATTCTTGATATGCAAATTATTAACAAATTAACTGTTTTTAAATGGATAACATTAGAACTACTTTTTGATCCAGTTTAGTCTTGGTGTCCTATGAGCATTCAACGTTACAACCTCATACCCAATTCTTGATATGCATGTGTTTGCACCTACACCCAATTAGTGACCAACTAATTGGATAATTTATGATATAATAATCCTTTGAGTTTTATAGAGTACAACTCAATGCATCATTTTATGTTTTATGCTAATGCTATTTTTTTGTGAATATTGTTTTTTTTTTTTTTTTGCTAGGTCTTAATTGCTACTTATAGCCAAAGTAGTTGAAAAAGAGGTAGAGACGAATAAGAAAATGAACATTGGTGAAATTGAGAAAAGTGCAAATTTACAAGATCCTAATGAAATAGGAGTTGATGGAAAAGGACAATGGTAGGAAGCATCAAGAAATTGAAAACCAAATGTACACAGCTCAAGGAAAGAGCAAGGCAATGCAGATTTCTATCGGTACCAGCTCTTATCTTTTAATGATTGGTATTGAGAAAATTATATAATAGAAGACTTGGTTAGGCCTACCATAGCCACTTTCTTTGCACTTACATAGGCTTGGACATTTGATCTTGAGGGACCAATTTTTATTTTCAATCAGTGCAAGTACAAAATAAGGATTGGTTGTAAGGGATCTCTTTTTTCCTCCCCCCTACCTCGAGATATATTTTTTGTTCGACTTTGTATTCTTGGAATTAATTGTCCTCTTTGCAATGTAAATTGGGGAGTTACAGTATGAATCTTATAATGGTGATGAGGTGTTTTGTATTTTCCTCATTATGTTTCATTTGAATATATTTCATGCATAAACACAGATTAAGATGGCTTTTATAATTTCCTAAAACAATAAAAAATGAAGTTTATTAAAAACAATAATATGGAAGTTTGTTTTCTTTTTGTCTTTTTCTTTTTCTCTTTGTCTCTCTATTTCTTTCAATTCATTTTTTTTTTATTCCAGGTATTGAGTTTGTGGTTTGCATGTTTAAGGAAACACAAGCTCAGGAAAATCAAATCTTCAACTTTATTGGTTGTGGTACAAAATACTAAACTGAAGGAGGAACAACCACTGGGTAATGAATATCAAAACCTTCTTCTGTATCTAAAGAGGTACTAACTAACTTTGTTTATTCATTTTTTTCTGTTGTTTGGTAATGGTTTTTTTGCTAATCGGAGTAGTTTGTATGTTTTGCTTTGATTTCTTTATTGGTTAAGATATTTACTGACTCACACCGTTTCTATAATTTATAACTTGGTCTTGCATCATGCGGGTACAATGATGAAAATATATGTCACATTACATTTAAAAATTTTTAGGTGCTGGTACATCTGCAAGTTCATTAGTTGCTCTATATAATACCCTTATAAATAGGCTCAACTACTTAAGTAGTTGGTTGCAATCCCACGGTGCTTTTACTTAGTTGTGCTTATTTTGTCTTGGGTGTAATTTTTGGGTGGATTCATGTTGCAAAACATTCATCTCATTCCCATTTGGAACAAGCAAACCATGTGTTTGATAAAATGTCTTACTCACTTTTGCAAGTTCAAGTCAACTTCACACAAACACTAATGTTATAGCTAAGTTAATTATGCCATACATTTGACTTCCAAATTTCATTTTCTCATGTTCATTAATGGTTTAATGTTGTGTCTATGGAGGGCTACAATACAATTACAATTCCAATGTCACATGCGGCCAAACTGGTTTCAATGTCTGCTTTGACTATACAGAAGCTGCCAATGCAATTGTTGAGTCTAAAGTACTCTTTACTGGCAGTGACAAAGTGTGGTTTGTTGGGCTGTTTTTCTCTTTCCTTTCTCAATTCCTCTAATAGTATTTGAAGAAATCCTTGAACCAAATTTCCCCTACCTCCGTCCAAAAATTTCTACCTTTGCAAAGATTGTTAAGATGGACATGCAATTTATATTGGAGTTACATGCGCCAAATGTGTGACACATTCAAATTAAGGAGATGTTTTATTAGTTAGTTAGTGTCAAGAATTTACAAATCTTTATTCTTATTTTAATTAGAATGTAATAATGCTGGATTTTTAATGGATTGTAGCGTTTGGGCAGTAATGAGCTTGAGGGAGGACATACATTTTATTATATTAACAGATCGTAGAGAACACATATATGGCTCATTGATCTTACTTTCCTCACATTTTTTTTCCCATAGATAGAGCTTAAATTTTTATAAGCAAAACTAATTAAGTTTTGTGTTATTTCAATATTGCATAGCATGGGGTAAGTTTGTCTGATTCCCATTATTAGTCCAAAATTTTATGGAGACTTTGTGGCTGAATGAGTTTCAAGGTTCTAATTTTAATAGGCTGGGTTTTGTTTTTATGTGTTTTAATTCAAGTTATGACCAAAAGATAATTGAAATAAAAAATTCTCCTAATTTTAATGGTTTGGTTGCGGGAAAAACGAGCAATGCATTTATGCTTCAATGTAGCACGGACATCATATTCTGCAAATCATAAACCTAGGTGAATTCTGTTCCATATTCCCATTGGTGGAAGAATTGTCTGGATCAGTAAAATACTAATGTTTTGGCATGCCTTATGAACTCCTTTTTTCTTTTACGTGAATATCGATATTGGGAAAATATGGAGATTTGAGACCATGCATTCTAATAAGTCTAACTCACCCTCTTTTGGTTCTAAATCTCTACATCACCAAGACCAAAGTGAGCTTCTTATATAATGTTTAATTAGCTAATGTGACTGGTATAGTAAGCAATTCTAATTGAATATTTAACTGCAATTATTGGAATTGGAAAAAAGGTGTGTATGTGTATGCGTTGATCATCCTTATGTTTGGTTTATTGCTCCTTAATATGTAGTGATACTTTTTGCTAGAGCAAAAAATGCAATGCTATTTGATGTCTCTTCAATGATTCACTCCATCTGTCTGATACCCTCATCCTTGCTTCTCAATTCACGATTTCTCTCTTCAACGCTAGAGTTGAAATCTTGGAGTTGCCTCCAAATATCCCCCATATACGTTGACTTAATAAGCTTATATAGCTAGGGTTTTAGCCCCATTTTTCTAAAAACTTCCTTATAATTATAAATTATAAAATTAATCCCACAAAAGATTTACTTAAATACTCTTCCTTTTAATCTTTTTTTTTTCCGGGTATTACACATACCAACTAAAAATCTCCATTTCCATGATCAAGACAAATCATCTTAGTTGATATGTTATAGTCTTCACAGATGAAATGCCCAATTTCATCACCGACTACGAACTTAAATTCTGAGTTTACAAAGAACTTGTGATTTATATCTTCTGTGACCAAATCACATAAATCACATACTATGCATCTCATGGACTATATGATAATGTCCCAATATTCATGTTACCATTATTTTAGATAATAATAAAACAATTTTATTAATCACAACATTAAGTCATTCATAATGTCATACATAATGTCATACATAGCATCATACAATAGGATTTAAGAGCACACATCCTAACACATACAACGTAAGCCCACTTCCCCCTCCACGTATGGACCAACTAGAAATTCCTAAACTTAAAAAAAAGTATGACTAGCTTACCTAACAAGTCTCTTGCATAAGCAACTATGGTATACAATTAAATAATGTGCCAAGAAAAAGAGATATTTTAAAACTTGAAAAAAGCAAAGTCACCATCAATTATTGTTCTTATTATCACAATTTGTTTGTCACTGATGATTAATTATTTGAATGACAATATATACTTCCTTTTACTTTTGGGTGAGAGAAGTTATGGGGCAGTGCAAGATGGACTCAAGGGACTCCTTGGGCTGACACTTAATTGAAATGGTCGGTACAAGTTATATCCCATGAAGAAGTACTCCAATGTATATAGTTTTAGGTATTGGACACTATATGTTTAAATATACTACGTTATTAAATAAAGTTCATTAATATGTAAAATGATCCTGCGCATTGCGCGGATTGAACACTAGTATATATAAAACTGAAGCCTTTGAAGCTCCCACAATTTTCCACATCAGCATAGTATTAAAAAAAAAAAAAAACATAAACGCAACAAAAGAAACATAAGCACAAAAAAAACATTTTCTAAAACCCGATAAACGCAAACACACACTCTACCGTTCCTCTCTCTTCTTTATTCTCTACCTTCTCCTTTCCCAAAACCCAACACCGAAAATCAATCCTGCCAAGAAGCCATCCCTACACTGTCACGTCTGAGATAGAAGGAAGGCATCACCGAACAAACCACTGTCCCAGCCGTGGCAGAGGGTATGGCTACTGTGTATAACTCCCTTGGTTCTTAATTTCACTTCATAATTGTAAGTATACTTTTTCCTTTTGCTGATTTGTTTCTCACAATCCTAAAAAACCACAAACTAAGCAAAGAAGCCATGAGTCGTGGAGTATTGTTGTAGATTCTAGATTGGTCATAATGATTGGGCTTTTAGGGTCGTTTATGAGAAACCCAAATGGATTTTTTGAGGGGTTTTGTTTGATTCTTTGTTGGTTGCAGACATAAGCTTCTTCTCCAATGTCCTGCCCTGTTATTATTTACTTTTGGTATTTTGGGTTGCTATGGCTGAATGATTGGCCTTTAGTTCGCCAGCCTTAAAAAGGGTTTTCCAAAAAAAAATTTAATTGTATTTACTTTACGGGCTATGGTTTCTTCTGCTTTATATCTTATAGTGGTAGAAGTCGAACACTTTAGTGGGTTTTCAAACTTGGGCTTCTTCCTCTAGAGGTGGAAGATTCTTTCTTTAATTTTTGGCTATTGGTTCTGGATTTACATTACTTTGCTATTATTATTATTTTCATACGTGATGCGTAGAATTGGATCATGGGTGAATTATAATTGAATTCATAGATTGATGGGTTTAGACGTAGAGGGTTTAGATAATTCAAATTATTGGATGCATTGAAATTTTATGTTCCTATTTGTGTTGTGATTTGTTATTTAAAAATATTGTATAGTTTATATCATCAGTTGCCCTTTTTAGTTGGTAGATTTTGGATCAAGCTGAATTGCATGGTGTCCTTTCTTCAAAATTCTAGACCTTTACATAAGACTCATTGAGACAAAAGATTTTTGAAGATAGGCCAACCCTATTATAGCATCACCCAATGTGCTTGACAATTGTCTGAGTGAAGTCAAAATAAAAAAATAGCTTGGAATTTTTTTTATGTTTATTTTATAAAAATCCTCTATTTTCGTTTGGATTATTTAATGTCTTTTTTTCATGCCAATAGAACATGATATTTGTTTTGTTTACTACAAGGATTTTCGTAATTATTAGAATATGATGAGTCTTATACCTTGATGTTTTTTTGCTGATTCGTCCCACTGTAGTGATAATACTGTTGAATATCCCAACCAAAGCACCTAGGTTGTCCACCTATTTCAGACCTTTGTACAACCCCTTTCAATTTTCAGTTCAAGCCATTGATATCTACACTACTTGCAAGGTCTCTGTCTTTCTCCATGTATATGTGTAAAGTTTGTCTTTTTTCTCTATTTATATGTGTAAAGTTTGACTCTTTTATGGCTTTTCAATGGGTGATATTTTCATTTTGATTGGGATTGCTTAGGTGTTTCAAGTTAGAGTGAGTTTTGTAAAGGATGTGCGAAAGCAAGAGGCATGGTGGGAAAGACAACATGAACTTGCGGCTGAGAATTTTGGGGTAAGAATTTCTTCTAATATTTCTTATTCTTCATCTTCTTCTTAAAATTTTTATTTCTTTAAGTTTTAATTTTGTTTATATAGAACTGTTAGTGTTTACATGTATTTTTGTGTGGTTGTCTTTAGAATAAATAGATTATGACTTTGGGAATTTACTTTCTGACTTAAGTGACTTATAAATATTTGGGCCTTGAAGCTTATTTCATCATAATTTACCACAAATCAATTGATACTATATGACCTATTATCTATATATCACTAAAAGAAAAGGTTTGTAAAAGGATTTTTTTTTTTGCCCTGTTTAAAGCTTCTCAATGGGTATCACTAAGACTTAGTAAGAAAACCACAAATATGATAAACCATATGTAAATTTACTTTAAAATTTGATTCACGGTTCACACTATTGTTTTCATTACATTCCTAAGTGTTATTCTAGAGACTCTTACATTTATCATTTTCATTATGTTATGATGTTTAGAAATCATTTATTTGTAGGAGTGACCTTATTGTGTCAAGTTTTGCTGAAGGAGCTTACAGGTATTAATATAAATTTCATGTAAAATTGTGAGTGGTGTTAATGCATTCACTTAAAAGTGATTGTCTATTCAGTACTATTAGAAATAATTCTTGCTACTAACTGGTTCATGTAGTGAATTGGACGTGGACATAAAAGAAATCCATTTATGAATGAGGAGGAGGAGGAATACATGTTGCGTACACACCTTTTTTAAGGGTTTAATTCATTCAACTGACTACCTACTATTGTAGTTTACTTTTAATTCTTTTTTCTTCAATCCTTTTATGATGGTTGCTGTTGAAAGGTAGAGATAGAGTTTTTTTTTTTTTTTTGTTATTTGTTGGCTTATAAATCCTATTCAGTTCTTTTATGTGTTTTTATACAGTTTTATAGGCTCTATTCAGTACTGTTAGTGGAAGCAATTGGACTTGCTTGGTGATTTTGTTGAAGGAGCTTACAAGTATAGATATAAATTATTATTATTATTTAAAAAATTTCATCAATTATTAATATACAATGAATCATTGTATGCTATTAAAAGAGAATTGGATGTCAAATTGTAGAATAAATTGGGGTGGGGTTATTATGAAATTTGTTGACATTAAGAGTGTTTGGTTTTAAATTGTAAATATTTGATGAATTGGTATAATTTGGTGTTATACATGATACTAATTTGGTGAAAAATTAAGTAGCTTGAAGAAGTTGAGAAAAGAGAAGAGCCTAAGAAAGGGAGGAAATACATTCTTGAAAAGCATTGGATAAAGCTTGAAGATGTAAGCACAATTGTATATTTATTTTATTTACTGGTTCGTTTGTAATACTTACTAAACCAAATGTAAGAACACATTATGATTATTGTAATATATTACTTCATAATATTTGTATTTACCTCATTTTTAATATTACTTCATAATATTTTATGTTTCATCTTATATTAGAGCCAATTTAGCTTTCAATAATTGAAATTTGAGAAATGTTTAAACCTGAACATGTTAACATTTGATTTAAAACAATCCCGTGCATCGCACGGGTTAGCAACTAGTTAAAATAATATCAATATGAGAATCTTTCTTTCACGCAAAGGATGATAGACAGCTGAGTAGGTAAACGGTCAAGTTTTGCATCTTATTTAATATAATAAAATAAAATTGTAACGGATGATTTGAACACTTAATGTCATGCAAATCATGCATGTTGGAAGACAAAAAAAAGAAATCATATATTTTTAAATTATATGCCACCTAATTAATTAATTAGTAATTACTGTCTAATTAATGCATTTTTAATTAATATATATTCATTCATCTTCATCATCTAGTGTGAAAACCATCATTTTCTTCGATCTATTTAAAACTTTTCGTTACTAATTCGTTTTACCTTATTATGCGGGCCATGTTTTCTAAATGCCTTGCTAAACACATTAACTTTTTCAAAGGAATGTCTAATTTGAATTTCAGAGCAAAGTTAATATATTATATATTATGTTGTATCACACGTGAAAATTTTCTCAATTTTGATGTGACATCGAAACTTTTTCAAGGGTTTTTTTTTTTTTTTTTTTTTTTAATTTTTAAACTAATGCTGGCAGGCTATATTGACGGAGAAGCATGAATTATTCTTTGGAAAAATAGTTGGAAGAATTGGACCTGAAATGGTCCTTCTAGTTTTTTTTTTTTTTTTTTTTTTTGAGGGGGAAATGGTCCTTCTAGTTGATATTCATGTTCGACATCATTCCATCTTAATTAATTAAAATGTTAATTCCAGCTGATCATCTCTCATCTCATTTTACCATTAGTTACTTGATAATAATTTAATCCGGATGAGGTGTAAAAGAGGACTTTTACGTACACTCCAATAATAACTCAAACTCACTCACCCTTATAGATACCCGCTTCACCCACCCTTAATGGACAGATTTTACCCGCATAGCAAATGGGGCGGGAATAGGAGTTAACATTTTTCCTTGTACTTGCCCAAGATAAAAAAATTTTGACCTATAATGGTGTTTTTAAAACGCCACTATAGGGGTAAAAAGCGCCGATATAGACCCAATTGACCTATTCCAACGCTTTTAATACTGACGGTTTCAACCGCTAGCCAGTAAGTGTGACAATAACCCCAGGTGAGCTACACCAGCATTTTAAAAAATGCCAATATAGGTTCCGGCAGTTTTGTGCATAGCAGCGTTTTTTTTAGCCCAATTTACAAAAAAACGCGACTATAGATAACCTATAGCCACGTTTTTAAGAAACGCAGCTTAAACTCTTACCTATAGCCGTGTTTTTAAACCGCAACTATAGATTAAGCCTATAATCGCATTTGTAAATGTTTTTAGCCACGTGTTTTTTTTTTTTTTTTGGATAGGGCCTATTGCCACGTTTTAAAAACGTAGCTATAGGTCCAGTCAAATATTACTTTTTTTTTTTTAAGGAGGACCTATAGCCACATTTTCCAAATGTGACTATAAGTCCAGCTAAATTATATATATATATATATATATATATATATATATATATATATATATATATATTTGTTAAAGGAAGATCTACAATCGTGTTTTTAAAATGCGGCTATAGCTAACCTATGGCCACATTTTGAAAACACGCCTACAGGTTAAGTCAACAGCCACGACTACAAACATGGCTATAGGTCCAGCAAATTAATTATTTTTTTAAATATGGATCTATAGCCGCGTTTAAAAACGTGGCTATAGGTCCAGCTATATAAATTTTTTTTTTAAATGAGGATCTATAGCCGCGTTTTTAAAACGCATCTACGGGTTAAGTTTATAGCCGCGTTTAAAAATGTGGTTATAGGTCCAACTAAATATTTTTGTTAAAAGAGGAGCTATAGCTGCATTTTTAAAACGTGGCTATAGCTAACCTATGGCTACGTTTTGAAAACACGGCTACAAATTAAGTCTATAGCCATGTTTAAAAATGTGGCTATAGGTCTAGTTGATTTTTTTTTTTTTACAAAGGACTTATAGCTGTGTTTTTAAAACGCGGCTATAGGTCATCCTTTAAAAAAAAAGTATGATAGTCTTAAATTTTTAACCCATTTTTTTTTTAACCCATTATTATACCTTGTTATCATAGAATATTTTTTCCTAACCAAGGAGTCTCTTGTTTTGGTGGGTGAACAGACCAAGAAAGCTAATAAAGAAAAGTAAGACTATTAATATAAAATGAAAAGTGCTCAACTTCCAAGAATGCATTGGCAACACATCCTCCACATAAAGTGCTTCAAAGTTGGCATTTTTATTTTCTTTAGATAAAAATAGTTCAAAACTTCGGTGAAAATAGCCAAATACCGCATTTTGGCAAAATTTGTTGCAATCTAACATTGTTTTAAAACTAATTAGGAATGTACCACTTTTCAAGTACTCGAGTTCACTAAGCTCAAGTTCCAAATGGTACTCAAGTTTAGTAAACTTGAGTTACTAGTGAGCATTCCACTGTGGTGCTAGCCGAGCTGGATTTTGGGCATTAAAAAATGCCACCTGATACTCGAGCTTCTTAAACTTGAGTACTGTGTATCGTGAACTCAAGTTTCGTGGATATAAGTACTGTGTAATCTTACATATACAGTACCCAAGTTCCACAAACTCGAGTATGGCTCGGGTATGATACTTCCACGATCTAGACTCATACTTGAGTTTCGTAGACTTGGGTACTGTGTAATCTTACATATATAGTACCTGTGTTCCCCAAACTCGAGTATGGATCTGGTATGATACTTCCACGATCCAGACTCATACTCGAGTTCGGGTTCCTTAACAGTGACCTTCAGATAAGATTGCCTCTTGATTTTGATCAAATAGTCTCATAGCAATTTTAAAGATCTAAAAACGTTATCAAAGAGCCTCCTCAAAACTCATTAAAGGTCCATTTGAATAGAACTTATTTTGCTGAAACTAAAAATTGAAAACACTATAGCAAATAAGTGAAAAACATGGATGATTATTTTTTATATACGGGTACTATAGCTCAACTGAAAGTACTGTAGCAAATAAATACAACGTTTTTTTTTTTTTTTTGTTTCTTCTATTCACTCCTCACCGTACCCTAGCTAAAGCCTATGCCTTCAGAGAGTTCCACACCCACTAGAGAAATCCACAAGGAAGACCTATATCGGTCCAACGTTGGCAAAGAGCTCAAGTGAGAAATCCACGAGGAAGACAACCCAAATTCGACGCCGGTGTGTACTCTTCCTTCCAAAAACCCATTTCACCCTCTTCCCCAATTTCACTCGAGCTCCCACCCATGACACCTCTCTTCCCATAAACCCATTTCACCTTCTTCCAATGTGGTACCTCTCCCAGCCTAACACCTCTCTTCCCATAAACCCATTTCACGCCTCTTCCAATTCACTTGCTGACCCATTTGTTTAATTTCTGGGTAAATGGGTTTTTGAGTTTGTGAATTGTGGATCTTTCATGTTCTAAATCACAGGTACATATTACTTTCACAATATTCCCATTACTGTGATTTGTGTGTGTGTTTTCTATTTGTTTCTTTCTATTTTCAGAATTGGATTTCAATACTTTGATTGTTGTTTGAAATGCGTGATGATCAAAGGTACAAAGGGAGATGTGGATCTGCTGGGTTTTTTTTGTTTGTTCTTTTTGCTTAAGATTCGACTTAGCTTTATGATTAGCTCTGTTTTTTGTTTAGCAATGAGATTGGTTAATGTATTTACATATTTATGGACCTACATTGTGTAGATTGAGATTGGAAAATATCTAATTCTCTCTCTGTAAAAACAGGGCGGAGAGTGGGCTTGTTAGTTCTAGACCCACCATGTAACTTAACAATAAAAAAGAAAACCACCTTGGATCCAAAGCTGCCAGCAACCAACCTGCCACCATCTCTGCTTGTAGGTGGATAAGATTTGAAAATGTGGATAATTTGCTTTCCAATTGCCTATGGCTATGGAATATGGGATTTCATTGTAGTTTTTAGGTGTGAGTGGATGATGCCTTTGATAGTGAAAGGAGGGCTTAAGTGTTGGTGATGTATTTCAAAGGCATTTGAGAGTGGAGTTTGGAGTGCTATTCCTCTTTGCTTATTGTGGAGTGTTTAGTAGGAGAGAAATAGGATGATGCTTCAAGACTTAAAATCTTTGTTTGCCAGATCTTTGTTTTATTGGTTGTCTTTAGATGCAAGTAGACCTCAAACAATGTTGTGACTTGTTTGACTCATTACATTTGTAACTTGATCTAAAAATCCTTTTGGATATACGAACAGTATACTCTGTTGGTTTCTTTTATGTAATTATTTTTTGGTTTAATGCAATCATTTATAATTTATAAGCGAAAAATGGTATAAATTTCCTTCTTTGAATATGCTCATACTCTAAAGAATATTAGTCTACTTTAATTTTCTCTTTTGATATTTGTGCAACTATGCTTGATATTTTAATTTCTACAAGCATTTTGAGAGAGATCTGGGATGCCAATCTTGTGGATGTAAGAAATCTTGCTTTCCTAATTTTACATGTATTGGGTCTTAGAAGTCCCCCTATAAAGCTAGAGAACCCAACAGAATCAAGGGCTTTTCTAATGGGGATGAGCAAGTTAGGTGGTACAGGCATATTTGCAGTTAAGTATTTGTAGATCAAGGCCTGGTGTTGTAACTCCATCCATTGAGATAGAGTGAATGGCCCTCTAGCTCCTGCTAAAGCCCCATGCATGCTTGTACCATTCAACCTCCCAAAACTATAGCTTGAAATAGAAAACCAGAAAAGATTTAAAATAAACTAGTGAAGGCAAGGAAGCCAAAACAAAATTAGCTTGTCTGCAATATTTAAAGGGGCCTTGACAAAAATCATGAATTTCTTAGGCTTTGATAGTACCCCAAATAGTTAGACTTTTTTAATTAACAAGACTCAAAACAAGAGCCCCGAAGATTTCTTTGAAAAGACCTTCCACCAGTACAGGGGAATCAAAATCCAAATAACCAATGACAACCCATCTTTAGACTTTATCTAACATTAATATATATGTCCAATATATCGAACCCCACAATCAAAAATTAAACCCAACCCAATCAATCTAATCATGAATTAAAAATCTCTATGCAAGTACACCTATTAAATAAAGACATTTCACTTTCACATCCTTAACTGCTTAATATATGTACCTGTATTTTTACCATAGCCTAATAATGAGTGATGAAAGTAAGGCAATAATGTGGCATTGTGAGAATTCTTTTAAGCTAATACGGATTCTGATTTGGGACCAGAGAAGCTCAGCATTTGCTAGTGTTGTTGCTGACCATCAGAGTAAAGAGTAGTGCAATTAGTAGATCTCAGTAAAGCGTTTCTATGCTAAAGTTGAATTGTCTTGGAGGCAGCAAAGTCTTCAGTTTTAAGCAGCTTTGAGCTCCTCTAGTGAGATTGCTTATTAGTAGGTTGATGTTATTTAGCTCTCTTATTTCTTCAGTTATATTGATTACTTACATATGCACCTTCTCCTCTATTTTTCTTTTTCAAGCCCAAGATATGCCAATATCGGAAACGAGTAACTATCTCTCCAGTTATGATGGCCATCTTTGTGGCGTTGAGAACTGCATCATTAGGACTTCCCTGAAACTTCATAGATTTCCTAGGAGGTTTTATACTTGTCGCTATTGGTCTCCAGCAAGTACCATATCCAAGTATTGACAAAATATTTGTGTTGTGCATTAAAGAACCAATTCATTGTATTCCTATTTATATGTTGTATTGTATTGTGCAAGATGATGACCGTGCATGCAAGTTCTTCAAGTGGTTAGACACCAACATTTGTTGTATGCGTGGCGCAACAACAACACCTATTGTTATCGCCAAATTCAAGTGATTGGAGCATGCGGTGGAAGTTGCCAATGAAGAGTCGAAGCAAGCACACACCCTGATAGTCGCAGCATTGGAAAGGGAGCGAGTTGCAAAACGAAAGGCTGAAAGAGCCAAGGCTGCATGCATGATTTCTAAAGAGAAAGCAAAGAAGTTGACAATAGCTCTAGTAGTATCCTGGGTCATGTTTCTAGTATTGCTTATCTTCTCTACTAGGTTTGGGGAAGTCAAAATCAGACAATGTGTTTGCCATAATGGGATGTGTATGTATGTAATAATACAGACTTGTATTATTACATTTATTTTGTATGTTAATCGTACTATTGCAAGTAATAGTTTATGATATGTATGTAGTTGTACTTCTTAAAATAATGTGGAGACATTTGAATTTGCACTATGACGTTAATGGCCAAGTTGATGGAGATTGTAAGTTCTGTTGTTGTATATGTGTGTCTATATATACATATATATATATATATATATATATTATATTTATTTATCTATATACACTCAGCAATTGATAGTTAGGGTTCTTGGTGTCTTTAAAAAAAATTCAGCGTAGATATTGTTTTCTTTATTTATTTTTTTAAATTCTTGGCAGATTGTTGTTGCAATCTTAAAATCCATTGAATTTATCTCTTGTTCAGATAAGATTGGAGACTATTTAGAAGTCCCCTGTAAGCATGAAATCTACTGTTGCAATACCTATGAGTTTCACATGTAACGATATATACAAATGCATAAATCAAAGGTATTACAATCAAGTTTTGTGAGCCCTCAATTCTGCTTACCAACAATACAACAACAAATGGTATTACATTATTGAAGTTTGTGAACCATCAGTTATGGTCCCCACAAAAAAAAAATTTCATAATGTTAATGGTATTTTCAACCACACTAAAAATTTCTATTGTGACAAAAATAATAGTCACCATAATCAGTTATCATCCGCCCATATCGATGTTGTGATACTGTCACGAACCTCTTTCATCTCAGTTTCGTCCAAGATTGAGATCATATGTGCCACGGGATCATAATGACCTCTCTCACTACATCCAGATATGCCCCTTGTAGATCTGAAATGTTCAACGTCATTGTTTATCTCATGTGCTCTAACGAAATTATGAAGAACCATTGTAGCAACAATGATGTATGATTGAGTGCATATATGAAATTGTGGCATATTTCTCAAAATTTTCCATTTATTCTTCCAAACTCCAAAAGTTCGTTCTATGACCGAACTGAGTGATGAATGGAGATAATTAAATCTCTCCTCTGGACGATGTAGCACTTCACGAGGCTGAAATTTGGGGATGTGGTGCCTCTCCCCCTTATATGGTGCAAGGAACCCTTTCTTCATAGGGTACCCTGAATCAACGAGATAATATTTTCCTGTAAATGAACAAGTTTATTACATTAGCATTTTCACTACATTAATACATACTTTAATACTGTAATTAAACTGCATATTTACAAACCAGCTGGAGCTTTTGGGAAGTTGTAACACTCATTATTGAGGCAGCTTAAAAAAATCCTCATGTCATGCGCTGACCCTTCCCATCCAACACAAGCAAATGTGAACTTCATGTCAAAGTCACATGCACACATGCAATTTGTTGTGGTAATCCCCTTCTCGCCATAGTACGGGTGTTGCTCATCAACTGGTACGACCACGGGGACGTGGACCCCATCAATCGCACCAATGCAACCCTAACCATTGCCACAAAAAACCATGTGAAATGAAATACATGGTATAACCATAAAGATAATTTGAATAAAATCAAGTCAAGATACCAAATTCACAAAGTACCTTCAAATGTGGCCAATATTGACCTGAATGCTGAATATGTTCTGGCACGTCCCGAAATGTACGATCAGCAGGCTTGATAATGTCCACTGCCATAACGGTGGCTAACAATGTAACTACCGTGACCACGTGTCAATGCACTATCTCACCCGAGTGCTGAAATCTATCCTGCACTATTCTATTACCCTCAACATGACCAAGTACCACCAATGTCATTGCCAGAGACTCTTCCAAGCAAACTCTTCTGGTATCATTATATCTATACTGGCGCAATGTATTACAAAATTGTCCAAACACATGGCTTGACATTCTAAAATGTCTTCGACATTTCTCCTCATTTCCAGTTAATGTATACTGTACCCATTCAAACCTGTTTGTATATTCGTATGCAATGGTACTTTGGTCATATAGGTCCCCACATAAGCTACACATGTACACTTGGCTATATATGCTGCGAGTACAATGTCGTTACTCAGGTCGAAGTCATTGTCCCTGCATATGTTACTGACTTTAATTGCATGTACAAATACTAATGTGATACTATAATATGTAGGCTAAAAACAAGTTGGTAAACATTATTGAACCTTTATTACTACTAGGGTCAAACTATGGTGGTACCAATAAATTAACAATCCTAAGCATATGCTTTCACAATTTCATCCAAGATTTCTACAAATGTATATTCACGTCTAAAGGGGAAAGTATAGAAACTCACTGGTGCTGGGAATCAGATGAGTCGTTTAGCAAATCCATCATTTTGTATACCTTGAGACTGATTTACAGCTATTGAACAATGATCTAAAAGATATCGAGCTTAAAAGTAAGAGCCTTGAAATACGGAAGATATCCAATGCTACAAAACCAATAAAATAATAATCAGAAAATAATATAAGCACTGGTTATAGAGCAAATAATAGACATTACAACCAGTTGATTAGACTGCTAAACCACAAGCACAAGGTATTTCTATACTAAACAATCACCCACT
Organism: Castanea sativa; assembly: GCF_040712315.1. NCBI lineage: Eukaryota > Viridiplantae > Streptophyta > Magnoliopsida > Fagales > Fagaceae > Castanea > Castanea sativa. The sequence goes on along the minus strand of NC_134020.1, from coordinate 5,164,823 downwards.
TACTAACATACTTTTTAAATATTAATCATGAAACAAATATATATAGCACCAAAGGAATACTCATAATAAACTAATATAAAAGCAGGGAATCTTTGTCAAAAAGTGTAAAGCATGAAAATAACTAATCTTCTATAGGTTAAGAATTTTTTTTTTTTTATTTGATAAGTAAATTGTTTGTTGCCACAAGGATTGAACCCTTAAGGTAAAATGAAAATTACAAACCATATTGTGGAGTTTATGCCTTATTCCAGGATAAGAGAATATATGACACCATAGGGAGGATTAGGGAACAAAAGAGGGAAAATTCCCATAATGTAGCTCATAGGCCAAAGAGACTTCTAATGACCACAAGAAGATAGAAATGAAAAAAAAAAAAAAAACTAGTTATTCAGGAAATTTATGCCTACTAGAAGCCATACTCCACACTTCAACCTTACCAATAGTTGGAAATCTAACAATTATCAAAGAAAGAATTAATTCAAAAGTATCTATTAAAGAATAGTATATGTAACTATGTAAGTGGTTTAGCACTTGCTATATTTGTCTTCTGAAACTGTTTCTATATTCTTTTTAGAGAGCATGAGAAGTTAGACACAACTTACCCGTGAATGCAGAGACCTACAGTGGCGGCAATGATGTCCCAAGCGGAGAGAAGGTGAGCTCAAGCGAAGGAAGAACACAGGGGATCTTTTCAGAAAGTTTCGCTTAATGGGTTTGCTTGTACCGTGTGTGCTCTGTTTCGATGGTTTTGTGGTTGGTGGGTAGGTGCAATTCATTGAAGAGGATTCAGACGGAGCATTAAAGAGCTTTGAATACATTCTACCACAGTAGTTGAGAGAAAAGAAGAAAGCTGAAGAGAATGAAAATAGTCGTTGAACAAAGCGCACTGTTTTGATCAGATAATAGCTGTGCTTGTGCAATGAATAGTACACGCACCGTTTTCATCAGATTGTTGAGCGCACCATTTTTCACAGTACACGCACACGCCATGAACAATACACGCACACACCTTGGAGTTTAATGAAACGGTGTGTCTCTTTTGCGTTTCAGCTCTTTTCAATTCATTCCTAACTTTTGGTGGCTTTGGTGTCCATGAACAGTACCTCAACATGCGTTTGGAGTTTAATGAAACGGTGCGTTAGAGCTTGCATTTCAGCTCTTTTCATTCCTGCGTTTCCTCAACGTTTATTTTGTGTCTACTGTGCAGCGTGGGTCCCAGCAAATAATAAACGCAAAAGTGAAACGCAGCACAAAACGTGGATCCAAACATATACTGAGTACATATTTTTTGAGTAATACAACTTGTAAATGGGAAGAAAAAAGCATCCATAAGGTTGCCTAAAATAAAAGGAAGTTTCAACTTAAGCTTAAAGTTGGCTATTAACCTTTATGTTCTTTGAATCATTAGTCAGTCTGGTGGTATATTTTTTGGTTAAGAATTTGACTTATTATATTGACCAATACTTCAACGAATTCGGAAAATTATGGAAACTACAAATACTAAAGTTAAAAAAAAAAATTCTCAATATTTAGAATTTCGTTATTATAAGGAAATTGGCCGTTGGAAACAATTACCGACTAAAGCAAACGAAAAGATATCTAGAAATGAAAATGAACTACACATCAGTCCCAACACAAATGTTGGATGTTTGAACTAAAACAGATTTGCACACAACCCCAACCAGTTGTGGTCCATAGCTGATGGAAATATACGTGTACGCAGCAGAAAATTAATGGATCTGCTTCATTCACAATTGATAACATGCACTATGTAAATTTCAGAATATAGAATCAAGAGAGTGTACCTTGGTGCATTGAATTTCAAAACCAAAGATTGAAGTACTCGAGAACACTTTTAATCTTCACTCCAATTCCACTTTACGCCAAAGATGTGTGGTCTCTCACATATACACCATTTCACAATGATGTCTCTCTTTTTCATACATTAAAATTCTGTATGTTTCTCTCTTTATAACTGATTATCTAATTAGGCTAGCCTTTTGGGCCTTTCCAATTGGGCTTTAGTGTGTGGCTTGGAATGGGACCAAAAGGGACCAATAAGACACTAGTTCCAATGGGCCTTGGGCTTTTCTGTCAACTCTTGACAAGTTCAAAGTTACCATTAACTATATTGAATACCACTATATAAATATATTTGCACTCTAGGCCTTATTTATAAATTATATCCCAAGACTCTATTGTACATGCAACCCCTTCATGAAATATTCATAGTAATACAAAGTAATGAATGTAGACTGCTACTTTGTAAATTACTACATCTTATCCTTGAGTACCCTACTTAATCCTTTAAAGTTATTCATCATATATTTATAAAATCCAATTTCATAAATACATACTTTAGTAACTTCTTACCAAAGTGGTTAGGCCTAACTCTCTGAATAACTGAACCCACTAAACTTATCTCAACGGAATATTTTATATCTCCGCTAAGAGACTATGAATTCCATCTTGAGAATATATGTTTCATCAACACTAAATGTGGCTGCCCAACATACTGAGGTTTTGACCGTTACCTTAGATCTCACTCTTGATATATCAAAGCAACCTACATTTCATGATCAGGTCCATTTTCCTCTCAGGATTAAGAGTTCATGTAAATAGAAGTCGTGAGATTTATTATTCAATTGACAGTTATTAGGAGAATAATAAATCTCACAGCAGTCCAGTTCAATGTCTTAACTCTTAAAACATATGAACATATCAACTAGAAGTCTACACTTCCATGATCAAGACAAATTATCTTAGCTGATATGTTATAGTCTTCGCAGATGAAATGCCTAATTTCATTACCGACTACGAACTAAAATTCTGAGTTTACAAAGAACTTATGACTAAATCACATAAATCACATAAATCACATACTATGCATCTCATGGACTATATGATAATGTCCCATATTCATGTTACCATTATTTTAGATAATAATAATAAAACAAATTTATCAATCACAATATTAAGTCAAACATCATGTCATACATAATATCATACATAGCATCATATAATAGGATTTAAGGGCATTAATCCTAACAATAGCAAGATCAAACTGTGGTATTGTAGTAATCTAACAAGAGAACAATAAAAATCAATCATGCCAACAAAGTGTTTTTTAATTAAATAAAAATTGGCCAATTACACACATGCTGACAATGACTTTTAGTGACAGCAGTTGTAGCAAAGTAAAATAGGACCAATCACTAAGTCTAGAGGCCACACTACCATTAGCCATGTAAGGATAAACCAGAAGCCTCTCATTAGGGGAGACACAATATCCAATTAACCATAGCAAATTCTGGTGAACTGCCAAGCTGATCATCTCCAATTTTGTTCAAAATTGTGATTCCCCCGTGGCTCCAATTGTTGGAAAAATACATGTTTGTATCTCATACAAAGCATACGCAGCAGAAAATAAAACGGATCTACATCATTTGTAATTCATAACATGTACTATGTAAGTTTCAGAATTTAAGAACAAGAGAGCATACCTTGGTGCGGTGAAATTCAAAACAAAAGAATAGAAGTACTTAAGAACACTTTTAATCTTCACTGCAATTCCACTAACGCCCAAGAAGTGTGGTCTCTCAATCAGTTTCCAAGGGAGAATTAGAAAGTGTGGCTTACACTCACACATACATCATTTCATAAGAGTGCTGTTCGTTACTTAAAATTCTGTATGTTTCTCCATTTGTATTTAACTGATTATCTAATTGGGCTGGCCTTTTGGGCCTTTCCAATTGGGCTTAAGTGTGTGGCTTGGAGTGGGATCAAAATGGACCAATAAGACACTAGCTCCAATGGGCCTTGGGCTTTTCTGTCAACTCTTGATATGTCCAGAGTTACCATTAACTATATTTAAAACCACTACATAAATATAGTTGCACTCTAGGCCTTATCTATAAATTATATCCCAAGACTTTGTTGTACATGCAACCCCTTCATAAAATATTCGTAGTAATACAAAGTCATGAATGTAGTCTGCCACTTTGAAGATTACTACATTTTAATCCTTGAGTACCCGATTTAATCCTTTAAGTTATTCATCATATATTTATGAAATCCAATTCCATAAATATATACTTTACTAACTCCTTACTAAAGTGGTTGGGCTCAACTCTCTGAATAACCAAACCCATTAAACTTATCTCAAAGGAATATTTTGTATCTCCGTTAAGAGACTATGAATTCCGTCTTGAGAATATATGTTCCATCAACACTAAATGCGGCTACCCAACATACTGAGGTTTTGATTGTGACTTTAGATCTCACTCCTGATATATCAAAGCAACCTACACTTCATGATCAGGTCCATTATCCTCTCAGGATTAAGAGTTCATGTAAATAGAAGTCGTGAGATTTATTATTCATTTGAGAGTCGTTAGGAGAATAATAAATCGCACAGCGGTCCAGTTCAATATGTCTTAACTCTTAAAACATATCAACATATCAACTAGAAGTCTCCACTTCCATGATCAAGAAAAATCATTTTAGTTGATATGTTATAGTCTTCGCAGATGAAACGCCCAATTTCATCACCGACTACGAACTACATTTTGAGTTTATAAGGAACTTTTGATTTACATCTTCTGTGACTAAATCACATACAATGCATCTCATGGACTATGATAATGTCCCATTGTTCATTTATAGATAGCTCACATAATTAAACAATTTAATTTTTTATGACATGCCAATAAATTGGATTTTAGGGCATAAACCCCAACACGAGCCACATCCTTTAACCGCTTCACTGCCATTAGCTCCATCTCCCAACTTTCCCTTATATACATTTCCAAAACCTCTAGCACCAAGGATGTTGTTAGATCTAAAATTTTCAGTGGCTAATTGGAGCTCTTTGAAAGTGAACTTTCTTAGGTTGCCTAAGCTTGTAAGTCCCTCTTCTTGGTTGTTTACAAAATATTTTAAACACCAATTTGAGGTAAAAAATCAAAATCAACCATTGTTGTATACTAGAGGAGTTTCTCAATTGAATAGTGAATACTACCGAGCATTGATGTGTAGGATAGTTTGGTTTCTTTGTCTCTTTCTACACCAAATGGCAATTGCTAGACATAAGAGAAAGATAAAGCTGATGGTGACCCCTAGTGCAATTGCTAGTTTCTTGGACTTGTGTTTTCCTACCAAAGACCATTAAAATATATATATATATATATATATATATATTTAATAAACAAAAGTAAGAGAGAAAGAAAGAGATGGTCTAAAACCAAAGGAGGGTTTAGACTTTGGAGCATTACTAGGTGATGATCCAAAGCAACCTTCATTGTTACTATTTCCACAAATCAATGGGCTTCCGACAATACTAGATAAGACACATGTGAAACAGGAAGCAAAATTAGGGTAAATTCACATGACAAAAATTAACAGTATTAACTAAGATCATATAATTGATTACCTAAAAAATCCCAAAACATAAACTATACACAGTATATATATGTATATATCTAAAATTACAATTTTGCCTTAAAATTGTGTATTCCAACTGTATGACTAATTGGTTGTGAGCATAAAAATTTGACACCTTTAATGGTAGGGTACTTGAATTGTAGGGCACTTAAAGATGATCATGTTAACAAAGGCCAAGTCAAAGTTGACACCCTTAATGATAGGGTACTTGAAGATGATCATGCTAATGAGAGTGCCTTCACAATTGTAAAATATGCAATCAGAGAAAACTTCTAAGATCCAATAGGTTAAAAATGGAAAAGGGAAATAATGGCCAACCCATAAATGACCTAAACCCCTTCAAAGAAAGAAAAAAAATGAAAAACATTACATTACACATAGGGCAGTTACACATTACATTACATTAAACAATTAGTATGCAATTTTTGCGACAAACCAAATGGCAATGCTAATGACTTTTTGTATGCATCCTATAGGAAAAGTAGCTTATAGTATAAATGCCATATTTGGACCTTAAAAATTTTATCCAATTTTTCTCAAGTTTCAAAAATACATAATTGAATGGCATATAGCATGCATTTTGATTTAATGGCATATATCATTTAATTGCGAGACAACCACTAGTCGGTACCTCGTTCCACTTAGGGCATGTTCTTCGATCATGCCCCTCTTGGTTACACAACCCGCATTGCACCTTCTTGGCCCCCTCCTTCCATGGTGTGGTTCTCGGCCATTTTTTGCCCTCTTCCATCTCATTCCTAATTCGTGTTGAGACAAGGCGACCTTTCTCTCGGATTAATTAGGGATTAGGGACGACCCTTCAGGATCCAGCCATGATAATCTATCTTTCAACGTAGGGAAAACAGGAGCATAGCTGCGAAACAATGCGTTCACGCTATAGCATGGGTCAATGTACTGCTCTACATTGTGTTTATACCTAATACAAACTACAATGACATGTGAACATGGTATCTTATACAATTTCCATTTCTAACATGTGCAAGTTCTTTGCAGCAAGTCAACTCCATATGTGTGATCCCCATGTTCAACAGACCCTAGATTATGCGGTGTATTTACTTGATATGATTGCTGTTGCGCACTCAATCTTGTCACCTTGTGATGCTCCGCCTTCTCCTTATTTCTCATGAAGATATCCAAGGCATATTTACACCATTTTCTCCCCGAATTCAACTGTGCTATGCTCTTATTGCGATGATCATCAAAGTAAGCATTCAGTTTGAACCATATGTATTTCATTATTTCATTAATGGGGCAGGTTGCAAGCACCCTTTAGAACACCATTGAAGCACTCGAAAACATTTGTAGTCATCGCCGCAAAATGGTAACCCTTGTCAAAAGTTAGAGCCTAATTGTCTTTGGGCACATCCTTGAGATATTGGTGCGCATCCCAGTTGACATTCTCAACTAATTCGAAGGTGGCATTAAACTTTCACTCCTAGGTAGCACTTGCTGCCCTCAATACTAGATTCTTTAAAGTTTAATTGCTCCATCTAGTATTGACGTTACTGCCTAGATGACAAAGGCAGTAACGATGATCTATCAAGGGAGGACGCAAAAAGTCTCAACTAATGTCTCTGAAGACACCTTGTATCTCAGGGTGTCTGTTAGATATGACGCACAACTTGCTCTGGTTGGTAACATACCTTCTTATACAAGCCAAGAACCAACCCAAGTCTCAGTGCTCTTGCTCTTGATAACGACAAAGGCTAGTGGATAAATCTTATTATTAGCATCCATTGCCAATGCAATCATCAATTTCCCTTTATATTTTCCATAGAGGTGGGTTGCATCAATGCTGATCACAGGCCTACTATACTTGAACCCAAAAATACATGGATGAAACACCCAAAATATAGACTTGAATGTACAAGTTCCTTGTTCGTAATTATTGTTCACTATTAACTTATACTTTGTACCCGGACTTGCATTCTTAAGTTCTACCAAAAAACGTGGCAATTTTGCATAAGATTCCTTAAAATCCCCGTATATAGCTACAACGGCCTTTTCTTTGGCATCTCATACCTTGTACATGAACCATAATGATTACGTTAGAAATGAATACAAGTTAAATAATTATAGTTGAAGAAAACAAATCAAGACTTGTAAGGCTATAAGATGAAGATAATATTTCTCTCTCTTTATTCCTTTTTCTTTCTTTTTTTCAATTTCACTTTTCATAATATAAGGTATTATGGGTGTTGGGAAAAAAGATCATGCTTATACTTCCATGAAGACTAATGTCTCTACATTGTACTGAAAAAATAATGCAAGTTAAAGAAAACCTTGTAGTGAGATACATCGTGTTTTAAGTTTGCCAAAACAAGGCGGTGTAAGGACTTTATCTTATACATGGGCTCTTCTCGTATATAGTGATTAAGTACGTATGCTAGGAACGCCGAATCAAGCATCCGACCATCCTGAGCATTCTGAATTTTGTTGCACGTGTGGGGGCCCTTGCATTTTGAGCTCTTCTAGAAATTGTCTCCCTTGCAGCAAATCATACAGACTGACCATGGACAAGATTCATCCTTGCAACTCACCGTAAGCCTCTTTGAGTCTGAATGCTCACTTTTGAAGCTAAAATTCTCTCGCATTGCGTACCAGGTCAACACATGTCATACCGCCAATTTAGTTGGGAATACCATCCCTTTCATTAGCTGCTCCCCAGGCTTCCAACTTGATACTTCCGTTTGCATAACCGGTGATGGATCAAACATATTATCCCAAGTGTTTTTGGTAAACCATTCCGGCGTAGGATCGGGACTGGGGCATGTGTCTCTTGTTAGGATTTGTGCCCTTAAATCCTATTGTATGATGCTATGTATGATATTATGTATGACATGATGTATGACATGATGTATGACTTAATATTGTGATTGATAAAGTTATTTTATTATTATCTAAAATAATGGTAACATGAATATGGGACATTATCATATAGTCCATGAGATGCATTGTATGTGAGTTATGTCAAAAGTCACAGAAGATGTAAATCACAAGTTCTTTATAAACTCAGAATTTATAGTTCGTAGTCGGTGATGAAATTGGGCATTTCATCTGCGAAGACTATAACGTATCAACTAAGATGGTTTGTCTTGATCATGGAAGTGGAGACTTCTAGTTGATATGTTGATATGTTTTAAGAGTTAAGACATATTGAACAGGACCGCTGTGAGATTTATTATTCTTCTAACGACTATCAAATGAATAATAAATCTCACGACTTCAATTTGCATGAACTCTTAATCCTGAGAGAATAATGAACCTGATCATGAGGTGTGGGTTGCTTTGATATATCAGGAGTGAGATCTAAAGTGACGGTCAAAACCTCAGTATGTTGGGCAGCCACATTTAGTGTTGATGGAACATATATTCTCAAGATGGAATTTATAATCTCTTGATGGAGATAAAAAATATTCCCTTGAGATAAGTTTAATGGGTTCAGTTATTCAGAGAGTTAGGCCTAACCACTTTAGTAAGAAATTACTAAAGTATATATTTATGAAATTGGATTTCATAAATATATAATGAATAACTTTAAAGAATTAAACCGGGTACTCAAGGATAAGATGTAGTAATTTACAAAGTAGCAGTCTACATTTATGACTTTGTGTTACTACGAATATTTTATAAAGGGGTTGCATGTATAATAAAGTCTTGGGATATAATTTATTAATAAGGCCTAGGGTGTAATTATATTTATATAGTGGTATTAAATATAATTAATGGTAACTTTGGACTTGTCAAGAGTTGACGGAAAAGCCTAAGGCCCATTGGAGCTAGTGTCTTATTGGTCCCTTTTGGTCCCACTCCAAGCCACACACTAAAGCCCAATTGGAAAGGCCCAATAGGCCAGCCCAATTAGATAATCAGTTAGTTATAAAGGGAGAAACATACAGAATTTGAATAAGAAAGAAAAGAAATATAAAAAACGGTGTATGAGAGAGTGTGAGACACACTTTCATTCTCCGTTTGAAAACTAATTGAGAGACCACACATCTTGGGCGTAAAGTGGAATTGGAGTGAAGATTAAAAGTGTTCCCAAGTGCTTCTAATCTTTGTTTTGAATTTCCCCACACCAAGGTACGCCATCTTGTTCTTAATTTCTGAAATTTACATAGTGCACGTTATCAATCATGAATGAAATAGATCATTGTTTGTTGCTTCCGCTATGTGTTTTGTATGAGATACAAAACCAGAATTTTTCCTTCATCTCTATTCTCTTCTACAACCACCTCTTTGATGTGATCAACATCCTCATGTTCACCCACGGTATCTAAGAGCTCCTCGAACTAATCCCTAGTAATATCAATATGGGTTGCACCATCACCAAGTCCGTGATCATCTTCATTTTCAAATGTGCCCACATGCACCTCATCATGAGATAAATGCTCTCCTTCATGCACTTCCTGGGGCCTTTCCTCCTCCTCAATTGAGTGCACATGCAAAAATTTCTGCCACAGTTCACTGCCATACCCATCTCCTATGTTCTCTGCACACCCTTGATAAGACTATAATGGTATTAAGTCGATGTGCTTATCTATAGTTTCATCCAAAACAGTATGTTGTGAATCCTTTTCAGCCTCTACTATGGCGGGCTCAACAGTTACATAGAGATCCGAAGTAATGAATCCCTTCACCACCATTTGCTCAACAACTTCCCACATCATCTTCACTTCGGCGCCACCCGATAACTGTAGTGAATTGTAGAAAGTCTAGGTGTCTACAACCCGTTGAGGTGCTCAATACACGATGGAAATGATATGTCTAGAGTGGTCTAACCCCATCGCTGTCAATATTCTTCGTCACAATTTCCTAAGGCTTATCCCATGCTTCACCTTAACACATTTATGCTCTTGGTTTAAGCCTTGGTATGACAACCCATGCAACTCATGATAATACGTCTCTCCATCGTAGTACACATAGAAATAGTGAAAATCCATCACTGACTTGTTCAAAGAATATTGTAGTTGTCATAATCTATAACCACTTAGATATATTAGGTGTAAGATAAAGCAATTTATATTCAAACTCAACCAAAAGCCTCTTTGTGAATAGACATATAAATAATTGAATCTCAATCATTCAAACAATTTATCACATAAACATAATGTGCACTTAACCATATATATATTTTGCAAACTTATAAATAATTAAAACTCAACCATGGGAAAACTTTATTTTATAAAGCCAATTTTTTTGTTGAGTAATGAATTCATATTACTATGAACAACCATATTACTGTCTAAGTGAACAAAATATTAGATTACCTCTATCTATCAACCCATGAGTTTTATACAATTAAGCCACATGTGAACTATACTTGTCACTAATTGGGAATTCAACTAACATTTATTAATATATATATATAACTATGTAGTTCTAGCACTTGCTTATTTTGAAGGTGTTGTTAGATTGAGCCCACATTTGATTAATAACTGGAGGACTAAACTAGTAACTTCATTTTATGTCCTTTATTCTGGATATAGGCATTCGAGTTTCTTGATATTGATCTCTATCCAATGTGATGAGTTACCATGCTTTAGTTTCCTACTGAATGCTAATTAGCATGAATATTTTCAAAGGATTTGCTAAATTTTCTTCTGTTTACACCCCCACTACATTTATGTGTGTAGCTTACAAATTAAAAGGAATTGCATATTTTTCTGCTAACAAGCAATTACTTTTTCATGTGCCCTTGACATGGTGGTTCTGAATAAAATAATCTTACTATGCATGCTCTTTATTTGCTATCATATGTTCAAGCTTGATTCTTTTATATTCGTGCTCCATTTGTTTTGACAAAAAATTTATATATATCAGCAATTGTACATAGTTAATATTGCAAAACTCATTACATAAAATACACCCCATGCATAAAAATTTGATACGAACCACAGACAAACACAATATGACTAAGCATTTAACCATTACCTCTATGTACTGATCACAGCAGGATTGACCCAAAGGTGGAAAGGGATAGCACGTTGGTCTTAGATAGAGACATTGACATTAAGAATCCAAGACTTGCAGATGTGGACCCAACTACTAGTTAGCCTTCTGCTTCTATAGAGGAAATAAAGTGGGAAGTGGGAATGGTAGACTGAAAATGGTTTAGAGATATCGAGGGTGTAGAACTTAAGAGGAACTTGAGTTTGAGAAACTCGAGTCCTTAAAATAAACAATACTCGAGTTTACAACTATCGAGTATCATTAATTATGCTTTAATTAAGGTGGTTGAAGCCAATATGTTGGTGTGCGTAATAAGTAGAGAACTCGAGTTCTCTGGAATCGAGTTCTATATGTACTAAGTACTTGAGTTTCATACTCTTGAGTTCCTCTTTTTTACCCAACTTCAAACAACTACTATGGAGGAGTATTAGTCACAACTTATGTGAATTTCTTATTTATCTATTTTCTTAATTTAACATAAAATTTTAAAACTTATGATTAAATTTAATATCACATCAAATTATATTACTTATCCAGGTCAAAAAAAATATACTATTTTGACGCAATTTAGTAATCAGTATGGCATAATAACGCTATTTTGCTAATGGTTGGCATCAAAGCGCCATGCTTGTAACTTCACTGTTTTCTTGCTAGGAATAATACATCGGGGCTTGGAACTACTACTCAATGAAATGGATGATTCATAAGCAGATCTTTCCTTTACCCCTCTTTCCGAGGAAAAGGGATAAATACTGCTCCACTTTATTTAGATATGTTAAATAATAAGACGTAAAAGAGAAGAAATGACAAAACAACATATAATTATCAGAATAAGACAGACTGTTAACACATGAAATTTTTCGTAAAAATACATTTGTAATGGATGGGACTATTCAAGCTGCATTAAAAACAATATTAGATTTAGGTCACTTCCCCTGACAAAAAAAGGGGGGAGAGAATTTCTAGACTTTGGAACTGGGTGATAGAAATTTTCGGCTCAAACATGTTAAGCAATAAGCAGAGACTAGAATCTAGAATATGCAAAGGTAGGAAAATGTTATTTGATTATATAATCTCTAGAAGGAACCTTTAGATGTCACTCTAATCACTTGGAATATGACCTTTGAAGAAAAGAGATAACTACCAAATGTGCCTCACATAATTGTGTGGCCTTAACAACTTCTACTACACTCATGATAGTCTTTTTATTTTTTATTTATAATCATAGTGATACAATCTAAACATATGCACTTTTAAATTCCAGCTTCTTGTATTGGGATAACCCTCCTAAAGGCAACTCACATTACTTTTAACCATATATTAGAAAAAATAATGTTAAAGTATGCATCCCATCTGCATTTCTCCATAAAAATGAATCTTACATCAGTATCCATACAACTCTCTAAAAACAGAAAACAAAAAACTAGTACAGTATCCAAAAAAATGAATCTTACTGCAATACACATACACCTCTCTAAAAAATATTAAATAAAAAAAATCGGAAAAGAAATTAATCTTACAACAGTGTCCGTACAACTCTCTGGATGATAGAATTTACAATGACCATGAAATTTCCGAAGCTAGACTTTTAAAATGTCCACTTTAGAAGCTCCCCTGATTTCTAATTAAAAGCAAGGGCTTTACATACATACCAGTCCCCCTCTTCTCTCTCCCAATTTTCCGCCAAACTTTCCCAAAGATTCATCCCGCAACCATTTATCATTAACACCAAATGTCTGGAAAAGCAGCCAACAGCTGATTCAATAAGAATAATAATCAATAATAAATCTGAAATATAATGGACTCAGAGCCAATCACTTGTACTAACAGAAGGTATGTTGCAGTATTGTCTTCCATCTTTGATATAGCTAAATGGTCCAAATATTTGACAATGTTTAGAATTTTCAAATTTCTTGTAAAATGACTACTTTGCAATCTCATCTCTCTCCCCCCCCCCCCCCCCAAAAAAAAGCAAGCAAACAAACAAAACAAAACAAAACAACCATGGTTTGAAATACAAGAATGGTCAAAGAACCTGAAAAGGGATTGATTCTTGGTTTTTTACCAAACTAGTTTAGGGTCTAGTTCCTAGTTGAACCATCCGGTCTGGTTTAAACCTTAATTAATTTTTTTACTAAAAAGTCCACCTAAAACATGCATTTCAATGGAAGATAATTTTGTACACCATCCAAACAAGAAGCAAGATTGGTTTTTTCTAACATGCAACCCAACCCAATGATCCCATTGGGTGGGTGGTTTCACCATACCCATTAGTCAGTAGTGGGTCAAATTGTGACCAACCTAAACTAACCCACCAACACCCATTCATGTCTATCAATTCAATGAATATGCATGTATTTATGTGTGTGTGCACATGTGTCTTGGAGAGTGTAGACACTTGATTTTGCACCCATGATTTAATCAAGGAAGATGACTGGAGTGACCATCCATGTACCCAAAAAATAAATCATTCTTGCATTACATGCATCAATTTGATCTTGCATCACATGCATCATTTTTTTTCTTGCATCACATGCATCAATTTGTTCTTGCATTGCATACATCAGTCTATTCATTGCATATCATAAAAATGATCTTGAGATTCTAATGGTCGCAACGGTGTGTCCGGTTTCTAAATTGAACCATCGGATCAAAAGACACCGCATGATCAAGTTTGCACGGTCCATATGCATTGTGGAACCAAAATCAAAAGTATGTTTGCTTGTGGGTTATCCAAAAGAAACTAGGGGTTATTTATTCTATAGCCGTAATAAATAACAAAGTTTTTGTTCGTACAAATGCTAAATTGTTAGAAAATGACTATATGAATAATTTTGCTCCTAGAAGTAGAGTTGTTTTAGCTGAAATGAATGAACCTGTAGTTGAACAATCAATGGATGAAACTAGGGATGATGCGGTTGTATTGGATACACCACAAAATGCTACTCATGAGATCTCTAGAACACATGTGCCTCGTCGTAGTGAGAGGAATGTAAGGCCACCTATAAGATTTATAGGTCTGGGAGAAACTTATGAAGCTATCTTAGAAGAGGCTGAAACTGATCCTTACACTTATGATGAAGCAATAAATGATATAGATGCACATCATTGGGTCCAAGCTATAAAATCTGAATTAAATTCAATGTATTCCAATCAAGTTTGGGATCTTGTAAAGGCGCCTGATGGCAATAAACTTGTTGGTTGCGAATGGGTTTACAAGAGGAAGAGGGGGATAGATGGAAATGTTGAAACCTTTAAAGCAAGGTTAGTGGCGAAAGGGTATATACAAAAAGAAGGTATTGATTATGATGAAACTCTTTCGCTAGTAGCCATGCTTAAATCTATGAGAATTCTCTTATCCATTGCTGCTAATTATAATTATGAGATTTGGCAAATAGATGTCAAAACTGCATTTCTTAATGGCAATCTTGAAGAAGAAATCTATATGATGCAACCAGAAGGCCAGTGGCGAAAGGGTATAGCAAAGGACCAAGAACATATGGTATGCAAGTTAAAAAGGTCCCTTTATAGACTTAAGCAAGCTTCTATATCATGGAACATTAGATTTAATCAAGCAATCAAGTCATTTGGTTTTAAGCAAAATCTAGATGAACCATATGTGTACAAGAGACATCAAGATAAAGTAGTAATGTTCTTAGTGCTTTATGTCGATGATATTCTACTCATTGGAAATGATGTAGGGGTAATGTCATCAATAAAGGTTTGATTGTCAAGCCAATTTGATATGAAGGACTTGGGTGAAGCTAACTATATTCTAGGGATCAAGCTTTGGCGAGATCGAAAGAATAGGATGTTAGGTTTGTTGCAAGCTGGATATATAGATAAGGTTCTAGAATGGTTTAGCATGCAAAACTCCAAGAAATGATTACTTCCTTTTAGACTTGGAGTTCCTCTGTCTGATGACCAAAGGCCCAAGACACTTGAGGAACAAAACTTGATGAGATAGATTCCTTATGCTTCTGCAGTGGGAAGTCTCATGTATGCCATGCTTTGTACTAGACCAGATATTTGTTATTCATGGTCAATCGATATCAATCAAATCCAGGACTTAAACATTGGTAAGCTATAAAGCATATTCTCAAATATCTAAGGAGAACAAGAGATTATATGCTTGTTTACCATAGTGAGGATTTGATACCCATTGGCTATACATATTTCAATATTCAATCATATCTTGATTTCAGAAAGTACACTTCAAGTTGTGTGTTCACCTTGAGAGATGGAGCCATAAGTTGGAGGAGTGTTAAGCAATCTTGTATTGCCGACTCCACTATGGAAGCTGAATATGTTGATGCTTGTGAAGTAGGAAAGGAAGCTGTTTGGCTCAAGAAATTCCTTTCTAATCTTGGTGTTGTGAGAATTGAGCAAGTTCCTATTACATTGTTCTGCGACAATAGTGAAGCGGTTGCACAATCCAAGGATCCAAGGAATCACAAGAAACGAAAGCACATAGAGAGAAAGTACCATGTCATTCAAGACATTATTGCTCGTGGGGATGTAGTAGTAGCAAAGATTGACAGTGCAAAGAATCTAACGGATCCCTTTACCAAAGCCATGCTCCAAAGGACTTTCGAGTCACATTTGGAGGAGATGGGAGTGAGATTAGTGCACAATAGTCTTTAGGGCAAGTGGGAGATTGTTAGGATGTGTGCCTTTAAATCCTATCGTATGATGCTATATAAGACATTATGTATGACTTAATGTTGTGATTAATAAAGTTATTTTATTATTATCTAAAAATAATGATAACTTGAATATTTGTACATTATCATATAGTCCATGAGATGCATAGTATGTGATTTATGTGAAAAGTCACAGAAGATATAAATCACAAGTTCTTTGTAAACTCAGAATTTTAGTTCGTAGTCGGTGATGAAATTGGGCATTTCATTTGCGAACACTATAACCTATCAACTAAGATGATTTGTCTTGATCATGGAAGTGAAGACTTCTAGTTGATGTGTCGATATGTTTTAAGAGTTAAGACATATTGAACTGGACCACTGTGAGATTTATTATTCTCCTAACGACTGTCAAATGAATAATAAATCTCATGACTTCTATTTACATGAACTCTTAATCCTGAGAGCACAATGGACCTAATCATGAAATGTAGGTTGCTTTGATATATTAAGAGTGAGATCTAAAGTCATGATCAAAACCTCAGTATGTTGGGTAGCCACATTTAGTGTTGATGGAACATATATTCTCAAGATGGAATTCATAGTCTCTTAACGGAGATACAAAATATTCCCTTGAGATAAGTTTAATGGCTTTGGTTATTCAGTGTGTTAGGCCTAACCACTTTAGTAAAGAGTTACTAAAGTATATATTTATGAAATTGGATTCCATAAATATATGATGAATGACATAGATGATTAAACCGAGTACTCAAGAATTAAGATGTAGTAATTTATAAAGTGGTAGTCTACATTCATGACTTTATATTACTACAAATATTTTATGAATGGGTTGCATGTACAATAAAATCTTGGGATATAATTTATAAATAAGGCCTAGAGTGCAACTATATTTATATAGTATTATTAAATATAGTTAATGGTAACTTTGGACTTCTCAAGAGTCGCCAGAAAAGGCCAAGGCCCATTGGAGCTAGTGTCTTATTGGGCCCTTTTGGTCTCATTCCAAGCCACACATTAAAGCCCAATTGGAAATGCCCAAAAGGCTAGCCCAATTAGATAATCAGTTAGATACAAATGGAGAAACATACAGAATTTTAGATGTGTTTGTGACATCATTGTGAAATGGTGTGTATGTGAGTGTGAGACATGCTATTATTCTTCCTTGGAAAATTGACTGAGAGACCACACTTCTTGAGCGTAAAGTTGAATTGGAGTGAAGATTAAAAGTGTTCCCAAGTGCTTCTAATCTTTGTTTTTGAAATTCACTGCTTCAAGATACTCTCTCTTGGTCTTAAATTCTAAAATTTACATAGCGTGTGTTATCAATTGCGAATGAAGTAGATCCGTTAATTTTTCACTGCGTATGTTTTGTATGCGATACAAACATGTATTTTTTCAACAATTGGTATCAGAGAGGTCTTCAATTTCGAATTGTATGACATGTTTTGTGAGTTTTGGAATCAAGATGATAATTTCATGATGTTAGAAATTTATGCAATTGATTTTCAACATGGTTAATTGAAATTATGTTTTAATGAAAACTGATATTGATGTTATGATGTTATTTAAGTTTGATATTAAGTATGTTAATTTGAACTTTAAGGCTTTCAAATCAATCGAATTTAGTTTTGATATAAATCTTCGTCTATTATGTTCATATAATGGTCGTTTGTTCATGAAAAACCGTTGAAAACTACCTTAGAAAAATTCTGGAATTTCGACGTTCACGAGTTTCGATCGATCGAATGACATAGAGACTAATCTGCTTGATTCGATTGATATTTGATTGCTAGTTGATCGATCGAATTTTATTTTTTTCAATCGATCAAGTAGCGATTGAGTATCAATCGAGCCAGGCAGATTGTCAAGTTTGAATTTTTAATTTTTCCGACCAATCGAGGGGCACATTCGATCGAACGAAAGAAAGAAAAATTTTAAATTTTTCGAAGTGTTTTCAAGTTTAAAAGGGCAAGGCGATACAAACATGTATTTTTCCAACAATTGGTATCAGAGAGGTCTTCAATTTCGAATTGTATGACATGTTTTGTGATTTTTGGAATCAAGATGATAATTTCATGATGTTAGAAAGTTATGCAATTGATTTTCAACATGGTTAATTGAAATTATGTTTTAATGAAAACTGATATTGATGTTATGATGTTATTTAAGTTTGATATTAAGTATGTTAATTTGAACTTTAAGGCTTTCAAATCAATCGAATTTAGTTTTGATATCAATCTCCGTCTATTATGTTCATATAATGGTTGTTTGTTCATGAAAAACCGTTGAAAACTGCCTTAGAAAAATTATGGAATTTCGAAGTTCACGAGTTTTGATCGATCGAATGACATAGAGACTAATCTGCTTGATTAGATTGATATTTGATTGCTAGTTGATTGATCGAATTTTATTTTTTTCGATCGATCAAGTAGCGATTGAGTATCGATCGAGCCAAGCAAATTGTTAAGTTCGAATTTTTAATTTTTTCGACCAATCGAGGGGCACATTCGATCGAACGAAAGAATGAAAAATTTTAAATTTTTCGAAGTGTTTTCAAGTTTAAAAGTGCAAGGCTGTGTATGATTATATTACACATTATTTCTATATAAAAACCTTTATTTTAAAATATCTATTGAGAGAGAGAAACAAGGGTTGGATCTCATAGCTTCCATTATCAGTTTATAGTAGTGTGATCACGCACCTCGCCTTGGCATATATGCCTTGCTCCCATCGGAAGGTGTTTAAATCATGGGACTATATATTAAACTTCTTAATGATGGATGATATGTGTTTTACATTAAGAACGACCATGCTACCATGGAGTTACTTAATGACTCACACAGATTTCAGGCAATGATGCACACTAGACTAAGTTTAATGTTAACCTCCCTATGGAGCTATGTCGTTATTACTTAGAAGCTAAAGTAAATACGGCATATTATTAGTGTTTGATAAGAGTTATCATGATAGCACTAATAATGAGAATAGTTCTCAATCAATCATAGTGTTTATAATTTACCTGCTACCAAGGAGTTTTAAACATGGGATTAGGTTGTCGTTGCATATTTTATATTATGGTTTTATTAAGGTTCCATACTATATGTTTGTATACTAAATTGATAATGTCCAGTTTACTTATTATATTCATGTCTATTATTTTCAGATTTAATCATGGCAACATTTAGTCCACTTGTTGCTATTCTTAATCAAAACAAACTAACTGGATCCAACTATGTTGACTGAAAAAGAAATTTGGACATTGTTCTTACAGCTGAAGATCATGAATATGTACATACTCAACATGTCCTAGCTATTTATCATTAGATGCTCCTCTGGAGGAAAAACAGCGATATGATCGTTGGTAGAAATCTAATGAGATGGCCAAGTGCTATATTCTAGCATCTATTTCAAATGTTCTACAGCATCAAATGCAGGATGGAGAACTGGCTTCAGACATTATGCTGAGTCAGAAGGAGATGTTTAGTGAGCAAGGCCATTCTACAAGACAAGAAACTATGAGACAGATTTATAATACCAAAATGGCTGAAGGTACTTCAGTGAGGGAGCATTGTCTTAGAATGATTTCTAATTTGAATACATTGGAAGTTTTAGGTGCCGACATTGATGGACAATCCCAAATGGATATGATACTCCAGTCACTACCAGAATCATTCAAAGAATTCAGACTGAATTATAATATGAACAAAAAGATTTATTCATTGTCTGAATCAATGAATGAGTTGGTAGCGGTGGAAGGCATCCTTGGTACTTATAGTGTTAATGCCAATATGGCTGAAGCTTTTACTTCTCAACCTAAGTCGAAAGGCAAGAGTAAGAAGAAGAAGAAGGACTTAAACATTGGCAAGCTGTAAACCATACTCTCAAGTATCTAAAGAGAACGAGAGATTATGTGCTTGTTTACCTTAGTGAGGATTTGATACCTATTGGCTATATAGATTCCGATTTTCAATCAGATCTTGATTTCAGAAAGTCCACTTCAGATTATGTGTTCACCTTGGGAGGTGGAGCCATGAGTTGGAGGAGTTTTAAGCAATCTTATATTGCCGACTCCACCATGAAAGCTGAATATGTCACTACTTGTGAAGTGACAAAAGAAGCTGTTTGGCTCAAGAAATTCCTTTCTGATCTTGGTGTTGTGAGAATTAAGCAAGTTCCTATTACATTGTTCTGCGACAATAGTGGAGTGGTTGCACAATCCAAGGATCCAAGGAATCACAAGAAAGGAAAGCACATAGAGAGAAAGTACCACATCATTTGATATATTGTTGCTCGTGGAGATGTAGTAGCAGTAAAGATTGACAGTGCAAAGAATCTAGCGTATCCTTTTACCAAAGCCTTGCCCCAAAGGACTTTCGAGTCACATTTGGAGGAGATGGGAGTTAGATTAGTGCAAAATAGTCTTTAGGGTAAGTGGGAGATTGTTAGGATGTGTGCCCTTAAATCCTATGGTATGAAGCTATATATGACATTATGTATGACTTAATGTTGTGATTAATAAAGTTTTTTATTATTATCTAAAAATATTGGTAACATGAATATTTGGACATTATCATATAGTCCATGAGATGCATAGTATGTGATTTATATCTTCTGTGACTTTTCACATCACAGAAGATATAAATTACAAGTTCTTTGTCAACTCAGAATTTTAATTCATAGTCGGTGATGAAATTGGGCATTTCATCTGCGAAGACTATAACATATCAACTAAGATTATTTGTCTTGATCATGGAAGTGGAGACTTCTAGTTGATGTGTTGATATGTTTTAAGAATTAAGACATATTGAGCTGGACCGCTGTGAAATTTATTATTCTCCTAATGACTGTCAAATAAGTAATAAATCTCACGACTTCTATTTACATGAACTCTTAATCCCGAGAGAATAATGGACCTGACAATAAAGTGTAGATTACTTTGGTATATCAAGAGTAAGATCTAAAGTCACAATCAAAACCTCAGTATGTTAGGCAGCCACATTTAGTGTTGATGGAACATATATTCTCAAGATGGAATTCATAGTCTCTTAACGGAGATACAAAATATTCCCTTGAAATAAGTTTAATGGGTTTGGTTATTCAGTGTGTTAGGCCTAACCGCTTTAGTAAGGAGTTACTAAAGTATATATTTATGAAATTGGATTTCATAAATATATGATGAATGACATAGAGGATTAAACCGGGTACTCAAGGATTAAGATGTATAATTTACAAAGTGGCAATCTACATTCATGACTTTATATTACTATGAATATTTTATGAAGTGATTGCATGCACAATAAAGTCTTGGGATATAATTTATAAATAAGGCCTACAGTGCAACTATATTTATATAGTGGTAACTTTGGACATGTCAAGAGTTGACAGAAAAGCCTAAGGCCCATTGAAGCTAGTGTCTTATTGGTCCATTTTGGTCCCACTCCAAGCCACACACTAAAGCCCAATTGGAAAAGCCCAAAAGGCTAGCCCAGTTAGGTAATTAGTTAGATATAAAGGGAGAAACATACAAAATTTTAGATATGTGTAGAAAATCGAATTTCCCTTCAGCAGTCAAAATTTCAGCTTAATCCGAATTTTTTTTTTTTTTTTTAGAAACAGCTTAATCCGAATTTTGAGTAAAGAGATATGATCAAAATACTGAAACTAGTTTTGATCTAAAAAATCATCTTACTCTTATCCAAATCTCCTTTTTTTTTAGAATTTTTCCCCATACGTTTTTTGCCTATTTTTGAGCATTCCAGCCTTTATAAATAGGGATTAGGTCTCAAAATTCAGCATACTTTTTTACGCTGAAAGGGGAGGCACGTTTTTACACTCTCAGATTACTCATATTTCTGACTCCCCTTTCTGATATTTTGTTTCTTAAATCTAGGGTTTTTAGGTTTCATAGATAATTGCATAAATTTCTGTGAACCCTAAAACATCCTCCAAGACGAATTGTGCTCCATGCAAGAGGTTGTTCTCTATTACTCTCTTTCTTCCTATATTTTTTCTTTATGATGATGATGTATGTTTATATATGATTTTAGTTTATTAGTTTTAAATATTCACATCACGAATTGTTGATTTGTTTTGTTAAAGCATGTTCTTTTTTTTTTTTTAATTAATGTTGTGATATCTTTCTTAGTTTCAAAAATCTGCATGTTATGAATTCTTTTCTCAAATAATAATGGATCTACATCTTCATTAGATGTAGATATGAATTTTTCTCAAAAAAAAAATGGATCTATATCTTCATTAAATTTAGATCTGAATTTTTCTTTAATCAAAACTGATCTATATTTTCTTTGAATGTAGATCTGATTTTTTTTTTAACATAACAGATTTTGAAATAAAAAAGAGTCATGACTAGTATTGTTTTGTTTGATGCATGTGGCATGGGTTGATTTTATGAATATGATTCTCTTCTAAAATCCTTTTTCCACATAAAAAAGATCTGATTTTTCTAATCCTCTAACAAAAAAAACTCTTTTATTGCAAAAAAAGATCTGGTTTTTTATCAAACCCAAAAACCAATTTTCCTCATTCCCAAAAAAACAGTTCTAATATTTTTAACCAAAAGATTTTGTTTTACTTTATCCCAAAAACAGATATGATTTTCTTTCCCCAAAAACAAGTTTTTCAAATTCACAAAAACAGATCTGATTCTTTCTAAACTAAAAATCAAATTTACAAATTCACAAAAACAAATCTGATTCTTTCTAAACTAAAAATCAATTTTTAATCACAAAAACATATCTGAATTTTTTTTAAAAAGAAGAGGCCATATCCATAAAATAGATTCGTGTGATTTAATTTTGTTCAACATATCATTCATGTCATGCATAAAAATGGTACATTGGTCACAAGAGACTAGAATATCAGACTTTGTCTATGCGGAATGGGTGCCTAATGTTAGGATTAGTACCCTTAAATCCTATTGTATGATGCTATGTATGAAATTATCTATGACTTAATGGTATGATTAATAAAGTTGTTTTATTATTATCTAAATTAATGGTAACATTAATATTTGGACATTATCATATAGTCCATGAAATGCATAGCATGTGATTTATGTGAGTTAGTCATAGAAGATATAGATAACAAGTTCTTTGTAAACTCAGAATTATAGTTCATAGTCGGTGATGAAATTTGGCATTTCTCTGCGAAAACTATAAAATATCAACTAAGATGATTTGTCTTGATCATGGAAGTGAAGATTTCTAATTGATACGTTGATATGTTTTAAGAGTTAAAACATATTGAATTGGACCGCTGTGAGATTTATTATTCTCCTAACGACTGTCAAATGAGTACTAAATCTCACGACTTCTATTTACATGAACTCTTAATTTTAAGAGAATAATGGACCTTATCATGAAGTGTAGGTTGCTTTGATATATCAGGAGTAAGATCTAAAGTCACGATCAAAACCTCAGCATGTTGGGCAGTCACATTTTGTGTTGATGTAACATATATTCTCAAGATGGAATTCATATTCTCTTAACGGATATACAAAATATTCCCTTGAGATAAGTTTAATGGGTTTGATTATTCAGTGTGTTAAGCCTAACCATTTTAGTAAGGAGTTACTAAAGTATATGATGATGCGAAGAAAATCAGTAGGCTGGATGCTTCGGACTTGAAAGGACCACTTGCTCTCTCGATGGCCTGAAAAAGAAAGAAAAGAAATCAAAGGTGACCGGGGTCGCTGGCCAAGAACCCTCTGATGGCAAAGTTAGTTTTCTCTCTATATTTTTGGAGTTCCAACTTTTTGGGAGAAGTAAGAATGTACATTCTATAGGTCTGAATGGCTGTTTATATAGTGTCCTGGGGGCAGTTATTGAAATTTTAACCTCCCCCGGACTTCAGGAGGTCTGTGGTTCTTGGATAACTCCCATAACCACCTGACCGTTGCATTCTCTCACACAATGGTCATTGGAGGTTATGCGTGTATTACAGAATGGTAAAATGTGCTTAATAGTTCCAAGTGTAAAAGCCTCGTCCATGAGTCTTTACGTGGATGAGTCCTTTCGGGGTGGGCTGCGCGCATCCTTTGGACGAGGGGTGTAGCTTTGCTATCACCTAAGGACGGCCTTGCGCATTAGCCATCTTGATGCTAACTCCTGGACGGCTGCCGAGGTGCAGATCGTCCAGGGACGGTCTGAGTGTCTTCATCCCTCATCAGTTGCCCCCTCGTCCAGGGGTTATGCAGAGTATCAACAGGCTTTAGGACGAGCTTCTTCTTCCCCCCTCTCTTCTTTTCTTTTTATTTTTTTTAGAAGCGTTCCACGTGTCACACATTCATAGGGGGTTGGTCACATAGGTTTACTTCTTCGAGGCATATGGCACGTGTCGCTTTTTCATCGGTTTCGTCATTGTGATTACCGAGACTTTTCTACCTATAAATAGTGGTTTCCCTCTCATGGCCCTTTCACTTTTTCAAATTTTCTGCTTTGACACTCTCGTCCGTCGCTTCGTCTAAGAGTATCCCAGCATCCTTAGAATCCTTCGTCTAGAGCCAGGTACTCTCTTTACTTTAACTCAAGCTTTCCTTTTTAAGTGCAAGGACATTCTCAATGGCCTCCTGTTCGTCTAGCGACAGTGTGGTCAAGGCCATAGACGAGTATCACGACTCCTCTAGTTATAGTACCTCCAACGTTGATAGTAGTAGTAGCGGTCACACAACTGAGGAATACACATCTGGTGTTCCTAGAGTTCCTGTAGAAACCTTTCAAGAGAGTATTAGGATGAGGATAGCCTCTTGGGCTGATACCTCGACGAGCATCCCATCGTCCTCTCCTGAAGAGAAAACAGTATATAGTTGTGCCATGGGAATTCCTTCAAAGACGGACGAGAAGAGGTTAGACGCTCTTAGGAGTTGGTTCCAGATTCTAGATGATCTGAACCCTAGGTTAGCCGTCCGAGAGGAATGGTGTTGTCAACCCCGTTTCGGGATAGGTGTTTACGAAGCTTACCTGTTAGGGGGGCTTAGATTTCCTTTAAATGCCTTTACGAGGGAATTGCTTACCAGACTGGGCTTGGGGGTTTGCCAGTTTAACCCCAATGCATGGAGACTTATTGTCTCTATGCAAGTCTTGTGGAGGGAGGTGTTTGATAGGAACCGTCCTATCACCGTGGACGAGTTCTTGTATTGCTATAAACCCTCCGAGATAGGTCAATCTCAAGGCTTCTATCAGTTTACAGCTAGGGGCAATGACTGTAGATTAATTAAGTCTTTGCCTTCGTCTGACAGAAACTGGAAGACATAATTTTTCTTCGTCTTTGGTTTCTGGGCAGGGCATCGTATTGAGGTTGGTAGAGATACATTCCCTCCTTATACCGAAGAATTAGGGAACCTTCGTCCAGAAGGTATGTCATGTTTTTCCTTCACTCTTTTTTATTGACTTTGTTGTGTTTTATCTTTAAACATTGGTCTAATCTTAATTTTCCTCTTCTTTTTGCAGTTGCTAGGCATCCTTCTTTGAGTAAGCTCCACCGCGATCACGTCCACAGGGTTCGTCTACACCCCGAGAGAGATTTTCACTCGTCGGTGACCCTTCGACATCTACATAGGTGGGGACTTGGCCCTGACCCTTCCGTCGAAGCCCTTGCACACGAACTAACCGTCCGTAGACGTGAGTGTTTTTATCCTTTAAGATGTGTGTATTTTATTTTGTTTTATTTATTATTATTATATATATTTTTTTTATATAATTCATTTGTTTGTTTTTATTTTTAGGAATGGCAACCATGAAGGAAAATAAGGGAAAAGAGGTGGTCGAGGAAGTGGCCAGACCTGAAGCTCGTCCTGCTTCTGGAGACAAGAGAAAGAGCTTGTCCAAAAATTTGGATTTGGCTAGCCTACCCAGTCGTCGGGGAAAGAAGGCCAAGCATGGGTCGTCCAGGCCTAAAATTGCTAGGCCTAACCCTCCTTCCTAGCCGTCCATCCCAGTCGTTGACATCGACTCGTCCACGCCTGTCAGGGTTACTCCGTCCAAGTCCCCTGCCCCTGACTCATCCCAACCTCCTCAAAGGATTTCTACAAATTTGCTGGAGAACGAGGATTTGGCTTGGGAGCGATTCCAAGAGGCTGTAAAAGGCGAAGACGTGGCTGCGTGCTACGACATGTCTTTGAAGGAGTTCGAGCACTCCGGCATCCACGATCTCTTTAAGGTAACCATTTTTGCCTCGTCTTGGTTTGGCCATGTTATCCAACGTTATTTTTGTCTCTTTAACCCTCTTATCTTCCATGTAGGCAATGTCGAAGTTCATAGCTGCGTCCAGGCAGGCCATAGAGATGGACAGGACAAGGATCCTTCTAGAGAAAAGAATAGAAGAGATCAAAAACGACTGCAGGACTTGGGCCGAGGTGGCAAGCAAGGCCAAGGACGAGGCTGAGGAGTTGAAGGCTTTGGTGGGAGGGCTGAAATCTGACGCTGCCAGGAAGGACGACCGTCTTGACTTTCTTGAAAAGAAGAATGAAGAGCTAAGTCTCCTTCTCAAGAAAGCTAAGGACGAGGCAGTGGAGGAGTTCAAGGCGTCGAAAGAGTTCACTGACCTGCTGGACACTAACTATGCAGCAGGGTTCGAGGATTTTAGGATGGACGCTATAGACAACTTTCCTGGAGTTGACTTTAGCTCCATCAAACTTAATCTTGGCGATGCTACAAGTTCCCTTCTTTAAACAGGTTAAGACGACGTTAATATTGAGGACGACGCCTCCACCAAACCAGCCCAGGACGACCCCAACGTTGATGCTCCCCCTTCTTGACAATTTTTAAATTAGTGTTTTTGTAGCTCATGTTGTTTTTCTTTTGGTCCACTGTTTTCGGACCTTTCTTCTTTTTTTTTTTGAAATGTATTAGAGTACAATTACTTCATCCAGAGTATTCTGGATGAGTTTATTGACAATTGCCTTTTAAAGGCGTATTTTATAAGGGTTTTTGGACGATGGTGTCTACCCTTTTTAATTCTTAATCTGTTTTCATCTGTCATCGTTGTTTCATGGACGAGATTATACATTGTTTTCACCATTTATGCTAGTTTTTTTTTTTTTTTTAAATGTTCTAAGTGTTGAATAATCGTCTACACGATTTCTTTATGGACAACCCACTTGGGACGAACATGACGACTGCATTACGTTTGCTCGTCCTTTAAGCATTACTACTCATCTCCTCGCAAGAAGTTCATAACGTTCGTTTTACTCGTCTTGACGAGCTGCTCGTCTTTAGAATGCTATGCCTTGATGCCTACTTTCTCTATTAGACAAGTGGGCTTTGGCCTTTTCTTTTTGCTTTATACTCAATAAAAGGAAATCTGGGACGAGCATGCCCTAGCTTTTTCTCTATGCTTTATCCTTGTTTCAAGGAATGCTTTGGACGAGTGTGCCTTAGCTTATTTCTCTTTGCTTTATCCTTATTTCAAGGAAAGCCTTGGACGAGTATGCCTTAGTTTATTTCTCTTTGCTTTATCCTTGTTTCAAGGAATGCTTTGGACGAGTGTTTCTGCGTCCGAAGATTTTTATTCGTCTTAGGCTTTTGCCCGCCCCTTTTGTGGGTATTATTATGGAGACTAGATCTATGCATCAAATACATAAGAAATCCACACCATATTATTAAATGAACATTGTTCACAAGTGTGGCACATGCTTATAAGCTAGTGCCTTATTAAAATACTTAAGAGAAATATATAACCTCGTCTTTCATAAGCTGGTCTGTAAGCGGTGCAAAAGTTTGAGAACTAGTGCACTTTTTATTCACAACACACCATAATAGTAGTAAGAACACAACAGTAAGTATAAGCGAACACGCAAATCATAGCTGTAACTTTGCCACTGGCTTCCCTCGTCCCTGCTCATCACTGATAGTACCTCCTCAGATGTTCCACATTCCAGGGATGCTCTAACTTCTGCCCGTCCAGAACTTCCAGGTAGTAAGACCCCTACCTCTTGCAGTTGATTACCCTGTAGGGTCCTTCCCAATTAGGTCCCAATTTTCCATGAGCTGGGTTCCTGATCGCCAAGGAGACTCTTTTGAGGATAAGGTCCCCCACACTGAACCGTCTGGGTTTCACCATGGCATCATGCTGTCTGGCCATAAGGTTTTTATACCTTGCTGTCCTTTGCTCCGCATCCATTCTTACATCGTCAATAAGATCGAGGTCAAGAGGAAGTTGTTCCCCATTCTCTTTCTCCTGGTACTCCATCACTCGGTGACTAGCCATATGAACTTCCGCCGGTATGACAGCTTCACTTCCATAGGCTAGTTTAAAGGGGGTCTCTCCCATCGGAGTTCATACAGTCGTCCTATAGGCCCAAAGAGCACCTGGTAGCTCGTCTGGCCATATCCCTTTTGCCCCCTCGAGCCGAGTCTTGATGATTTTCAGCAGGGATCGGTTTGCTACTTCTGCTTGTCCATTTGCCTGCGGATGGGAGGGTGAGGAATAGTGATTCTTGATCCCAAATGACTGCAAAAGTCCCTAAAGGGCGAGTTGTCGAATTGACGTCCATTGTCTGATACTAATACCCTGGGTACTCCGAACCTGCATAGAATATTCTTCCATACAAAATTTTTCACATTTTGCTGAGTAATTGCTGCAAGAGACTCGGCTTCTACCCACTTGGTAAAGTAATCGATTCCTACCACCAAAAACTTCATTTGCCGGGTTCCCATGGGGAAAGGGCCTAAGATATCCAGTCCCCACTGTGCGAAGGGCCATGGGGCCATCATTGGGGTCTGGTACTCTAACGGTTGTCTAGGTACATTGCTGTAGCGCTGACACTGGTCACATACCTTGATGTAGGCTTTAGCATCTGCCTGCATTGTAGGCCAGTAGTAGCCAGCACAAACGATCTTATGGACCAGCGACCTCGCTCCTGAATGATTTCCACATGCTCCTTTATGAACTTCCCTTAGAACATAGTTTGACTCGTCAGGAGCCAAGCACCTTAAGGAAGGTTGGGAAAAACCTCGCTTGTACAATACTTCATATATGAGGACGTACTTGGCTGCCCTGACCCTTAACTTTCTCGCTTCATCCTTGTCTTCGGGAAGCCTTCCATCTTTGAGATAAATCATTATTGGACTCATCCAATTTTCTCCTCCTCCTATTTGTTGTATGTCAAGGATGTCTATGCTTGGCATATATTGGATGTTGTTGTAGTCGTCTGTAACCCCTGCCGATGCTGCTTTCGCCAAGGCGTCCGCTTCGTATTTTCCTCCCTTAGTAGTTGAACAAAACTTACAGCCGAAAATTTTCGTGCAAGTCGTTTCACTTTGTTGAGGTATTTCTTCATTCGATCTTCCTTAGTATCACACATTCCATTTACTTGGTTAATGACCAGCTGAGAATCTCCTCTGATTGTTACCGACTCCGCCCCTAAGGACTTAGCCAATTCCAATCCCTTGAGTAGAGCCTCGTACTCAGCCTCATTGTTGGTAGTTTGATATTGCAGACGGGCTGCATACTCCAGCCTGTCACCCTCAGGGGACTTCAGTATAACCCCAATTCCTCCTGCATATAGTGTGGACGACCCATCGATATTGATCACCCATTTCTCAACATTTTCGTCCTTGTCCAGCTCATCCTGGCTGTGGGTGAACTCTGCGATGAAATTTGCCAATGCCTGCGCCTTTATCGCACTCCTCGGGAGGTATCTGATATCAAACTCGCTAACCTCAACAGCCCACTGTACTAGCTATCCAGCAGCTCCTAACTTGCTCATTGCCTTCTTTACGGGATGGTCTGTTAGGACGTTGATGATGTGAGCCTGAAAGTAATGCCTCAGCTTCCTAGAAGCCATGATCAGTGCAAAGGCTAGCTTCTCCATCATCGGGTATCGTCCTTCTGCTCCTCTCATTGCACGGCTCGTATAATAAACCGGTTTCTGGATTCTCCCTTCTTCTTTGACCAACGCTGAACTTACTGCGTGTGGGGACACTGCCAAATACAAATACAACACTTCCCCAGGTACAGACGGACTCAATAGAGGCGCTGTCATGAGATACGTCTTCAAGTCTTGGAAGGCCCTTTGACACTCGTTCGTTCATTCAAATGCCTTCCTTAGGACTTTAAAGAAAGGCAAGCACTTATCAGTAACTTTCGAGACAAACCTGTTAAGGGCAATGACCCGTCCGGTAAGAGACTGGACTTCCTTGATATTTTTTGGTGGTTCCATGTTCAGTATCACCTGGATTTTGTCCAGATTTGCTTCAATTCCTCTGTGCGACACCATGAACCCCAAAAATTTTCCTGACGAAACTCCAAAAGCGCACTTGCTTGGATTCAATTTCATGTTGTACCGCCGCAATGTATCGAAAGTCTCTTGAAGGTCGTCCAGATGTTTGCCCTCGTCCTGGCTCTTTACCAGCATGTCGTCTACATAAACCTCCACATTCCGCCCGATTTGAGGAAGGAACATATGGTTAACCAGCCTTTGGTAAGTTACCCCTGCGTTCTTCAAACCAAAAAGCATTACCTTGTAACAATACAACCCTTGGCTCATAATGAATGAGGTCTTCTCCTGATCCGCTTCATCCATCTGTATCTGGTTGTAACCTGAGAAAGCGTCCATGAAGCTAAGCACTCTATGACCTGCCGTCGAGTCAACCAACTGGTCAATACGTGGCAATGGGTAACTAACCTTGGGGCAAGCTTTGTTTATATCAGTGAAGTCCACACACATTCGCCACTTGCCGTTAGCTTTCTTGACCATGACCACGTTCGCCAACCAATCTGGATAATAAACTTCTCGGATGAACTCCGCGGCGACCAACTTCTGTACTTCTTCCTTAATAGCATTGTCTCGCTCAAGACCGAAAATCCTTTTCTTTTGACGCACTGGTTTTGAGTAGGGACACACGTTCAGGCTATGGGTAATGACGCTCGGATCAATGCCAGGCATGTCCTCATGACTTCATGCAAAGACATCGAGGCTTTTCTTCAGAAACCGAATCAAAGCGTGCTTTGCCCCCTCTTCCATGCTCGCCCCAATTCTAGTAGACTTCTCAAGCTGGTTATCATCCAAAGGGACGTCTTCTAATGCTTCAGTGGGCTCTGCCACGATCCTTCTCCCGTCTATACTCATTGCCTGCATGTGCTCGTCCATGGCCAGCATAGCTAAGTAGCATTCTTTGGCGGCCAGCTGATCTCCTTGTACTTGGCCTACTCCGTGCTCGGTTGGAAATTTGATGGACAGGTGGTAGGTAGAGGTTACCGCCTTCCAACTATTCAAAGTTGGCCTTCCAATAATTTCATTATATGACGATGCACAATCAACAACGAGGAAACTTACCTCCTTGGTTATCTGCTGCGGATATGTTCCAACGACCACTGGTAATGTGATGGTGCCCACAGGTTGCACCTTCATTCCTCCGAATCCTACCAACGGCGAGTTCACTGGTCGAAGCTGATCTCGTCCTAGCCTCATTTGTTGGAATGCGGGGTAGTAGAGAATGTCTGCAGAGCTGCTATTGTTTATCAATACCCTCCTGGTCATGTAGTCAGAGATGAGTAGGGTGATGACTATCGCGTCATCGTGTGGGTGGTGAAGTCGTCCTGCCTCCTCGTCCGTGAACGTAACAGCCTGCTGGTCCACTTCACTCGTCCTAGGAGGTCGTCCAGACAGTTGGATGTTCTGCACCACCATCAGGTACGTCTTCCTTGACTTGGATGACTGTGCTGTCGAGTTTCCTCCTATAATTACACTTATTTCTCCTAGTGGGGGACGTGATGATTCTTCCACCTTGGCCTTCATTTTCTCATCTCTTTGGTCTCGTCCAAGGAAGTTCCTCAGTTTTCCTTGTCTAATGAGATTTTCTATCTGCTGCTTCAAGTCAAAACACTCGTCCATATCATGCCCATGGTCCCTGTGAAAGCGATAGTACTGGCTCCTATTACGCTTGTTGGGGTCTCCTTTCATTTTGTCCGGCCACTTCAAGGACGGATCATCCTTAATCTGCATAAGAACCTGCTCTAGCGGCACAGTCAGGGGCGTGTATTGCTGATTCCTCGCGGAGGAACTGGCCTTCTTACCATCCTTATCTTTCCTCTCGTCTACCCGAGCTTTCTTTGGACGAGGTCCTTGATCTGAATAACGATGGTGACCCACTTTCGAACGTTCCGCCCTTTTTCTTTTCTTGGATATGATAGCGTCCTCAGCGTTCATGAAATTCTGGGCCGAATGGACGAGATCGGCCATGGTTTGTGGTTCCTGCTCGTAGAGCTTATGAATAAACAAGTTGGAATTGACCCCATTGTGGAAAACGGCCAGTAATAACTTGTCATCCATTTCGTCCACCGTCAGGGCCTCCCTATTAAGCCGGGTGATAACGGATCGCAAACTCTCATTTTCCCCTTACTCTATGGTCAGTAGGCTAGAGGAGGAACGCTTGTGACGCTGTCCTCCAATGAAATTTTTGACAAACAACTTACTCAACTCTTCAAAGGATCCCACCGAGTTTGGGGGTATCTTACCGAACCACACTCGCGCCGGTCCCTTAAGTGTGGTGGGAAAAGCTCTGCACATAATCTCGTCTGGGACTCCTTGTAATTGCATGGTCATCTTGAAAGTTGCAATATGATCGCAAGGGTCGCGATTTCCATCATACGAGTCTAGAGAAGGCATTTTGAATTTTGGAGGTAGGGGTGACTGCTGATGGAAGCCGTGAAGGGGGAGTCCGTTCGGTGAACCATATCATCCACTGGGTTCGCTCGCCTCATGTTTTCCCTCATTTCATCCATGGCTTTTCTCATCTGGTCCATCTCTTTTTCCAAGTGTGGCACCCTTCTTGAAGCGGTACCCCTTGTTTGATCTTCGGACTCGACGTTTTCTCCTCCACCTTCCTGACTCGGTGCCCGTCTATCCGCGTGCCCATCTTGGCGCTTCCTCCTGAGGTTGATCTCCCTATTCAACTCCTGGTTTTGACGTGTCAGTTCCGCCATAGCGGTGGCCATGGATTGTATATGTTGAATGGAGGGCAATTGCACGACAGACGCTGACCTGTGATCGCGATGGGGGTTGCTAGAAGCATCCCTACTCTCCTGGTGGCCTGGGCTTGTAGTCCTTGATCTTGTTCGAACCATTCAGCCTTTTGTCTGGGAAAGGCTAATCGTTGAAAACAGAACAAATAATCGAACGAAAAGAACACTGTAATTCCCACAGACGGCGCCAACTGATGATGCGAAGAAAATCAGTAGGCTGGATGCTTCGGACTTGAAAGGACCACTTGCTCTCTCGATGGCCTGAAAAAGAAAGAAAAGAAATCAAAGGTGACCGGGGTCGCCGGCCAAGAACCCTCTGATGGCAAAGTTAGTTTTCTCTCTATATTTTTGGAGTTCCAACTTTTTGGGAGAAGTAAGAACGTACATTCTATGGGTCTGAATGGCTGTTTATATAGTGTCCTGGGGGCAGTTATTGAAATTTTAACCTCCCCCGGACTTCAGGAGGTCCGTGGTTCTTGGATAACTCCCACAACCACCTGACCGTTGCATTCTCTCACACAACGATCATTGGAGGTTATGTGTGTATTACGGAATGGTAAAATGTGCTTAATAGTTCCAAGTGTAAAAGCCTCATCCATGAGTCTTTACGTGGACGAGTCCTTTCGGGGTGGGCTGCGCGCATCCTTTGGACTAGGGGTGTAGCTTTGCTATCACCCAAGGACGGCCTTGCGCGTTAGCCATCTTGATGCTAACTCCTGGACGGCTGCCGAGGTGCAAACCGTCCAGGGACGGTCTGAGTGCCTTCATCCCTCATCAGTATATATTTATGAAATTGGATTTCATAAATATATGATGAATGACATAGAGGATTAAACCGGTACTCAAGGATTAAGATGTATAATTTACAAAGTGGCAATCTACATTCATGACTTTGTATTACAATGAATATTTATGAAGTGGTTGCATGTACAATAAAGTTTTGGGATATAATTTATAAATAAGGCCTACAGTGCGACTATATTTATATAGTAGTAACTTTGGACTTGTCAAAAGTTGATAGAAAAGTTCAAGGCTCATTAGAGCTAGTGTCTTATTGGTTCCTTTTGGTCCCACTCCAAGCCACACACTAAAACCCAATTGGAAAAGCCCAAAAGGCTAACCCAATTAGATAATCAGTTAGATACAAAGGGAGAAACATACAAAATTTCAAATATGTGTAGAGAATTGAATTTCCCTTCAACAGTCAAAATTTTAGCTTAATCCGAATTTTTTTTTTTTTAGAAACAGCTTAATCCGAATTTTGAGTAAAGAAATATGATCAAAATACTGAAACTAGTTTTGATCTGAAAAATCATCTTACTCTTATCCAAATCTCCTTTTTTTAAGAATTTTACCCCGTACGTTTTTTGCTTATTTTTTAAGCATTCCAGCCTTTATAAATAGGGACTGGGTCTCAAAATTCAGCACACTTTTTTACACTGAGTGGGGAGGCACGTTTTTACACTCCCAGATTACTCATATTTCTGACTCCCTTTTCTAATATTCTATTTCTTAAATCTAGGGTTTTTAGGTTTCACAGATAATTGCATAAATTTCTGTGAACCCTAAAACATCCTCCCAAGACGAAGAGTGCTCCATGCAAGAGGTTGTTCTCTATTACTCCCTTTCTTCCTATATTTTTTCTTTATGATCTAAAGTCACGATCAAAACCTCAATATGTTGGGCAGTCACATTTGGTGTTGATGTAACATATATTCCCAAGATGAAATTCATAGTCTCTTAATGGATATACAAAATATTCCCTTGAGATAAGTTTAATGGGTTTGGTTATTCAGTGTGTTAGGCCTAACTATTTTAGTAAGGAGTTACTAAAGTATATATTTATGAAATTGGATTTCATAAATATATGATGAATGACATAGAGGATTAAACCGGGTACTCAAGGATTAAGATGTAGTAATTTACAAAGTGGTAATCTACAATCATGACTTTGTATTACTACAAATATTTTATGAAGGGGTTGCATGAACAATAAAGTCTTGGGATATAATTTATAAATAAGACCTAGAGTGCAACTATATTTATATAGTGATATTAAATATAGTTAATGGTAACTTTGGACTTGTCAAGAGTTAATAGAAAAGCCCAAGGCCCATTGGAGCTAGAGTCTTATTTGTTCCCCTTTGGTCCCACTCCAAGCCACGCAAAGCCTAATTGGAATGGCCCAAAATGCTAGCCCAATTAGATATTCAGTTTAATAAAAGAGGAGAAACATACTGATTTTCGTGTGTGTGTTGAACAAGGAATAAAATGGTGCGTATGTAAGTGTAAGCCACTCTCTTATTCTCCTTTGGAAAACTGATTGAGAGACCACACATCTTGGGTATTAAGTGGAATTGGAGTGAAGATTAAAAGTGTTCCTAAGTATTTCTAATCTTTAGTTTTGAATTTCACCGCACCAAGGTACGCTCTCTTGTTCTTGAACTCTGAAATTTACATAGTACATGTTATCAATTATGAATGAAGTAGATTCGTTAATTTTCCGCAGCGTATGTTTTGTATGCGATACAAACATGTATTCTTCCAACACCTAACACCTTCCCATTCTATAACCTAGCCTCTTTATTTAGTGTCTTTGGATTGGTAGATCTATATCTTATCTTTGCTTTATATTTTGGGTAGATTGTAACTAGGACAAAAAGCCATGTTTTTGGTAGATTGTAACTAGGACCCAAAGCCATGTAATTTTCAAATTTTCAAATATGTATTCTTTTACTTAATCAATGAAAGGTAACATTTCAGTCATGTATTTTCCTCACCAATTACCCAAAAAGAGAGGTGCCTTGAAAAAACACCCAAATCACTTTTTTGATAGCACCCTAATTTTCCTTAATCTCTCACAATGGCGACTCCACTGGGGATGTCGGGGGCTACCTTTCTTTTGCATGGTCTTGCATGATATTGTTGTTTTTTGGTTTTTTTTTTTTAATATTTCTTCTATATTTGTTGAGATGTTGTATGATATTTTGTTGTATGTATTGTTTGTTAAAAGCTTTCCCTAACTGTCATAGTGTGTGTCATCCAAACAACAATGTATGCACCACTTTTCAACAACATGTGGTGGTAGGAACGATGGATCACCGGTCTTCATTATATTCGGGTACCCAGTGGTGAACTCAGCAACTCATAGCCCAAAGTCACTGGATCATTTCTTGTTGACCGTAAAGGATAAACCATGTCATTTGGACCAATGCAATGTTCACTACATTACAAGTTGGGAGGTGTAACGTCCTAGCTATGGGAAACAATGAAACAACAAACCTATCCCACAACGTAATGACTTAGAACCTAGTCCATGTTACAATTGCATTGCATGTTGTGTGTGTTTATTTTCCTTGGTTGGTTGATGCAGATGGTGACCTAGCTTTAATTGACCCAAGAGAGCCTGTTCTAGAGAGAGAGGGGGAAGAATTTGGTCAAGATCCGAAGGAAGGCTACAAAAAGGACCTAAGATCGACACTCAAGCCAGTAGCTCCAGTTCCAAGCTCATCACTCCCATCACAGCACTAAAGCCCATAAGCATAGAAGACACCCCGTTGCTGCAACATCACAATCCCATATCCAACCTACAAGATACTTCAAACCCAAATCAAATCACCTAACATCCGTAAAGGGGAGGGGGGGACACTTTAAACCCTAATCAAATTACCAAGCACCAACATACGAGGGGAGACACTTCAAACCCCAATCAAGTAACCTAATACCTACAAACGAGGGGAGACACTTCAAACCCCAAGATACCGATCCTAATGACCCAACAAAAATTGCCCATATTAGAATGGGGGGAAGACACTTCAAGCCCCCACATTTGGAGATAGACAACCCAAAGCCAAAGTCCATCGAGATTTCAACCCTTTGGATCACAAGTTCACCAAAAGTAAAGCCCATCAAGCCTAGGAAGGTTCAACCCTAATGAGTCAAGAAAGAATTGAAGATGTTCTCAGCTCCATCTGGGAAGGTCAAGAGAAGACAAATAAAGAGCTAGCCCTAATCTCTCGGATAGCCAACTCTGCATTACAAGTCAGCTTAGCCAATCAAGCTATGCTCTCTACCTTGTGCAAGGATAATTCACTAGAGCCCAAAGAGATCCCACATTTCCCATTTCTAAAGAAAAGAGCTAGGGATTCCCATGAGTTGTCTTTCCAACTATCCTCTCCAATCAACAAAACCATGTCAATAGACTCAATCCCTAAAGAGGTAGTGCCTTGCCACATCAGTAACGGTGCAGTCAGATCATCAACTATCAATTCTAGGCCTCGAAGAAAGTTCAATGAACTCCACATGCCTATGAGTCAATTGTTTGAAAGGCTCAAACTTGAAGGGCATCTTGGCCCACTTGAACCTCGACCTCCTCCAAGCCCACTATTTAAAGGTTACAAGTCACATGATTTCTACAAATGTCATCAAGAACCTGGCCATAAGACAGACAAATGTATCAATCTATGGCATGCCATTCAAAATCTGATTGACAAACAAGTCATTGCTCCGCCATCATCAACCAGTCATCCTAACTTTGTTTGAATTTCATTTTGTCTATTCAGTTTTATTGTTTATTTAGGATTTTCTTTCTAGTTGGTTATTTGCTCAATAAAGTCCATATTGTGTTTGATGCATTTGATTCATAATGCTGTTCATATGTACATAAAAAATTCAAAAATCAAAAAATATATCAATAAATAAAAAAAATTAAAAAAAAAAAGAGTTTTTGAAAAAAAAAAATTCAACTATGCACATTGGGCCCTCAAGTCATTTCAGTTCTTTTTTTTTTTTTTTTTTTTAAATTGCACTAGGTGCATTGGGCCTTCTTAGTAACCTTTTTCTAAAACTTTTTTTTTTCAAAGAGTCTAAGATTTTTCCAAAGCCTCCCTTTCAAAGATTCCAAATTTTTTTCAAAAACCCTTCTCAAGAGAATGTAAGAAGATCCATTTGATGAAACTTTTTCCAAATCATGATGATTAATTGTTCTACCAATCAATTTGTTCCAAAGAGAGATTTAACATCATTCAATCCATGTAAGGATTTTTGCTAAACATTCAAAATGTGATAAGACAAGGTCCTAAAAGGCAATCAAAGAAGTACATCATACATCCAAATTTCTCAAGCCACATGCACTCAATCCCAATCTCTATAGAATTTCTCACATTGTTGGAGCATTTATACTTTTATTCCAAGAATAATTTATTAAAAGAGTTTAAGTCGCGGTGCTTACAAGAAAGCATCACTAGGGATAGGAGGCTGCCTTCAATAATCCACATTATTCCTTGACACCTATTACAACAATTATCCATTGCTAGTCAACTTGAGCCTTTAAACAGTTAGCCTATTTTTCAATGAACCCACGAAAAACTTAATCCTTGAGTGGGAAAATTAAGTGTGCATGCTTAAATCTCAAAATGAGGAAGTGTTGACCTTGTGGTTTTAGCACCACTCCGTAAGGTCTTCAATGAAGATAATGAGACCAATTCAAAAGAAGTAAAGATGGAGAGTTCATCAAGTTTATGCATCACGTTTAGGAAAAAGAGTTCATCAAGGAAAATGGATAGTTCACTCCATCAAGCTAAGTAGGAAGGAAATCCATCAATGAGAGATGAGATTTTGAGAAAGCATCAAATTGTGAGAAAAAAGAGAAGGCCCTTAAGATAGAAAAGACTTCAACCAAAAAAAAAAGAAAAAAGAGAAGTGAATGCAAGAATTTTCAACAAGTTATGAGAGAATACTGATTCATCAAAAGACACAAGAGACATAAGATTCCATGAAAGATCATTCTAGTTGAGAAGGATGAGCAAAAATGAAGATTCATCAAAAGCAAAATTCAATCAAATTGAGGAAGATGAGGAAAAGAAAAAAGTAAGATACATTTCATCAAAGAAGTGTGTTCAATTAAGTAAAGAAAAATGAAAGTGCATTAGAAAGGATAATAAGGTATCAGGGAGAAATGCAAAATCATCCAAGAAAGATGAAAGTTTGTCAAATTGAAAGAACAAAAAAAAATGCAGTTGAGTGAAAGCCAATAAAATTCCAAAAAAAATTCAAAAAAAAAAAACAAAAAAGCTCACTAGGCTGAAAACCCGAAAGGGTGGTCTAGGCAAAAATTAGAGAGAGAGAGAGAGAGAGAGAGAGAGGGGGAAAAAAAAAAAGCCTACTAGGATGGAAACCCGAAAGGGTGATCTAGGCAAAAATTAGGGCAAAAACAAAAAAAACAAAAAAAAAACAAAAATGAGAGTGAGTGATAAAAATCAAGACAAAATGAAAGGAATCAATGATGAAGACTAATGAGAAGATGATGAACATGACAAGGATTTTAGCACAAGAGTCAATGATAGAAGGTATGGAAAAATTTTCCAATGCTTGAATTTAAATTATTGCATACTTAGGGAAATATTATAAGGGTTTTGAGCCTTTTATATCCTTCCTTTCAATAACCTAAACCCAACCTACATTACAACCTTTGAATAAAGCCCTCCTTGAAGTCTTGTTGATTGAAAGCATGCATTTAGCTTTGATAATATTTTCTCTTGGATTAAGAAGGAAAATTGCTCAAGATTATCAAGCCCCACTGGCTAATATCTTTAAAAGAAGAATTTCGCAAATTCTCAAGTGACTGAAATTTTTTTGGAAGTTCGAAACACTTACTTTGTTTCCTCCCAACAGAAAATAACTCTCAAGAGAACAAATTTCCAAATTCTCAAAAATTTTCAAATCTTCAAACTTAGGATTTGTCCCTTTCTTGCTTATTCCCAATATGTGTGATTCCTAAGCATTTCATTTCTTTGATTGTCTTTGAAGACTTAATCTAAAATTTTTCAAAATAGAGAAGCAAATTTGATTACATGTTTTTAATGATTTCAAATCCTTCTAGCCAATGAGTTCAAGTTAACAATTAAACATTATGATTGGTCAAAGAGGTTGTTCAAAGGATCACCTTTTGTTCATTTGAAAAAGATAAAATTTTAAAAAATCTCATTCTAAGTGAATTCCTTTTTTCATTTCAAACAAAAAAAAAAAAGAAAAAAAATCATTTCAAAAAATCATTTCAAAAAAAGAAGATTTTTGAAAACATCATTTTTCAATTCTCTTTTTCTCCAAACAACGTTTGGACTTGATCCTCTATGAAAGAGGTACGTAGGCAACATTTTCAAAGGCCTAGTCACAATCACGCAAAAAGAAACTTCATTTCAAAAAAGATTTTTCAAAACTTTTTTTTCTTAAACTACGTCTAGAGCTAATCCTCTACGAGAGAGGTACGTAGGCAACCTTTTTGAAGGCCTGGTCACAATCGCTCACAAAACATTTTTTTAAAGACTCAAAATCAAGACATTTCTTTGTGCGAATTTAGGCTAAGCATATGTTTTGTATTAAGCACTTCATCAATTTTTTGTGCAAGCATGTCTAAACTAGGGGCATTGGCCCAAAACTTTTTTATAATAACTGATTACTAACCAACTCATGAAAAGAGTCTTTTGCAGGAAGTGGACATAGATCTTGTTAGGATTTGTGCCCTTAAATCCTATTGTATGATACTATGTATGATATTATGTATGACATTGTGTATGACTTAATATTGTGATTAATAAAGTTGTTTTATTATTATTTAAAATAGTGGTAACATGTATATTGGGATATTATCATATAGTCCATGAGATGCATAGTATGTGATTTATGTGAAAAGTCACAGAAGATATAAGTCACAAGTTCTTTGTAAACTCATAATTTATAGTTCGTAGTCGGTGATGAAATTGGGCATTTCATCTATGAAGACTATAACGTATCAACTAAGATGATTTGTCTTGATCATGGAAGTGAAGACTTCTAGTTGATATGTTGATATGTTTTAAGAAGTTAAGACATATTGAACTGGACCGCTGTGAGATTTATTATTCTCCTAACGACTATCAAATGAATAATAAATTTCACGACTTCTATTTGCATGAACTCTTAATCCTGAGAGAATAATGGACTTGATCATGAGGTGTAGGTTGTTTTGATATATCAGGAGTGAGATCTAAAGTAATGGTCAAAACCTCAGTATGTTAGGCAGCCACATTTAGTGTTGATAGAACATATATTCTCAAGATGGAATTTATAGTTTCTTGATGGAGGTATAAAATATTCCCTTGAGATAAGTTTAATGGGTTCAGTTATTCAAAGAGTTAGATCTAACCACTTTAGCAAGAAATTACTAAAGTATATATTTATGAAATTGGATTTCATAAATATATAATGAATAACTTTAAAGGATTAAATCGGGTACTCAAGGATAAGATGTAGTAATTTTCAAAGTGACAGTCTATATTCATGACTTTATATTACTACGAATATTTTATGAAGGGGTTGCGTATATAATAAAGTCTTGGGATATAATTTATTAATAAGGCCTAGAGTGCAATTATATTTATATAGTGGTATTAAATATAATTAATAATAACTTTGGACTTGTCAAGAGTTGACGGAAAAGCCCAAGGCCCATTGGAGCTAATGTCTTATTGGTCCCTTTTGGTCCCACTCCAAGCCACACACTAAAGCCCAATTGGAAAGGCCCAATAGGCCAGCTCAATTAGATAATCAGTTAGTTATAAAGGGAGAAACATACATAATTTTTATTAGTGATATAAAAAACGGTGTGTATGTGAGAGTGAGACACACTTTCATTCTCTCTTTGAAAACTGATTGAGAGACCACACATCTTGGGCGTAAAGTGGAATTGGAGTGAAGATTAAAAGTATTCCCAAGTGCTTTTAATCTTTGTTTTGAATTTCTGCACACCAAGATACGTTATCTTGTTCTTAAATTCTGAAATTTACATAGTGCACGTTATAAATCATGAATGAAATAGATCCTTGTTTGTTGCTTCCGCTATGTGTTTTGTATGAGATACAGAACCAGATTTTTTCCAAAAGATCTATCATCTACTCAACAATCACCATCAAATTTCAGTTTAGATGTGCCAATCGGCACTCCAACAGAGCCCATTAGCCCATCATCCCAGCAGTCCTTGTTTTGCCCAGTTTTCTAATTTTGATCTTATTTTACTCAAATTTTGCTTTATTGAAGTCCCTACACAATAAAATTTTTCAAATTCACATTGATTGTTGAGCTAGGGGCATTCGGTCATGCCTTATCCATTTAAAAAATAATAATCTTTTCCTCAAATATCAAGGTTTTCAAAAGGTTGTGCATCCATCTACAAACTGGGGGCATTCGGCCATGCCTCATTCATTTTCAAAAAAAAAGGGGACCACCATCATCATCATATTTTCATAAAAAAAACCAAGGCTCCAAGCTTTCAAAAAAAAAATCATGCATTTATTTCCAAACTAGGGGCATTCAGTTCTACCTTGCGAGTACAAACTCCATCAGAATTGATCAAGATAAGTTTAAATTTGTACTACAAGACCTCATCAGGTGAATTCTAAACTTATCTCATTTAAAGTTTCCACATGTCCAAAAAATTCTTATGCAAAAAAGATTCCCATGACCAAAATCATAACCAAGAAATTCTCATGCTCAAAATCACTTGTCCAAAAAATTTCCATACAAAAAAAATTCCCATGACCAAAATCATAAACAAGAAATTCCCATGCCCAAAATCACATGTCCAAAAAAATTTCCATCACAACCAAAAAATTCTCATGACCAAAACCACATGTCAAAAAAAATTCTCATGATCAAAACCACATGTCCAAAAAAAAATTTCAAGACCAAAAGATCAATGCCCAACCAAAATTTTACCGCAATCAAATTTTTTTCACATACACAACTACCAAATTTTTCCCATAACCACACACAATCAAAAATTTCTACATGTCCAAAGTAACCATCAGAAAATTCTTACATGACCATGCTCAAAAAAATTCCCACATGTCCGAAATTATAAT
Source organism: Castanea sativa (assembly GCF_040712315.1). Classification (NCBI taxonomy): domain Eukaryota; kingdom Viridiplantae; phylum Streptophyta; class Magnoliopsida; order Fagales; family Fagaceae; genus Castanea; species Castanea sativa. Next base: position 5,121,865 of record NC_134020.1, on the reverse strand, counting down.
CACAAAATTTTCCATGATCTAGCATCACATATCCAACACAAATGTTTCCATAGCCAAAATCCCATGCCCATAAAATTTTTCCACATCCCCAAAATTTCTCTTACCCACAAATTTTACATACTCATTCCCTCAAAATTTTGACATGTTCATGAAATAAAATTTACACATGCCAACAAAATTTCCTGCATACATCAAGAATAAATTCGTCCAAGCTTACAACACAAAATTTTCAAAATATCAATGCCCTTCAAAATCTAAGCCAAAATTCATCCAACAACATCACAAATTACCAATATTGCCAAAGTTCCATCACTCACCAATATTGTCAAAGTTACACCATATCCAAAAAACACAACAATTCAAAAATGCTCCAAAGCCAAGAATACAACATGATCAATCATACAAAGCCCCACAAAAGAAATGTGTAAAGCAAATGATGAATTCTGTTAATATGCATGCTTTCTTTCCCTCCCTTTTGTATAAGCAATTGCAGGAATAATACATATTTGGAAGAAAAAAAAATAAAAGAATCTCAAGATATGCAAGAATAAGTCAGTTCACATTTTACACTTACCTTCTGACGCTTTACAGGGACATCCAACAAAATATCTGAGTCTCTAAGCAGGTCATGCATCAAAGATCCACTCTAACTACCAGCAGCAACTACAATTGCCTTACTGTACAAGATAGTTTTGGAGGTCTGGACACCTTCAACAATTTCTGCAACATCAGAATTACCAAAAGCTACCAAATCACAGCCATCCTGTTTTTTTTTTTGTTAAGTAGATCACTGCCATCTTTACGCATTGAATAAGATTACGCTGAGAAAATATTACTATTACATGGAAAGATATGAGTTAAGAATGAGAATATTATGAGCAGATATTAGGGGAAAATGAAGAGAAAAGAAAGGTGATATTACCAATGAGTGAGTTGTTGAGTTGTTGAACAATTGCAGCACCCAAAAGCTTCAATTAAGTCCCAATTCTTATGGGCAGGTTTCTTTGCTTCTTCTTCATCTAAAATTTAATCACAAAGAAAAAATACAGACAGTTAGAGAGAACAATGCATGGAGGAGAATTATGCTAGGGACCTAGAGGTTCCTAATGGGGATGGGTATGAATTGTAGGGGGTTGATGGGAATTGTAAGAAAATTAACTTAATTCGAGGTAGTCACCCTCCATAGAGAGAGAGAGAGAGAGATGCACTAATGCACTAAGAAGTTGGCTCACATGGCCTCATCTTATTCGTTTTATTATTCCCCATGTGCATTAATAATTCCAACATGTGCTAAATGTGATTAACATGCTTGGAATTGTAACCAACTAACTAACTAAATCTCAATACAACAATTATTATCCACATACTTATAGCATTCCTAACAAATTAGCTTAGGACTTTATTTTACTTCAAGGTTGGGAGTAAAAAAGATTTGAACCAGAAAAATTCCTGTGCAATGAGCTAATTCCGGCAACATGGACGCAAGATTTAATTCTCGCTGCAATATTACCTTGAGCCAAATTTTACTTTGTTTAAACAATAGTTGAAGCACATCAAATACACATCTCATCAACACAATTTGAGATACAAAGATGCAATTTATTAGAAAGAAGAAAATGATGAAGGAAAAGTCACATGTATTTTGTCTTAAGATGCAATTTTGTCTTAAGGCTCTTTACCAATCACTTCTTTTGATTGATAAGACTGCCTACCAATCACCTCGCCTAGACCCCATAAAAGTGGGATCTTTGTGCATTAGGTACAAGCAACTTTTCTTTTTCTGGTTCCACAAAGGTGGCTGGAAGCCACTAGTTACATAACAACAACAGCATAAGAAAATCAAGAAAGATAGTGTTTTGAAAATAAAATTGAAAAACAAAACATGCCAAAATTATATGAGAAAAGAATGAACCATAAATTTCATTCAACAACCACCAGGGTTCTAACACTACATGAAAGACATTACCAAAATCACATACCAAGTTCTGTAGTGAGTGCAATGCGATCCCTTGAGATCGCAAGTTCAGGTGACAATTCATTAGAGCGCAAAGTTTAAGGTACTCCATTGCTGTTGTTAAAAGCTCTTGACTTGCTAAATTTTCAGCATATTTTTCAACAAGCTTACACAAAGATGCTCTAAATCGCTTCTGCCTAGTTGCCAAGGCAAGGACAATAGTCTTTTCCATCAAATCCTAATCAAACGATTAAAAAAATAAATAAGTATTGTGGACAGAATATACAAGTCAAAATACACCTCTACAAGTACCAAATTAACCTGCAGAAGCTCAACATAGGATTTCCCTCCGTGCTCAGTTCTAAGACTCCTTGACCAAATCGTAAACAATGCACTAGAATGTCACAAAAAGAACTCTATCTTTACCAGGAGTAACAAAACTTACACTACAGAGAAGAGCAAGTGTTTCTTTCTAGAATTTCAGGGGCCTTGTACTTACAAGGCTCAAGAGATCATTGTTCACCATCGCGGAAACAACCTAAAAATATTACCCCCATGTATGAAAGAGACATTATAAATACATTGTTAATAATTGAATGATAAGATAAAAATATATTTATCTCCAATCATTTTACATAGCTTCAAATGTTCATCAAAGTAAAATGAGGCTATTTAAGATAAATAAACTACCTTTACGTAAGGTGATCGGATCTTAACAACAGTATCCCGTGTGCTCTCCCACAAGGATGCACCACCAACACGAGCAATAACTAAAGCATCAGCCATTTTATTTGCAGATATGCACTGTGCAACTGCCCCCTTGTAATCTCCAACAATTAAAGCACTTTGGGCAGCATCATCAAATCCTGGCACTCTTCAATTAGAAATTGCTTTGTTACTGAATTCCACACGTACAATAGGTACGCACAGGCCACATGAACAACAAGAACTTTGGCAGGAAGATTTTATTGTAGATTTATGTCCATATTCTCACAAGTAGGGAGTCATTAGCATGACAGAGCAAATAGTGAAGAACAAAGAACATGAGGAAGTTGATTGACATTATACCTGAGGCATTACTTCAGCTTTAACAACTGAAAAAAACATTGGCGAATATAGCAACTCTTTCCACCCATGTTAAGTCCAGTAGCAATCTGGAAATACTTTTTTTTTTTATAGGTAATAAAACTTTTATTCAAGAAAACTGGGCATCATGTTCACGATGGTGAACATTCTGATCAAGAAAAATTACAGCAGGTTCAGAGACTCAATACTCTCTGTCAGAATGCAAATTTGTGTCATTTGGAACAAAATTGCCTTGTAATGTAGTATCCAAAACCTGCTCAAAAGTAGCAAGCAGTAATTGATTCATCCAATTATTTGGTAAAGGTAACTAGCTATGTCAGCATAAATTACTAACTACAACCACCAAATCAAATTCACCCCCACCCTCACCCTTATCTCCCTAAATCACAGGTCCCGAAGGGCAAGTTCAGCTTGCCACCCAGAAGGTAGGCAGAAACTAGGAACCACGAAACATAATATCTCACTGTGTCTCCCCCAATTTAGAGAGAGAGAGAGAGAGAGAGTCGGGACTTGTTAATAAATATGCTTAAATATTGAAGAAAAATCACTTTCCAAAGCATGAGCTTGACTCATATAAACTAGAATGGAAGATTTGGAAAAATCAACCCCCATCTTCATGAGCTACTTTCCCCCAAAGGAAATGAGAACCATGGCTAGAAATATCAAATTTTCATTAAACTTAATTTTGACAAGAATAAGCATTTCATCAATATAATAAGTACCCCCATTTCTCCTACATATACATCTTTAGAGAGTTGGAATGTCAACGGGATTAACGTATCTCTTTTCTTTTCTTTTTCTTTTTATAAGTAGCATTAATGCCTCTCTTTGAATAGAATCTAAAAGATGATCTATATTTTGAAATCCCAATTCTACTCACACATCAAATAGAGAGAAATTGCTCAACAAAAATCATTATTGTAGCCCAGTAATACCTAGAGCCCCAAGATTAGATATAGAGAGACTGTCATCAGACAAGTTGAATAAGACTCAACAAATTTATACTAGAATGTAGTTCAAAGATCACAATACCATGAGTGAATAAAAATATATTATCATTGATAAAAATATAGTATCAATTCAACAGATTTTATGTAAAGTTTATATGATACCTGACTATAAAAATTGAATCAATTTTAAACACATACCGGGTGTTGACGAGCACGGGTATGTATCTGAACAGGTTCATCATCATACACAAAATCTGGACGAACATAATTCTGCAACAGATTAATTAAGACGATTTCACAAAAATCTAAAATCAATTTTAAGTTGCAGACATAGTGGAAAATTTTACTCCCCCAGTCCCTGAGTTTACACATGACAAGACATAAATTTTACTAAATACTTTTCCACCAAATCATCATTATGGGCTTCTTAATGTTACCCTTACTAACACATTGAAAACTGAAATTATATATGTGATAAATGGATAAGGGTTATGTGGGGAAATGCAGGACCAATTTTCTCGATATTTTGATAGTAAACAAGAATTCTGGAACATCCCAAAAGGGTTCCATCAAATACAATAAGAAACCAAATAGAAACCAATACAATAAGAATAAATTTAGAGCTAATAAAGAGGTCATACACTAAAATCATCCCTGTTTTCTTCTCCTCACTGGTTCCTTGACTGGGCTCACCTTGCCTAAAAAGAACACAAGCAAATACTAATATGCAAATCATTTAACTATGAAGAGATGTATATGTAATCGGTATTGAATCGAAGTATAGTACCATCTCCAGTCCCACAGTCAAAAGGATGTGTCCATGTCCGCTGCGGCCTTTGCGGCCAATCCTTAATGTGTGAAGCCTCTGGTGGAGGGGTGGGTATGAATCTCATCTCATCTCTACCATGCACAATGCTAGTGGTCGGTGGGGGAGACGTACGGGTGGTGAGCAATGGAGATGTAGTAAAGGATGTCGGTGGGTCCAAACACATCTCATCAAACTCATCTACTGGCTGACTTGCCTCCTCCATGGTGTGGTTGTGCACGGGTGTGTGACGCCGACCAGATTGACGGCCTCCTCCACGCCCTCAACGTCCACATGCTTGCCGACCACGACCTATAGCCAGTTCACTCGTGTTGCCCGTAGCGTATGCATCGTCCAAGGTCAACCGACCAATCTTTTCAACAGCTTTCAAGGCAGCAATATAGTTGGTGTAGATCTTGGAACCTGGTTCACACTTCGCCATAATCTTCAGCTATGATTCAACCTATCAGAAGTATACAAGAGTAATGTTAGTAGGTTGAACTAAACTATGCAAAGCAAGGTACTTTCGTAATAGAATAACCTTTGTAAACTTACCAAAGTGTCCCAATATGAGGTCTTTTTTGTAATATGGCGTAGAGTGCGGGAACAAAACCACACCATATACTCATCATTGTAGCTCATCTCCCCATGAAAGGGTGGTGCATTGACAATTGCGGCGTGCGCATCGCATCTAACAATTGCGGCGTGGCATGTACTTCAGCCTAGTTTCTATCTAGCTTGCCCTGGAGCATTATCTTATGAAGTTCAGTTGAAGTGTCGACATCGACCGGTATGCCTTGCTTCATCCCAAACTGTCGGAGAACACGTTCGGGGTGATGACCTTTAACCACCTAAAAATGTATAAGCGGCGCGATAGACCTCCATATGTGTTGGCTTGCCGTATAATATGCAAGTAGGGAACCTAACACAGACTTGTATGGCTCCCAGACAATTTGCAATGATCCAACAAATGCAAACAACCATATTAATAATATAATTAGAAAACAAAATGTGTAACGAATATGAACAATACATGCCAACAATGTTTAACTCCGAAATCAAAAATGTTTATTTATTCTAAAGCGAATTGTAAGTACAACAACTACATGCCAAAGCAGTCTCCAACAAAGGCACGATACCTGATTTTGCCATAGTGAAGCAAGTGACATACAATAGGCATGTAGGACGTGCATTGGATGTTCGATTGTGCACTTAGCCCCTTTCCATCTAGCAAACAACACAAACATAACCTTCATATTAGTTACTTACATAATTCCCATGCGAAAAAATTAATGCGGACATGTAAAACGGTAACTATCTAAGATCTTACATACCTAACAGCAAGTGGACCTGAAGGCAGTGCCTGGTGTGGATGCCTCATCACAGGACATATGTGTGGAAACCTCGCCCATGCCCACAACTGCACCAATAGTAGTGCACCGCCAATTTGCTTGGCTATCTTCTCAGATGCGTTACAAAGGTGTCTATCTAGCCAACTTAGTGCTGCACTACCCCAACTATAATTCTTTCCGTTGTTGATTGGATTGAAAAATTGCAAATACATAATTGAGAGTCGTTTGCCAGACTTGTCCATAAACAGCATACCAACCAACATCCCCAGTATGTAAAATCGAGCATACTCCTGCACAATCACGTCAATGGCGTTAGCCGAGAGAGGGTTGCTAAACTGCGACTCAAGCCAACACGCTTTTACCCTCGGCCCACACAGCATTGCGATGTTCTTACCAGCACCGACTTCTTTGTTCGACAGCATATGGCCTAGCAATTCAGCGCAGAGGTCACCCCAATCTTGCATATAGGTAAATCCCACCACCGGGAAGCCATCTACAGGTACCCTTATTATAACCTCCATGTCTTGTAGCGTGATAGTCATCTCACTGTGGGACAAGTGGAATGAATGTGTCTCCAGTCGCCATCTCTCCACCAACACCGTGATTAATGCATGGTCAAGGTCTATTTGGGACCTGAAGTAGCTACTCTAACCCCACATCTAGGATATAAGCGGCAATCCTTTGATCTAACCCACCTTCGGGTACACTTATAAATCGGTGACGACAAGTCAGTACACCTGGCACTTCCTGCAAATGAAGCAGCGTTGTATTAATAATAGCATTCACTAAGCACGTAATAAATATGCTTCAAACTTAAATGCCAATGCTAGGGACAAGTGCATAGTAAGAAAAATCTTTCTAAACTATGATTTTGGACAAGTGCATACCTCACCTGCCGAAGGAGCATCCTAAAGCGAACTTGAACGATCACAGGCTGGCTCGTCAAGAAAGAACTCACAGAAGGTCCCGCTCCATGTGGGTCTATATCTGGCATAAATTAAAGGTGATTAATGGCCCATTGTACTTAAAAGAAATCAAATACAACAATATGCATCCTAGAAGCCAACCCAAATACAGGATAAACATGGAAACCAAAAGGATTGAAAGGAGATACTGATGCATATCTAAAATTTTAAAATCTCAACAAATTTTCCAAATTATAAAATTTTTTCTAAATATGCAAAACTGGCAACTCCCTCACTTCCCCTAGCAGTGGACAATGAATTTTGCCAACAAAATTTCTCTCAACAAACAAATTAGAGCTGTTAGGATTAGTGCCCTTAAATCCTATTGTATGATGTTATGTATGATATTATGTATGGCATTATGTATGACTTAATATTGTGATTGATAAAGTTATTTTATTATTATCTAAAATAATGGTAACATGAATATGGGACATTATCATATAGTCCATGAGATGCATTGTATGTGATTTATGTGAAAAGTCACAGAAGATGTAAATCACAAGTTCTTTATAAATTCAGAATTTATAGTTCGTAGTCGGTGATGAAATTGGGCATTTCATCTGCGAAGACTATAACGTATCAACTAAGATGATTTGTCTTGATCATGGAAGTGGAGACTTCTAGTTGATATGTTGATATGTTTTAAGAGTTAAGACATATTGAACAGGACCGTTGTGAGATTTATTATTCTCCTAACGACTATCAAATGAATAACAAATCTCACGACTTCAATTTGCATGAACTCTTAATCTTGAGAGAATAATGAACCTGATCATGAGGTGTTGGTTGCTTTGATATATCAGGAGTGAGATATAAAGTGACAGTCAAAACCTCAGTATGTTAGGCAGTCACATTTAGTGTTGATAGAACATATATTCTCAAGATGGAATTCATAGTCTCTTGATGGAGATATAAAATATTCCCTTGAGATAAGTTTAATGGGTTCAATTATTCAGAGAGTTAGGCCTAACCACTTTAGTAAGAAATTACTAAAGTATATATTTATGAAATTGGATTTCATAAATATATAATGAATAACTTTAAAGAATTAAACCGGGTACTCAAGGATAATATGTAATAATTTACAAAGTGGTAGTCTACATTTATGACTTTGTGTTACTACGAATATTTTATGAAGGGGTTGCATGTATAATAAAGTCTTGGGATATAATTTATTAATAAGGCCTAGAGTGCAATTATATTTATATAGTGGTATTAAATATAATTAATGGTAACTTTGGACTTGTCAAGAGTTGACGGAAAAGCCCAAGGCCCATTGGAGCTAGTGTCTTATTGGTCCCTTTTGGTCCCACTCCAAGCCACACACTAAAACCCAATTGGAAAGGCCCAATAGGCCAGCCCAATTAGATAATCAGTTAGTTATAAAGGAAGAAACATACAGAATTTTTATAAGTGAAATAAAAAAAAAACAGTGTGTGAGAGAGTGTGAGACACACTTTCATTCTCCCTTTGAAAACTAATTGAGAGACCACACATCTGAAGGAAAAATTCTGGTTTTGCATCTCATGCAAAACCCATAGCGGAAGCAACGAACAAGGATCTATTTCATTCATGATTGATAACATGCACTACATAAATTTCAGAATTTAAGAACAAGAAAGCGTACCTTGGTGTGGAGAAATTCAAAACCAAGATTAGAAGCACTTGGAAACACTTTTAATCTTCACTCCAATTCCACTTTTCGCCCAAGATGTGTGGTCTCTCAATCAGTTTTTCAAAGGGAGAATGAAAGTGTGTCTCACACTCTCTCACACACCGTGTCTTTTTCTTTTCTAATCTCTTCTAATAAAAATTCTGTATGTTTCTCCCTTTATAACTAACTGATTATCTAATTGGGCTGGCCTATTGGGCCTTTCCAATTGGGCTTTAGTGTGTGGCTTGGAGTGGGACCAAAAGGGACCAATAAGACACTAGCTCCAATGGGCCTTGGGCTTTTCCGTCAACTCTTGACAAGTCCAAAGTTACCATTAATTATATTTAATACCACTATATAAATATAATTGCACTCTAGACCTTATTAATAAATTATATCCCAAGACTTTATTATACACGTAACCCCTTCATAAAATATTCGTAGTAACACAAAGTCATAAATGTAAACTGCCACTTTGTAAATTACTACATCTTATCCTTGAGTACCCGGTTTAATTTTTTAAAGTTATTCATTATATATTTTTGAAATCCAATTTCATAAATATATACTTTAGTAATTTCTTACTAAAGTGGTTAGGCCTAACTCTCTGAATAACTGAACCCATTAAACTTATCTCAAGGGAATATTTTATATCTCCATCAAGAGACTATAAATTCCATCTTGAGAATATATGTTCCATCAACACTAAATGTGGCTGCCCAACATACTGAGTTTTTGACCATAACTTTAGATCTCACTCCTGATACATCAAAGCAACCTACACTTCATGATCATGCCCATTATTCTCTCAGGATTAAGAGTTCATGCAAATAGAAGTCGTGAGATTTATTACTCATTTGACAGTCGTTAGGAGAATAATAAATCTCACAGTGGTCCTGTTCAATATGTTTTAACTCTTAAAACATATCAACATATCAACTAGAAGTTTCCACTTCCATGATCAAGACAAATCATCTTAGTTGACACGTTATAGTCTTCGCAGATGAAATGCCCAATTTCATCACCGACTACGAACTATAAATTCTGAGTTTACAAAGAACTTGTGATTTACATCTTCTATGACTTTTCACATAAATCACATACAATGCATCTCATGGACTATATGATAATGTCCCATATTCATGTTACCATTATTTTAGATAATAATAAAATAACTTTGTCAATCACAATATTAAGTCATACATCATGTCATACATAATGTCATACATAATATCATACATAGCATCATACAATAGGATTTAAGGGCACTAATCCTAACAATCTCCCACTTGCCCTAAAGACTACTGTGTACTAATCTAACTCCCATTCCTTCCAAATGTGACTCGAAAGCCCTTTGAGACAAGGCTTTGGTAAATGGATCTACTAGATTATTTGCACTTTCAATCTTTGCTACCACAACATCTCCACGAGCAACAATGTCTCGAATGATGTGGTACTTCCTCTCAATGTGCTTTCCTTTCTTGTGATTCCTTGGATCTTTGGATTGTGCAACCGCTCCACTATTGTCACAAAACAATATGATGGAAACTTGCTCCATTCTCACAACACCAAGATCAGAAAGGAATTTCTTGAGCCAAACAGCCTCCTTTGCTGCTTCACAAGCAGCAACGTACTCGGCTTCCATGGTGGAGTCCGCAATACAAGATTGCTTAACGCTCCTCCAACTTATGGCTCCACCTCCCAAGGTGAAAACACATCCTGAAGTGGATTTTCTGAAATCTAGATCTGATTGAAAATCTGAATCTGTATAGTCAATGGGAATCAAATCCTCACTATGGTAAACAAGCATATAATCTCTCGTTCTCCTAAGGTACTTGAGAATATGCTTTACAGCTTGCCAATGTTTTGGTCCTGGATTTGATTGATATCGGCTGACCATGCCAACTGAATAACAAATATCTGGTCTAGTACAAAGCATGGCATACATGAGACTTCCCACTGCAGAAGCATAGGGAACTTGTCTCATCATATTTTCTTCCTCTTGAGTCTTAGGCATTTGGTCATCAGACAGAGGAACTCCATGTCTAAAAGGAAGCAATCCTTTCTTGGAGTTTTGCATGTTAAACCGTTCTAGAACCTTATTTATATATCCAGCTTGTGATAAGCCTAACATCTTATTCTTGCAATCTCGCCAAAGCTTGATCCCTAGAATAAAGTTAGCCTCACCCAAGTCCTTCATATCAAATTGGCTTGACAACCAAACTTTAACCGATGACATTACCCCTACATCATTCCCAATGAGTAGAATATCATCAACATAAAGCACTAGGAACATTACTACTTTGTCTCGATGTCTTTTGTACACACATGGTTCATCAAGATTTTGTTCAAAACCAAATGACTTGATTGCTTGATCAAATCTAATGTTCCATGACCTAGATGCTTGTTTAAGTCCATAAATGGACCTATTCAACTTGCATACCATATGCTCTTGGTTCTTCGCTATGAAACCTTCTGGTTGCAACATGTATATTTCTTCTTCAAGATTGCCATTAAGAAATGCAGTCTTGACATTCATTTGCCAAATCTCATAATCATCATGAGCAGCAATGGATAAGAGAATTCTGATAGATTTAAGCATGGCTACTGGCGAAAAAGTTTCATCATAATCAATACCTTCTTTTTGTGTATACCCTTTCACCACTAGCCTTACTTTAAAGGTTTCAACATTTCCATCTATCCCTCTCTTTCTCTTGTAAACCCATTTGCAACCAACATGTTTAATGCCGTTAGGCGCCTTTACAAGATCCCATACATGATTGGAATACATAGAATCCAATTCAGATTTCATAGCTTGGACCCAATGATGTGCATCTATATCACTCATAGCTTCATCATAAGTGTAAGGATCCGATTCAGCCTCTTCTGAGATAGCCTCATAAGTTTCTCCCAAACTTATGAATCTTATAGGAGGCCGAACAATTCTCCCACTACGACGAGGCACCTGTGTACTAGACATCTCATGAGTAGTATCTTGTGGTGTATCTAATACAGTCACATCATCCCTAGTTTCATCCATTAGTTGTTCAACTATCGGTTCATTCATTTCAGCCAAGACAACTCTACTTCTAGGAGTAAAATTATTCATATAGTCATTTTCCAAGAATTTGGCATTTTTGCTAACAAACACTCTATTATCCTTATGACTATAGAATAAACCTCCAACTGTTCCTTTTGGATACCCTACAAAAAATACCACTTTTGTTTTAGACTGTAACTTGTTAGACTTTCCTTTCAACACATGTGCTGGACAACCCCAAATGTGGAGATGTCTTATACTAGGCTTTCGCCCATTCCACAACTCTACAGGTGTTTTAGGAATAGACTTCGAAGGTACTAAATTCAGAAGATACATTGCAGTATTTAAGGCATATCCCCAAAAAGAAATTGGTAGAGTCGAATAACTCAAAATGGACCTAACCATATCTAAAAGAGTCCTATTCCTTCTTTCTGCTACACCATTTTATTGTGGAGTTCCAGGTGCAGTCAACTGGGATATAATCCCATTTTCAGTCAAGTAATCCTTAAAATCACCAAGAAGGTATTCGCCACCTCGATCAGATCGAATGGCCTTTATGTGTTTACCCAATTGATTTTCAACTTCAGCCCTAAACTCTTTGAACTTTTCAAAGGCTTCGGACTTCCGTTTCATTAGGTACACATAACCAAATCTAGAGTAATCATCAGTGAAAGTAATGAAATACTCATAGCCACCTCTTGCTTGGATTGACATAGGACCACATACATCTGAATGTACTAGTTCTAGCAAATCTTGGGCTCTTCTACCCTTTGCATTAAAATGTCGTTTGGTCATCTTACCTTCCAAACAAGATTCGCAAACTGGAAAACCATCAAAGTCCATGGGCTGTAAAAGTCCATCTTTGATTAGTCTTTGAATCCTACTTGAATTGATATGACCTAAACGCAAGTGCCATAGATATGCATCACTAGTAGAAGGAAACTTTCTCTTTATTAATTTTACATGAGAGTTACTATCTAATTCAGAATTGTATAATTCATGCTTATCAGGAGTTAAAATATAAAGACCATCCACAATATTGCCAGAACAGATAAACACTTTATCCTTCTTTATTACAACATTGTCTTTCAGGATAACACAATATCCATGTTTACCTAAGTAAGTTGCAGAAATTAAATTCCTACGAACATTAGGTACATACAAACAGTCTTCCAATATTAAAACTCTAGACTTAAAACACAAATTAAACACTCCAACAGCTTCAACCAGAATCTTGCTCCCATCAGCCAAAGTAAGAAATAGTTCTCCCTCATTCAACTTTCTGGTCTCCTGGAATCCCTGCAAAGAATTGCATATATGATTAGTACAACCTGAATCCACACACCAGGAATCTGTTGGATTCTGTACCAAACATATTTCAAGAAGAAATGAACTTTTCATACCCTTATTCTTGGCAGCCTTGAATGTTGGACAATTCCTCTTCCAATGTCCTTTCTCACCACAATGAAAACACTTTCCTTTGGTTTTCTTTCCTTTGTTGGCAACCCCTAATGCAATTTATTTACCATCTTTCTTAGCGAAGTCCTTCTTCTTCTTCTTCTTCTTCTTACCCTTGCCTTTCGACTTAGGTTGAGAAGTAGAAGCTTTACCCACATTGGCCTCAACACTAGAAGTACCAAGGATGCCTTCCGTCGTCACTAACTCATTCATTAATTCAGACAAGGAATAAATCTTTTTGTTCATATTATAATTGAGTCTGAATTCCTTGAATGATTCTGGTAGTGACTGGAGTATCATATCCACTTGGGATTCTCCATCAATGTCGGCACCTAAAACTTCTAATGTGTTCAGATTAGCAATCATCCTAAGACAATGCTCTCTCACTGAACTTCCTGCAGCCATTTTGGTATTATAAATTTGCCTCATGGTTTCTTGCCTTGCAGAACGGCCTTGCTCACCAAACATCTCCTTCAGACTATGCATTATGTCCGATGCAAGTTCTACATCCTGCATTTGATGCTGTAGAACATTTGAGATAGATGTTAGGATGTAGCACTTAGCCATCTCATTAGATTTCTACCAACGATCATATCGTTGTTTTTCCTCAAGAGGAGCATCTAATGAAGGAAAGTTAGGACATGGTTGAGTAAGCACATATTTGTGCTCTTCAGCAGTAAGAACAATTTCCAAATTTCTTTTCCAATCAACATAATTGGATCCAGTCAGTTTGTTTTGGTTAAGGATAGAAACAAGTGGGCTAAATGATGCCATGACAAAATCTGAAAATAATAAACATGAATATAATAAGTAAATTGGACATTACCAATTTAGCATAAAAGCATATATTATGGAACCTTAATAAAACCATAAAATAATATATGCAACGACAACCCAATCTCATATTCAATATCCCTCAGCATAGAGTGAACATAAAATAATATGATTGATTGAGAACTATTCTCATTATTAGTGCTATCATGATAACTCTTATCAAGCACTAATAATATGTCGTTTTACATTTAGCCTCTAAGTAATAATAGTAAGAACTCAGCCTAGAGGATACTATAATACTTAGTCTAGTGTATAGCATTGTCTTGAATTATGTGTAACCACATTTCATCCATTTAACAGGCTTATTTTGTAGTACCATGATAGAACACCCTCCGCATGGAATGCAAAGCTTGAAGCTAAGACAAGGTGTTTATCAAACCAGTATAAACCAAGAAATTCAATCTTGTAGGACCATGAGATAAATACTCTCCGCATGGAATGCTAAGCTCGAGGCAAAGACAAAGTATATATTTCACACTACTATGAACCAACAATGGAAGCCGTGAGATCCAACCCTTGAATCTCTCTCCCACTAGATATTTTAAATAAAGGTTTTTAAAGTCAAGAACTATAATAATGCTAGACACGTTAAAAAAATAATCCTAATCTAATTAGGAATAAATTTCATTAAACTAGCTTTAACATATATAAATATATATAACGTAATAAAAATCCTTATTATATATAAAAATTCATATTATATTATATATAATATAATATACAAATTAATATATATAATATATAATTATTACATTATATATATTATATAATATAAAATAATATACCTACATGTACTTTACATATATATATATATATATATATATAAAATAAAACTTATGGCCATCAACAATTTGCACACAAAGCCATTCATCCGTGGGCCATAATATATAAGCAAGACAAAAGAAACTTTGAAAAAGTCAAGTCATGCACTCCATGCAATTGGATTAAGTCCAAGCCATGCAAGAATAGACCAAATCATGAAACAAAGTCTAAGCCATGCATGAAAACACCATTTATGTATAACACATAAAGTTATATTATGTATCTTTCATTGACCAAGTCAAACGGTGCAAGGAATAGACCAAGAGATGCAAGGAAAATACTACTCATATCCATACGGATTCACCTTTTCTAAGACATGCAAAATGGTCAAACGGTGAAAAGAGAATTCAAACCATGCAATAACTGAAGCAGTTTTTTTTTTTTTAACAGTTACTTCATCAATTAATAACTACATGGCAATCCGTACATCAACTATGAAATAACAATCAATGCATCAACACTCAATTGTATTCATATCCAAGCACTTTTCTACAAGACACGGCTTCACACAAAAACAATATATCCTTGTGAAGAAACGGATATGTATATACAAGTGATGCAATTCTCTTCATTATATTCATATGATGCAGAAAATTAAAAACACAAAGACAACGGTTTTTCTTAAATTCTAAAATTTAATCACATATTATACAATCATGATATGAAAACCTGGCTCTGATACCAATTGAAGGAAAAATTCTGGTTTTGCATCTCATGCAAAACCCACAGCGGAAGCAACGAACAAGGATCTATTTCATTCATGATTGATAACGTGCACTACATAAATTTCAGAATTTAAAAACAAGATAGCGTACCTTGGTGTGGAGAAATTCAAAACCAAGATTAGAAGCACTTGGGAACACTTTTAATCTTCACTCCAATTCCACTTTTCGTCCAAGATGTGTGGTCTCTCAATCAGTTTTTCAAAGGGAGAATGAAAGTGTGTCTCACACTCTCTCACACACCGTGTCTTTTTCTTTTCTAATCTCTTCTAATAAAATTTCTGCATGTTTCTCCCTTTATAACTAACTGATTATCTAATTGGGCCTTTCCAATTGGGCTTTAGTGTGTGGCTTGGAGTGGGACCAAAAGGGACCAATAAGACACTAGCTCCAATGGGCCTTGGGCTTTTTCGTCAACTCTTGACAAGTCCAAAGTTACCATTAATTATATTTAATACCACTATATAAATATAATTGTACTCTAGACCTTATTAATAAATTATATCCCAAGACTTTATTATACACGTAACCCCTTCATAAAATATTCGTAGTAACACAAAGTCATAAATGTAGACTGCCACTTTGTAAATTACTACATCTTATCCTTGAGTACCCGGTTTAATTTTTTAAAGTTATTCATTATATATTTATGAAATCCAATTTCATAAATATATACTTTAGTAATTTCTTACTAAAGTGGTTAGGTCTAACTCTCTGAATAACTGAACCCATTAAACTTATCTCAAGGGAATATTTTATATCTCCATCAAGAGACTATGAATTCTATCTTGAGAATATATGTTCCATCAACACTAAATGTGGCTGCCCAACATACTGAGGTTTTGACCATAACTTTAGATTTCACTCCTGATACATCAAAGCAACCTACACTTCATGATCAGGTCCATTATTCTCTCCGGATTAAGAGTTCATGCAAATAGAAGTCGTGAGATTTATTACTCATTTGACAGTCGTTAGGAGAATAATAAATCTCACAGTGGTCCTGTTCAATATGTTTTAACTCTTAAAACATATCAACATATCAACTAGAAGTTTCCACTTCCATGATCAAGACAAATCATCTTAGTTGACACGTTATAGTCTTCGCAGATGAAATGCCCAATTTCATCACCGACTACGAACTATAAATTCTGAGTTTACAAAGAACTTGTGATTTACATCTTCTGTGACTTTTCACATAAATCACATACAATGCATCTCATGGACTATATAATAATGTCCCATATTCATGTTACCATTATTTTAGATAATAATAAAATAACTTTATTAATCACAATATTAAGTCATACATCATGTCATACATAATGTCATACATAATATCATACATAGCATCATACAATAGGATTTAAGGGCACTAATCCTAACAACATCTTGGGCGTAAAGTGGAATTGGAGTGAAGATTAAAAGTGTTCCCAAGTGCTTCTAATCTTTGTTTTGAATTTTCCCACGCCAAGGTATGCCATCTCGTTCTTAATTTCTGAAATTTACATAGTGCACGTTATCAATCATAAATGAAATAGATCATTATTTGTTGCTTCCGCTATGTGTTTTGTATAAGATACAAAACCAGAATTTTTCCTTCAATTGGTATCAGAGCTAGGTTTTCATATCATGATTGTATAGCGTGTAATTGAATTTAGAATTTAAGAAACTATTATCTTTGTGTTTTCAAATTTCTGCATAAAGATATTGTTCCATAAATCTTGTGTGCATTGATAAATATATGTGATATATTGTTCTACATGTGCACGGATTGGTCATTGATTCAATAACCATTAATGGAAAACTTAGTTTGTAATATATATTGCAAGTGAGATTACTGTGTCTTCGTGATGGCCATTGATAGATTGCCATGATTCTATACGGATTGCATTGTTTTATGGTGGTTATTGATGGTTCAAATAACTATTTTGTAACTACCATATTTGTGAATCATCAATGCACGGCTTGGACTTCATGCATTGTTTGCATGGCTTGGACGTAGTTTCATGGAATTGATGCATGGCTTGCATGGAATAAAGGATTGCATTTGTTAGTCATCTTGCATGTGTTATACAGATGGGTTCTTGGATTATTTGCATGGCTTGGCCATTTTATTTGCCTTGAAAAAGTGAATCCGTAAGGATTCAAACATTCTGACAATTATATATATATATATATATATATATATATATATATATATATATATATAATATAATATAATAATCATATATTGTATATATTGTATTATATATATTATAATATAATATAGTTTTATAATATATGAGTTTATATTACGTTATATATATATATATATATTTATATATTAATGCTAGGATTATGAAATTTATTCCTAATTAGATTAGGATTATATTTTCAACATGTCTAGCATTATTATGGTTCTTGACCTTAAAAACTTTTAATTTAAAATATCTAGTGGGAGAGAGATACAAGGGTTGGATCTCACGGCCTTCATTGTTGGTTCATAGTAGTGTGAAATAGATACTTTGTCTTTGCCTCGAGCTTAACATTCCATGCGGAGAGTATTTATTTCATGGTCCTACAAGATTGAATTTCCTGGTTTATAGTGGTTTGATAAACACCTTGTCTTAGCTTCGAGCTTTGCATTCCATGCGGAGGGTGTTTTATCATGGTACTACAAAATAAGCCTGTTAAAGGGATGAAATGTGGTTACACATGATTCTAGACAATGGTATACACTAGACTAAGTATTATAGTATCCTCTATGCTGAGTTCTTACAATTATTACTTAGAGGCTAAATGTAAAACGGCATATTATTAGTGTTTGATAAGAGTTATCATGATAGCACTAATAATGAGAATAGTTCTCAATCAATCATAGTATTTTATGTTCACTCTATGCTGAGGGATAATGAATATGAGATTGGGTTGTCGTTGCATATATTATTTTATGGTTTTATTAAGGTTCCATATTATATACTTATATGCTAAATTGATAATATCCAGTTTACTTATTATATTCATGTTTATTATTTTCAGATTTTATCATGGCATCATTTAGCCCACTTGTTTTTATTCTTAACCAAAACAAAATGACTGGATCCAACTATATTGACTGGAAAAGAAATTTGGACATTGTTCTTACTGCTGAAGAGCACAAGTATATGCTTACTTAACCATGTCCTACCTTTCCTTCATTAGATGCTCCTCTTGAGGAAAAACAGCGATATGATCGTTGGCAGAAATCTAATGAGATGGCCAAGTGCTATATCCTAGCATCTATCTCATATGTTCTACAGCATCAAATACAAGATGTAGAACTTGCTTCGGACATAATGTATAGTCTGAAGGAGATGTTTGGTGAGCAAGGCCGTTCTGCAAGGCAAGAAACCATGAGGCAAATTTATAATACCAAAATGGTTGCAGGAAGTTTAGTGAGGGAGCATTGTCTTAGGTTGATTGCTAATCTGAACACATTAGAAGTTTTAGGTGCCGACATTGATGGAGAATCCCAAGTGGATATGATACTCCAGTCACTACCAGAATCATTCAAGGAATTCAGACTCAATTATAATATGAACAAAAAGATTTATTCTTTGTCTGAATTAATGAATGAGTTAGTGGCGGCGGAAGGCATCCTTGGTACTTCTAGTGTTGAAGCCAATGTTGGTGAAGCTTCTACTTCTCAACCTAAGTCGAAAGGCAAGGGTAAGAAGAAGAAGAAGAAGAGAAAGAAGAAGAAGGACTTCACTAAGAAAGATGGTAAACAAATTGCCTTAGGGGTTGCCAACAAAGGAAAGAAAACCAAAGGAAAGTGTTTCCATTGTGGTGAGAAAGGGCATTGGAAGAGGAATTGTCCAACATTCAAGGCTACCAAGAATAAGGGTATGAAAAGTTCATTTCTTCTTGAAATATGTTTAGTACAGAATCCAACAGATTCCTGGTGTGTGGATTCAGGTTGTACTAATCATATCTGCAATTCTTTGCAGGGATTCCAAGAGGCCAGAAAGTTGAATGAGGGAGAACTATTTCTTACTTTGGCTGATGGGAGCAAGATTCCGGTTGAAGCTGTTGGAGTGTTTAATTTGTGTTTTAAGTCTAGAGTTTTAATATTGGAAGACTATTTGTATGTACCTAATGTTCGTAGGAATTTAATTTCTGCAACTTACTTAGGTAAACATGGATATTGTGTTATCCTGAAAGACAATGTTGTAATAAAGAAGGATAAAGTGTTTATCTGTTCTGGCAATATTGTGGATGGTCTTTATATTTTAACTCCTGATAAACATGAATTATACAATTCTGAATTAGATAGTAGCTCTCACGTGAAATCATTAAAGGTAAAGTTTCCTTCTACTAGTGATGCATATCTATGGCACTTGCGTTTAAGTCATATTAATTCAAGTAGGATTCAAAGACTAATCAAAGATGGACTTTTACAGCCCATGGACTTTGATGGTTTTCCAGTTTGCGAATCTTGTTTGGAAGGTAAAATGACCAAACGGCCTTTTAATGCAAAGAGTAGAAAAGCCCAAGATTTGCTAGAACTAGTACATTCAGATGTATGTGGTCCTATGTTAATCCAAGCAAGAGGTGGCTATGAGTATTTCATTACTTTCACTGATGATTACTCTAGATTTGGTTATGTGTACCTAATGAAACGGAAGTCCGAAGCCTTTGAAAAGTTCAAAGAGTTTAGGGCTGAAGTTGAGAATCAATTGGGTAAACACATAAAGGTCATTCGATCTAATCAAGGCGGCGAATACCTTCTTGGTGATTTTAAGGATTACTTGACTGAAAATTGGATTATATCCCAATTGACTGCACCTGGAACTCTACAACAAAATGGTGTAGCAGAAAGAAGGAATAGGACTCTTTTAGATATGGTTAGGTCCATGTTGAGTTATTCGACTCTATCAATTTCTTTTTGGGGATATGCCTTAAATACTGCAATGTATCTTCTAAATTTAGTACCTTCGAAATCTATTCCTAAAACACCTGTAGAGTTGTGGAATGGGCCTAAGCCTAGTATGAGACATCTCCACATTTGGGGTTGTCCAGCACATGTGTTGAAAGGAAAGTCTGACAAGTTACAGTCTAAAACAGAAGTGGTATTTTTTGTAGGGTATCCAAAAGGAACAGTTGGAGGTTTATTCTGTGGTCATAAGGATAATAAAGTGTTTGTTAGCACAAATGCCAAATTCTTGGAAAATGACTATATGAATAATTTTACTCCGAGAAGTAGAGTTGTCTTGGCTGAAATGAATGAACTTGTAGTTGAACAACCAATGGATGAAACTAGGGATAATGTGACTGTATTAGATACACCACAAGATACTACTCATGAGATGTCTAGTACACAGGTGCCTCGTCGTAGTGGGAGAATTGTTCGGTCTCCTATAACATTCATAGGTTTGGGAGAAACTTATGAGGCTATCTCAGAAGAGGCTGAATCGGATCCTTACACTTATGATGAAGCAATGAATGATATAGATGCACATCATTGGGTCCAAGCTATGAAATCTGAATTGGATTCTATGGATTCCAATCATGTATGAGATCTTGTAAAGGCACCTAACGGCATTAAACCTGTTGGTTGCAAATGGGTTTACAAGAGAAAGAGAGGGATAGATGGAAAGGTTGAAACCTTTAAAGCAAGACTAGTGGTGAAAGGGTATACACAAAAAGAAGGTATTGATTATGATGAAACTTTTTCACCAGTAGCCATGCTTAAATCTATCAAAATTCTCTTATCCATTGCTGCTCATTATGATTATGAGATTTGGCAAATGGATGTCAAGACTACATTTCTTAATGGCAATCTTGAAGAAGAAATATACATGTTGCAACCAGAAGGTTTCATAGCAAAGAACCAAAAGCATATGGTATGCAAGTTGAATAGGTCCATTTATGGACTTAAACAAGCATCTAGGTCATGGAACATCAGATTTGATCAAGCAATCAAGTCATTTGGTTTTGAACAATATCTTGATAAACCATGTGTGTACAAAAGACATCGAGACAAAGTAGTAATGTTCCTAGTGCTTTTATGTTGATGATATTCTACTCATTGGGAATGATGTAGGGGTAATGTCATCGGTTAAAGTTTGGTTGTCAAGCCAATTTGATATAAAGGACTTGGGTGAGGCTAACTTTATTCTAGGGATCAAGCTTTGGCGAGATCGCAAGAATAAGATGTTAGGCTTATCACAAGCTGGATATATAGATAAGGTCCTAAAACGGTTTTGCATGCAAAACTCCATGAAAGGATTGCTTCCTTTTAGACATGGAGTTCCTCTGTCTGATGACCAAAGGCCTAAGACTCAAGAGGAAGAAAATATGATGAGACAAGTTCCTTATACTTCTGCAGTGGGAAGTCTCATGTATGCCATGCTTTGTACTAGACCAGATATTTGTTATTCAGTTGGCATGGTCAACCGATATCAATCAAATCCAGGACCAAAACATTGGCAAGCTGTAAAGCATATTCTCAAGTATCTTAGGAGAACGAGAGATTATATGCTTGTTTACCGATGTGAGGATTTAATTCCCATTGGCTATACAGATTCAGATTTCTAATCGGATCTAGATTTCAGAAAATCCACTTCAGGATGTGTTTTCACCTTAGGAGGTGGAGCCATAAGTTGGAAGAGTGTAAGCAATCTTGTATTGCGGACTCCACCATGGAAGCCGAGTACGTTGCTGCTTGTGAAGCAGCAATGGAGGCTGTTTGGCTCAAGAAATTCCTTTTTGATCTTGGTATTATGAGAATGGAGCAAGTTCCCATCACATTGTTTTGCGACAATAGTGGAGCAGTTGCACAATCCAAAGATCCAAGGAATCACAAGAAAGGAAAGCACATTGAGAGGAAATACCACATCATTCGAGACATTGTTGCTCGTGGAGCTGTTGTGGTAGAAAAGATTGAAAGTGCAAATAATCTAGCAGATCATTTTACCAAAGCCTTGCCTCAAAGGACTTTTGAGTCACATTTGGAAGCAATGGGAGTTAGATTAGTGCACAATAGTCTTTAGGGCAAGTGGGAGATTGTTAGGATTAGTGCCCTTAAATCCTGTTGTATGATGTTATGTATGATGTTATGTATGACATTATGTATGACATGATGTATGACTTAATATTGTGATTGATAAAGTTATTTTATTATTATTTAAAATAATGGTAACATGAATATGGAACATTATCATATAGTCCATGAGATGCATTGTATGTGATTTATGTGAAAAGTCACAGAAGATGTAAACCATAAGTTCTTTGTAAACTCAGAATTTATAGTTCGTAGTCGGTGATGAAATTAGGCATTTCATCTGCGAAGACTATAACGTATCAACTAAGATGATTTGCCTTGATCATGGAAGTGGAGACTTCTAGTTGATATGTTGATTTGTTTTAAGAGTTAAGACATATTGAACAGGACCGTTGTGAGATTTATTATTCTCCTAACGACTGTCAAATAAATAATAAATCTCACGACTTCAATTTGCATGAACTCTTAATCCTGAGAGAATAATGAACCTGATCATGAGGTGTGAGTTGCTTTGATATATCAAGAGTGAGATCTAAAGTGACGGTCAAAAGCTCAGTATGTTGGGCAGCCACATTTAGTGTTAATGGAACATATATTCTCAAGATGAAATTCATAGTCTCTTGATGGAGATATAAAATATTCCCTTGAGATAAGTTTAATGGGTTCAATTATTCAGAGAGTTAGGCCTAACCACTTTAGTAAGAAATTACTAAAGTATATATTTATGAAATTGGATTTCATATATATATAATGAATAACTTTAAAGAATTAAACCGGGTACTCAAAGATAAGATGTAGTAATTTACAAAGTGGCAGTCTATATTTATGACTTTGTGTTACTACGAATATTTTATGAAGGGGTTGCATGTATAATAAAGCCTTGGGATATAATTTATTAATAAGGCCTAGAGTACAATTATATTTATATAGTGGTATTAAATATAATTAATGGTAACTTTGAACTTGTCAAGAGTTGACGGAAAAGCCCAAGGCCCATTGGAGCTAGTATCTTATTGGTCCCTTTTGGTCCCACTCCAAGCCACACACTAAAGCCCAATTGGAAAGGCCCAATAGGCCAGCCCAATTAGATAATCAGTTAGTTATAAAGGGAGAAACATATAGAATTTTTATAAGTGAAATAAAACAAACGGTGTGTGAGAGAGTGTGAGACACACTTTCATTCTCCCTTTGAAAACTGATTGAGAGACCACACATCTTGGGCATAAAGTGGAATTGGAGTGAAAATTAAAAGTGTTCCCAAGTGCTTCTAATCTTTGTTTTGAACTTCCCCACACCAAGGTACGCCATCTTGTTCTTAATTTCTGAAATTTACATAGTGCACATTATCAATCATGAATGAAATAGATCCTTGTTTATTGCTTCCACTATGTGTTTTGTATGAGATACAAAACCAGAATTTTTCCTTCAAGAGCAACCATCAGTGAAGAAAGCGCAAACCTATCATGTTATCAAAATCACAACAGTTGAATAAAATATAGAAATTATTAATCAGAACAACAACATAATATAATGCATCAATGTGATGAAGCCCTAACAAGTTTTCATAGACACAAATTACCCACAAATTAATCACAATCCCAATTACCGACATATACCCACATATAACCCTAACATCCAATGCTCAAACAAATATTGAGATAAGGAGAATGTACCTTGTGATTCCAAATTGAAGATGCAGATCGAGAGTGAAAGTATAGAGCGAGAGTGAAAGGGAGAGTACAGAGCAATAGCGAGAGGGAGACTGAGAGGGAGACTGAGAGCGAGAGGGAGACTAAGAGTGAGAGCGAGAGCGAGATTGAGAGGGAGATTGAGAACATGTGGGAGAGTGAGAGCGAGATGATTGTGAGATTGAGAGAGTGAAAGGGAGATTGAGAAAGTGAGAGTGATGAGAGAGTAAGACTGAGTGGGAGAGAGAGAGAGAAATTTAAAGAGTTAAGAGTGGGTGTTAAAAACAAGGGTGACTTAAATGTATAGTGAGTTCAATATATGCCAGTACCTAGGCCTAAACTCGATCCATACTCGAGTTCACTGAACTCGAGTATGGTAGACTACTAGCATCTTGAACCCGAGCTATACCCGAGTTCACTAAACTCCAGTATGGTAGCCTACTATCATGTTGAACCCAAGCCACACCCGAGTTCACTGAACTCGAGGATGGTAGCCTAAAAATTCCTAGAACCCAAGCCGTACTCGAGCCCAGTAAACTCGGGTATAGGACACATAGTACTTGAGCTTCACATCATCGAGTACCAAGTGGCATTTTTAAAAGCCCAAAATCCAGCTTAGCTAGTGCCACGGTGGAATGCTCACTAGGAACTCGAGTTTACTAAACTCGAGTACCATTTAGAACTCGAATTTAGTGAACTCGAGTACCAAAAAAGTGGTACATTGTTAATTAGTTCTGAAACAGTGCTAGATTGCCAAAATGTGGTATTTGGCTATTTTCACCCTCAAAACTTCTCTCAACTCTCTTTCTTTGAAAGTTTTAGATGCAATGCCTATGAATTTCTATTCTTCTCTTCACTTGAGCCTCCTCCACTGAGCTTGTGAATTTATATTCTTTTCTTCCTTCTTCCCTTTTTTGTCAGCAATTTCTGTCATTTTCTCTATCTCATCTTGCTCTCGCTTCTCTATCATTTGAGAAAAAAGATCCAAACTTTATAGTGAGAGACATGAAATGGAAGATCTAAAAGTGGAAAACCATGCCTCCATCCAACCCAAACCGACGCCAGTAAGGACCTGATCTCCCCCTTCCCCTTCCCTTTCCATTTTCTTTTTGCTTTTTTTTTTCTCTAACCCATGGCCAAAAATTATTTTCTTTTGTTTGGTTGTGTTTTGATTAATTTTGGGTTTTAGGATATGGACTCTTTTTGGTTGTGAATTTGTTATGGGGATTTTCTGATGTTTGTTTGGGATTTGGTATTGGGGGTTCAAAAGGTGCGAGTTTTAGCTTGGATTTGTATTTGATTTCGAAGTGGGTTTGGGTGTGGGTTTCAGGTAGACTAAGGCAAATAGGTTTGTTTTATTTTTGTTTTGAATTTCTTAATTTAATTAAAATTTTATTCTAAAAATTAAAAAAAAAAAAAACTTTGATTACCATATATTAAGTTTTGGTAATCAATTTTTTTTTTTTTTGGTAGTGATTTTTGGCTATAGTGGCGTTTTGAAATGCTACTATTGCCAATTTAAAAAAAAATAAAAAAAATATATATATATATATACACACACACACACATATATATGTAAAGGTCTATAGCCGCGTTTTAGGACCTATAATCGCATTTTAAAAACACGGCTAAAATACTCCTATAGCCGCGATTTTACAAACACGGCTATGTAGGAAAAAACTAGTTTTGTATCTCATACAAAACACATAGCGGAAGCAACAAAAAAGGATCTATTTCATTCATGATTGATAACATGCACTATGTAAATTTCAGAATTTAAGAACAACATAGCATACCTTGGTGTGGAGAAATTCAAAACAAAGATTAGAATCACTTGGGAACACTTTTAATCTTCACTCCAATTCCACTTTACGCCCAAGATATGTGGTCTCTTAATCAGTTTTCAAAGGGAGAATGAAAGTGTATCTCACTCTCACATACACACCGTTTCTTATATCACTAATAAAAATTCTGTATATTTCTCCCTTTATAACTAACTGATTTTCTAATTGGGTTGGCCTATTGGGCCTTTCCAATTGGGCTTTAGTGTGTGGCTTGGAGTGGGACTAAAAGGGACCAATAAGACACTAGCTCCAATGGGCCTTGGGCATTTCCGTCAACTCTTGACAAGTCCAAAGTTACCATTAATTATATTTAATACCACTATATAAATATAATTGCAATCTAAGCCTTATTAATAAATTATATCCCAAGACTTTATTATACATGCAACCCCTTCATAAAATATTCGTAGTAACACAAAGTCATAAACGTAGACTGCCACTTTGTAAATTACTACATCTTATCCTTGAGTACTTGGTTTAATCTTTTAAAGTTATTCATTATATATTTATGAAATCCAATTTCATAAATATATACTTTAGTAATTTCTTACCAAAGTGGTTAGGCCTAACTCTCTGAATAATTGAACCTATTAAACTTATCTCAATGGAATATTTTATATCTCCATCAAGAGACTATGAATTACATCTTGAGAATATATGTTCCACCAACACTAAATGTGGTTGCCCAACATACTGAGGTTTTGACCGTTACTTTAGATCTCACTTCTGATATATCAAAGTAACCTACACGTCATGATCAGGTCCATTATTCTCTCAGGATTAAGAGTTCATGCAAATAG